>NC_092745.1:75111488-75711488 GCF_047496795.1 Chiloscyllium punctatum
ATTGTACTGGGGACTTTTCACTGTACTCGCTTTATTAACGTGCAAACGTAACTAATCAATTACACTGCAAGAATTATATAAAATCCTGAAGATTGTCCCGCACACAGGCATGTGATTTCTCGAAACAAATGTAGCAAACGCGGACTGTAACAAGTTTCGCCGTCAGTAACAAACACGCTCACATACATTACTCACCACTTCCTTGTCGAGTGGCTGCTCGTCTAACCCCGTAATACTCCACGGTAAACATAAAATAAAACGCTTCAGATCCTTCTCTCGGACAGAGAAAGGCCCCGCAAGGCCGTGGGAAGAGGACAGGCTTAACTTGGAGCCGGACTCTCTCGCTGATTCAAGGCGATGTGCTTCTTCCTGGGCGAACGGACCAACCAAGCGCCGTCTGCTGGGCTCAGGAGCTCGGGGCTGGGGAGGGGGCGGGGCCGGGGCGTGGTCTGGGACTGGGGGGGGGGCGTGGTCTGGGACGGGGGGCGTGGTCTCGCCCCGACTCTGCGTCACATCATCCGGAAGTACGCCGACCAGGAGCGCCTGAACCCACCTCTCAGCCCTTCTTTCAGGAATGGTGGTGGGGGCAGTCAGTCATTCCTGACGGAAGGGCTTTTCCATCAGGAATTTCCTGCTCCCCGGATGCTGCCTGACCTGCTGTGCTTTTCCAGCGTAATCTTGACCCACCTCTCAGCACCAGCCTTGAGAATTGCAGTCTCTTTTGTTGATGCATGTATTTCTGTTTGGTTTGCAATTTCGTGGCTAAAAAGAAATTGAAACAGGACTGATCCGAGGAACCAAGAAAGACCCACTTGGGGATTTGCGCATCATGTTAGTAAGATCTCTGTTTTATACGCGCAGTCTGATTCACATTGCTTGTCGTACCGTCTGGTGTGTTTGATGTTCTGTGCTTGAGATAACAGGCCAGATTTCAGTCCAAACAGCAGTAACTCGTACTTTGCCCGTTTTAGAGGCGATAAGAGCGCAGCAAGCAAGGCAGCATTAGGAGATGGAGAAGTCGATGTTTCGGATACAACTCTTCTTGAGGGATGGTAGTAGGGACAGGGGGAGCTGCAGTAGACAGGCACAGCGTAGTTCGGAATCGGATCAATCCGAGGGGAAAATTGTCATTACCTTTCCCAAGTTCCGTTCAATCTTATCAAAGCTCTGGGGCACCATGAACATTCAAGCTCTCTTTACATTCCCTAAGCCATTAAAAAAATAAATGTGTAGCTAATGCATGACGAAATAAGCCCAATGAGTGTTTACATATTGCAAAGACTAACGAAGTGAATTACATCAAAGTATTCTAGACTTCGATGAAACTGGCGGCTTTTGACCAGCAAACATTACAAACTCCAGCTTCTCTGCAAATAATTCCCATTCTGGACGGTTTCCCACAGCGACAGAAAACGGTATAACTGATTTCTAACTATAATACCAGTGTTTTGGTTTGGTGTTTAGTTCAACGCATGAGAGACACGGTATGAGAAATTGGTAACGATTGTAGGAAGTTACTTGGTGTACGTTTTGGTGTACTATAGAGTTTAAACGTATTTAACAAACTTTATTTAAATTGCTGAAGTTCTATTTCTGTCTCATTGTTTTTACAGCTTGATGTTAGAATTTTACGTATTTATATCCTAAATTATTACGTCCGTGGATTATAAAGATTTGGTTCTACGAATTACGTACTGGGTTCTCGGTCGATTGTGGTGTTGGAAAAGCACAGCATCCCAGAAGCCGGAAAATCGATGTTTCGGGCAAGAGCCCTTCATCAGGAATGTGGCTTGTAAGCCAGGGAGATGGGGCTGAGGTGGAAGGTGAACTGAGAGTACCATAGGTAGATGGAGGTGGGGTGATATGGTAATAGGTCGGAGAGCGGGGTGGACTGGATAGGTAGGAAGGAAAATGAACAGGTAGGACAAGTTATGAGAATGGTGCCCAGTTGGAAGGGTGGAACTGGGATAAGGTGGGGGAAGGGAAAAATGAGGAAACTAGTGAAGTCCACATTGATGCCATGTGGTTGGAGGATCTCGAGGCGGAAGATGAGGTATTCTTCCTCCAGGCATCTGGTGGGTAGGGTGTGGCAATGGAGGCGGCTCAGGACCTGCGGGAGGGGGTGTTGTAGTGTTCAGCCACAGGGCAATTGGGTTAGTTGGTGCAGATGTCCCAATTTCTGTGAAGTGCTCTGGGAGTCCTGTCTCCCCAACGTAGAGGAGATCACATCAGGAGCAACGGATACAGTATTTACATGGCATTTGCCATGTTTGGAAGTGCAGGTAAAACTCTGATGGATGTGGAAGGCTCCTTTGTGTCCTTGTTTGGAGGTGAGGGGGGAGGTGTGGGCACAGGTTTTGCAATTCATGCAATGGCAGTGGAAGGTGCCAGGAGGGAAGGGTGAGTTGGTGGTGGGGGCTGGTGCATGGACCTGACAAGAGTCACAGAGGGAACGGTCTTTACGGAAAGCGGATAGGTGTGGGGAGGGAAATATCTCTGTGGTGGTAGGGTCTGTTTGTAGGTGGCAGAAATAGCTGAGGATGATGTGATGTATCAAGAGGTTGGCGGGGTGGAAGGCAAGAACCAGTAGGGATCGTGTCCTTGTTGCGGTTAGAGGGGTGGGGTTCAAGGGCAGAAGTGCAGGAAATGGATGAGATGCATCAACCACGTGGGAGGGGAAATTGCAGTCTTTGAAGGAGGAGGCCACCTGGTGTTGAACTGAGGTTGAACTGGCCCTCCTGGGAGCAGACACAATGGAGGCAGAAGAATTGGCAATAAAAGGGATAGCGTATTTATGGGAGGTAGAGTGGGAGGAGATGTAGTCCAGATAGCTGTGGGAATTGGTGGGTTTGTATAAGATGTCAGTGTTGAGTCGGTCACCGTTGATGGAGATGGAGAGGTCCAGGAAGGGGAGGTAGGTGTCAGAGATGTTCCAGGTGAACGTAAGGTCGGTGTGGAATATGTTGGTGAAGTTGATGAACTGTTCAACCTCCTCGTGGGAGTGCAAGATGGCACTGATATAGTCATCAATGTAGGGAGGAGATGGTGGGGAATGATGCCGGTGTAACTGAGGAAGAAGGACTGCTCCACATAACCGACAAAGAGACAGGCATAGCTGGGGCCCACGTGGGTGCCCATGGCTACCCCTTTCGTTTGGAGGAGGTGGGAGGATTCAAAGGAAACATTAGTGAGGGTGAGGATGAGTTTCCCTCCCACGTGTTTGATGATGCTTTTCAGCACGTCTCATCCACTTCCCGCATCTCCACCCTCGAACATCACCACTCCAACCTCAACAAGGACAGAATCCCCCCTGGTCCTCACCTTCCACCCCGCTAACCTCCATATACATCGCATCATCCTCCGTCATTTCCGCCACCTATAAACGGACCCCACCACCACAGTGATGTTTGCTTCCCAATTCCTATCCACTTTCCGTAAAGACCGTTCCCTCTGCAACTCTCGTCAGGTCGACACCCCCCACTAACTCACCCTCCCCTCCTGGCACCTTCCCCTGCCACTGCAGGAATTGCAAAACTTGCACCCACATTCCCCCCCTCACCTCCATCCAAGGCCCCAAAGAGCCTTTGACATCCATCAGAGTTTTACTTCCACTTCCACATGTCATCTACTGTATCCGTTGCTCCCGATGCGGTCTCCTCGACATTGGGGAGTCAGGATGCCTACTTGCAGAACACTTCAGAGAACATCTCTGGGACACCCGCACCAACTAACCCCGCTGCCCTGTGGCTGAACACTTCAACTCCCCCTCCCACTCTGCCAAAGACATGCAGGTCCAGGGCCTCCTCCATCGCCACACCCTAACTACCCAAGGCCTCATCTTCTGCATTGGGACCCTCCAACCACATGACATCAACGTGGACTTCACTAGTTTCCTCATTTCCCCTCCCCTATCTTCTCCCATTTCCAACCTTTCAACTCAGCACCACTCTCATGACCTGTCCATCTTCCTTCCCACCTATCCACTCTACCTTCCTCTCCGACTTATCACTATTACTCCACCCACCTATCGCACTCTCAGCTATCTTCCCCCCCCAGCCCCAACCCCAACTCCCCTCCCATTTATCTCTCCACCCCCTCAGCTAACAACCCTCATTCCTGATGAAGGGCTCTTGCCCGCAATGTTGATTCTCCTGCTCCTCAGATGCTGCCTGACCTGCTGTGCTTTTCCAGCACCACACTCTCGACTCTGATCTCTTGCATCTGCCGTCCTTACTTTCTCTTGTGTTAATGTTCCTATTTTCAAGTCCAACCTGCTTCACATTTGCATAATATCATTGCTGAACAGGGTGATTAGAAAATATGTAAAAAATGTGGCAAGAGAATACTAAGGCACGATTATCTTAACATGACTTCCATCATAAGCATTTGGTTACAACCTAACCTTTATTCTCGGTTGACCGTTACTGATTATCAAAAATATCATCTATTCTAAAACAAACAAGATAGCTTGTGCTTGAGATAGGCACATTTAGTCAGGGTGGAGTTGTACCAGCAGGTTGACATTGGTAGGAAGAGAGATGGGGATTTAAGGCAGAAATTCAGGGAGCTAAGTAGGAAGCTTAGAGCTAGAACACACAATTGTTATCTATAGTTTGTTGCCCGTGCCACATGCTAGTGAAGTGAGAAATAGGGAGAAAGAGGAGTTGAACACGTGGCTACAGGGATGGTGCAGGAAGGAGGGTTTTGGATTCCTGGATAATTGGGGCTCTTTCTAGGGTAGATGGGACCTCTACAAACAGGATGCCTGAACCAGATGGGTTCCAGTATCCTGGGGGTTAATTTGCTAATGCACTTCAGGTGGGTTTGATCTAAGTCAGCAGGGAGATGGGAACCAAAATTGTGGTAAGAGTATATGGGAAGATGAAAGTAGTGAAGTCAAAACTAAGATTGCAAGAAGGCACTGGCAGGCCAAAAGTTGGTTTGAAGTGTATCTACTTCAACACCAGGAGCATCTGGAATAAGGTGCGTGAACTTGCAGCATGGGTTGGTACCTGGGATTTTGATGTTGTGGCCATTTCAGAGACATGGATAAATCAGGGACAGGATCGGTTATTATTCCTGAAGAAGGGCTTATGCCCGAAACGTCGATTCTCCTGCTCCTTGGATGCTGCCTGACCTGCTGTGCTTTTCCAGTAACACATTTTTCAGTACAGGAATGGTTATTGCAGGTTCTGGATTTAGATGTTTCAGTAAGAACAGAGAAGATGGTAAAAGAGGGGGTGGTGTGGAACTGTTAGTCAAGGACACTACTACAGTTGCAGAAAGGATGTTTGAGGACTCCTCTACTGAGGTAGTATGGGCTGAGGTTAGAAACAGGAAAGGAGAGGTTACCCTGTTTTCTAAAGGCCTTCAAATAGTTCCAGAGATGTAAAGGATAGGATAGCAAAGATGATCCTGATAGGAGTGAGAGTGACAGGGTAGTTGTTATGGGGGACTTTAACTTTCCAAATATTGACTGGGAATACTAGAGTACTTTAGATGGGTCAGTTTTTATCCAATGTGTGCAGGATGGTTTACTGACATTATGTAGGCAGGACAACAAGGGGCGAGGCCACATTAGATTTGGTACTGGGTAATAAATCCAGCCAGGTGTTAGATTTGGAGGTAGGTGAGCACTTTGGTGATAGTAACCACAATTCGGTTATGTTTACTTTAGTGATGGAAAGGACTAGGTAAATACTATAAGGCAAGAGTTATAGCTGGGGGAAAGGCAATTAGAATGCAATTAGGCAAGATTTAGGATGCATATGATCGGCACAATAGAAATGTGGAGCTTATTCAAGGACTAGCTACTGCAGGTCCGTGATAAGTCTATACCGGTCAGGCCGGGAAGAAGGTGTCGAGTGCAGGAGCTGTGGTTTACTAACGAAGTTGAATCTCTTCTCAAGAGGAAGGTGGTGGCTTATGTTAGGGTGAGATGCTCAGTTAGGGCACTTGAGAGTTCCATCTTAGCCAGGAGAGACCTAGAGATCTAAGAAAAACCAGGAGGGGACATGAGAAGTCACTGGTGGATAGGATCAAGGAAAACCCTAAGGTTTTCCATAGCTATAATCAGGAATAAAAGAATGTCGAGTAAGATTAGGGCCAATCAAGCACAGTAGTGAGAAGTTGTGCGTGGAGTCAGAGAAGATGGGAAGCACTAAATGAATACTTTTTATCAGCATTCACACTATAAAAAGGCAATGTGGTCAAAGAAAATGCTGAGGTAGAGGCTACTAGACTACATGGGATTGAGGTTCACAAGGAAGAGGTGTTAGCAATTCTGGCAAGTGTAAAAATAGATAAGTCCCCTGGGCCAGATGGGATTTATCCTAGGGTTCTCTGGGAAGCTAGGGAGGAGATTGTTGAGCCTTTGGCTTTGATGTTTGTCGTCATTGTCTACAGAAATAGTGTCAGAAGACTTGAGGATAGCAAATGTCCCCTTGTTGAAAAGGGGCAGTAGAGACGCCTTTGTAATTATGGGCCAGTGAGCCTTACTTCAGTTATGGGTAAAGTGTTGGAAAGGTTTATGAGATAGGATTTATAATCATCTAGAAAGAAATAATTTGATTAGCGATAGTCAGCATGGTTTTGTGAAGGGTAGGTTGTGCCTCACAAATCCTGTTGAGTTCTTTCAGAAGGTAACCAAATAGATGGATGAGGGAAAAGCTGTTGATGTGGTGTATATGGATTTCAGTAAGGGGTTTGATAAGGTCCCCCACAGTAAGCTATTGCACAAAATACAGAGGCATGGGATTGAGTGATTTAGTGGTTTGGAATAGAAATTGGCTAGCTGAAAGAAGACAGAGATGGTGTTTAATGGGAAATATTCATCCTGGAGTTCAGTTGCTAGTGGAGTACCACAAGAATCTGTTTTGGGTCCACAGTTGTTTGTCATTTATATAAATGACCTGGATGAGGGCATAGAAGGATGGGTTAGTAAATTTGTGGATGACACTAAGGTTGGTAGAGTTGTGGATAGCGCAGAAGGATGCTGTAGGTTACAGAGAGACATAGATAAGCTGCAAAGCTCTGCTGAGAGGTGAGGTAAAAACAATGACAGCAGGTGCTGGAAACCAGATTCTGGATTAGTGGTGCTGGAAGAGCACAGCAGTTCAGGCAGCATCCAAGAAGCAGAGAAATTGACGTTTCGGTAAAAAGCCCTTCATCAGGAATAAAGGCAGAGAGCCTGAAGCGTGGAGAGATAAGCTAGAGGAGGGTGGGGGTGGGGAGAAAGTAGCATAGAGTACAATAGGTGAGTGGGGGAGGGGATGAAGATGATAGGTCAGGGAGGAGAGGGTGGAGTGGATAGGTGGAAAAGGAGATAGGCAGGTAGGACAAGTCCGGACAAGTCATGGGGACAGTGCTGAGCTGGAAGTTTGGAACTAGGGTGAGGTGGGGGAAGAGGAAATGAGGAAACTGTTGAAGTCCACATTGATGCCCTGGGGTTGAAGTGTTCCGAGGCGGAAGATGAGGCATTCTTCCTCCAGGCATCTGGTGGTGAGGGAGCGACGGTGAAGGAGGCCCAGGACCTCCATGTCCTCAGCAGAGTGGGAGGGGGAGTTGAAATGTTGGGCCACGGGGCGGTTTGGTTGATTGGTGAGGGTGTCCCGGAGATGTTCCCTAAAGCGCTCTGCTAGGAGGCGCCCAGTCTCCCCAATGTAGAGGAGACCGCATCGGGAGCAACGGATATAATAAATGAAATTAGTGGATGTGCAGGTAAAACCTTGATGGATGTGGAAGGCTCCTTTAGGGCCTCGGATAGAGGTGAGGGAGGAGGTGTGGGCGCAGGTTTGGAACTGTAATGCTATCCCGTATTCCTAATTCCTCTGCCTCCGCCGTATCTGCTCCCAGGAGGACCAGTTCCACCACAGAACACACTAGATGGCCTCCTTCTTTAGAGACCGCAATTTCCCTTCCCACGTGGTTAAAGATGCCCTCCAACGCATCTCATCCACATCTCGCACCTCCGCCCTCAGACCCCCCCCCCCAACTGTAACAAGGACAGAACACCCCTGATGCTCACCTTCCACCGTACCAACCTTCGCAGAAACCAAATCATCTGCCAACATTTCCGCCACCTCCAAAAAGACCCCACCACCAAGGATATATTTCCCTCCCCACCCCTTTCCGCCTTCCGCAAAGACCGTTCCCTCCGTGACTACCTGGTCAGGTCCACGCCCCGCTACAACCCACCCTCCCATCCTGGCACCTTCCCCTGCCACTGCAGGAACTGTAAAACCTGCACCCAGACCTCCTCCCTCACTTCCATCCAAGGCCCTAAAGGAGCCTTCCACACCCATCAAAGTTTTACCTGCACATCCACTAATATCATTTATTGTATCCGTTACTCTCGATGCGGTCTCCTCTACATTGGGGAGACTGGGCGCCTCCTAGCAGAGCGCTTTAGGAAACATCTCCGAGACACCCGCACCAATCAACCACACCACCCCGTGGCCCAACATTTCAACTCCCCCTTCCACTCTGCCGAGGACATGGAGGTCCTGGGCCTCCTTCACCGCCGCTCCCTCACCACCAGACGCCTGGAGGTAGAACGCCTCATCTTCTGCCTCGGAACACTTCAACCCCAGGGCATCAATGTGGACTTCAACAGTTTCCTTATTTCCCCTTCCCCCACCTCACCCTAGTTCCAAACTTCCAGCTCAGCACTGTCCCCATGACTTGTCCGGACTTGTCCTACCTGCCTATCTCCTTTTCCACCTATCCATTCCACCCTCTTCTCCCTGACCTATCACCTTCATCCCCTCCCCCACTCACCTATTGTACTCTATGCTACTTTCTCCCCACCCCACCCTCCTCTAGCTTATCTCTCCACCCTCCAGGCTCTCTGCCTTTATTCCTGATGAAGGGCTTTTGCCCGAAACATCAATTTCGCTGCACCTTGGATGCTGCCTGAACTGCTGTGCCCTTCCAGCACCACTAATCCAGAACCTGCTGAGAGCTGGCCAATGGAGTTTAATGTGGAAAAATGTGAGGTGATTCACTTTGGAAGGACGAACAGGAATGCAGCTGGGGTAATGGCAAGATTCTTAATCGTGTAGATGAGAAGAGAGATCTTGGTGTCCAGATACATAGACGCTTGAAGGCTGCCACCCAGATTGATAGGGTTGTTAAGAAGGCATACGGTGTGTTAGTTTTTATTGGTCGAGGGATTGAGTTTTGTAACCATGAGATCATGCAGCAGCTGTACAAAACCCTAGTGCGGACACATTTGGAGTATTGTGTACAGTTCTGGTCACCACATTATAGGAAGGATGTGGAAGCTTTTGAAAGGATTCAGAGGCGATTTACTAGGATGTTGCCTGGTATAGAGGGATGGTCTTATGAAGAAAGGCTGAAGGACTTGAGGCTGTTTTTGTTAGAGAGAAGGTTGTGAGGTAACTTAATTTAAACATAAAAGATAATCAGAGGGTTAGATAGGTTGGACACAGAGCCTTTTTCCTCGGACGGCGATGGCTAGCACTAGGGGACGTAGTTTTAAATTGAGGGGTGATAGATAGAGGACAGATGTCAGAAGTAGTTTTTTTTCCTCAGTCATAGGGGCTTGGAATGCACTGCCTGCAGCAGTAGTAGACTTGCCAACTTTAAGGGCATTTAAATGGTCATTGGATAGGCATATGGACGAGAATGGAATAGTGTAGGTTAGATGGGCTTCAGATTGCTTCCACAGGTCGGCGTAACATTGAGGGCTAAAGGGTCTATACTGCACTGTAATGTTATATGTTCTAACTTTCCCAATCCTACAAGCTACAATAGATCACCACTTTGTAAGAGATAGTGGTTCACATTTACACACTGTTGTACAAAAAAGTAAAGACAGTAGGTAAATGGTATTTACATCAGTTTTTTTTCCAGTTTATAATCTTATCCCCACACTACTGCCTAACTGCGGTAGTGCTTATTTTTTTCCCCAGCACCCATGGTCTGTGTGTGTGCAGGTGTAAGACACAGTGAGAGACACAAAGTGCATGAATCTTTATTTGATTTCCACCACCAGGAAGATAGGAAACACCTGAGTGGCCAGTGAGACTCCTGTTCATTTTTTTTAACATCAGTTTTATTTGACCTATACATTTAATACAATAGGTTAATCCTTCTAACAGTGACAGATCCATTATCAATGGCATTTGATGGAGTCACTGTCACTCATGGACAGAGCAACATTTGGAAATTGTGAGGGGGGCAATCAGTTTTTCATAGCTAATTGAAATCATTGATGGTAAAAAAAACCAAACAAAAAATAATAAGAGGAACTTCAGTGCAAGGCACACTGCTTCAGAAAGGAGTGTTTTAATAAAAAGCACTTAAAGGATTTGAAAACAATAATTCTTCTCCCAAAAGAAGCAAGCAATTAAATGTGAGAAAAAACACAAAGGCTTGAAAGGTATAAGTTTTTTTTAAAAGGTGGTTTTATTTTATACATTCTCAGTACATTAATTAATGGTAATGCCTCTGCTCCATTAAATTGTGAGGGAACTTTTCCTGAGCCTGGAAAATGCAAAATAAGTAAAGCAAGAGATAGTAAAATTATGTAAAAGATGAATTATTTCTTCCTTTGACATAGAATTCCATTAACTGCAAGCCAAGCAAACGTGTAATTTGTATGTACTGCAATCTATTAATATGTTAAAGATCTATTTGAATTTTATCTGGGGGAGCTCTTTGACTTTGTTCAGTGATAATGGATTGTGTATGTATTTCTGAGCTAAACGCGCCTTGTTCCCTAAACCTTTGCTCAAATATTCCCCAAGAGATGTTTAAATAGATTTTGCAATAGGGCGTACCTGCATTTATCCATTTGGGTCAATGAAAGAGGACGATTGTAACTGTTTAAGCATGCTGGTTCCAGGTCAAAACTCGCCATTATTATGATTGTTCTTCTTCAAAGTAAAACGTTGTGCGACCTTATCAACATTTGACACAAGATACTGGACCGTTAAATATAAAATATCGATAACACGTTCTCATTGCTTGCATAATAATCTTTTCACAACCGATGTTAACTTGTGTATAATAGTTAGGAATTTCAGGAAACACGATAATGCACTCCCCAAATGTTTTTATTCAATATTTATTCAGTGTACGTATCTTGTTCAGGAAACGTAAACTGTTTTAAAATAATGTTGTTGTGATATGTCCTGTGGACAAATGTTGGCCCCTTTGTTATGTACGCTATGCTGTGATGGGAAAGTAAACGTTTCTTAGAACGACAATAACAGGAGGCGCTAGGGCCCCGACAGAAGGTTCGCACTAATACAAGCGACACAAGGGAGGGACTTCCGTTTTGAAGAAAAATGGTTGCGTAAAACAGACGCAAGTGCCAGAAAATGTACGTGGGCTAGCGATATTTACCGACAATGCTTCATTGCTTAAATACCACATTTCCCACAACAGGTACCAGGGTTGAGAAAATCAGTGCTCACTCTCCTGACAAAAGCGCCCCTGGGTTTGGCCAGTAATTGCTTGGGGTGTACTGGACTCCCGATAAAGTGGCTCCCTCATAGCAACTTAAGAGTGTTGATCTCGAAGTACACAGCGGAAACTCCTGGCGTTTAACCGAATGCAATTTACAGGAAAGCAAATGATCTGTACAGTGCTGCCCGGACTGTAGAGGCGGTCATTACTCACTAAGTCACAGCAGAAACTAATTCGTGAGAACAGGCTCCAAGTATCATTCAACATGTAGTTAAAAGGGAGTTCAACTTGGTAATTATCAGCACCAATCCATAGTTCCTATGAACCAACTGCTAAAGTGAGGGCTTTAACGTTAAGTGAACATTGCAACTTATTTCGCATTCATGGGTGTATTGCTTTCATTTCTCCATAGAGATCAGTTTCTCGAAGGGAATTTCGCCAGTTTTATACGAGCTGCTTATAAACAAATATATTGGACCACATTTCTAATTAGGGTCTCCCGTTTGGAAGTCAGACCGCGGAAGACAACAGCACTCTGCTGCCCCGCACCCTTGTATTCCATGTCTCTCAGGTCAAACAAAAAAAAATACTTTTCCAAATTCAAAATCCACATGTTCCGGCCCTGTTTATCTCCAGATCAAGGTAACTACAAAGTCTGACGAAACGACCCCTATTCGCAAAAATTCCTCAAAATGATAACTAGCCATTTTTAAACAGACAAAATGTGACTGAAAAAGGGATTTTCCAACAATATCAACTCAATCCACAGGACCGCGGTTTCAGAAGCTAATTCCAGCTTCGTTGAACAAACTTTGATATGCATGGAGGCGAGGCAAGTTTAAAACACACTTAGATTCTACGTACAACAGGACATTTCAATTGGCAGTTACCGTTTCCTTTTGAAAATTGGCCAAAATCAGCTATATATCAACTGGCTTGCTGTAAAAGACCTGATGTGCGAAAGAACAGCCGAACAAGTTTCGACACAGTCAAAATGCAGCGACCAATCATCGGCATTTACTGTCTCAGCCGATTAGCACCGGCAGCTGCGGTTACACTGTAGCAGATCATTCCCAGAAGTGGACTACCTTCCTCTAACCCCGTGAATAGTTTGGTGATGACACACGGCTCACAAGTTTGATTTATCATACGATCGTAAATGGCAAGCAAGAGGTGGGACCAGTTAGAAATACTTGCAAATTGTACTGTTCTCGAGTAATGATCAAATATTTTGAAGCAACTGTTCAGATGTGTTAAGACACACGTACGAAGCAGCGAGGACTTACCTGGGTCCTTCTGGCTCAGAGGCCGGGACACTACCAGCGTGCTACAAGATCCTTCTGGATCAACAATAAGCTATTACCCACCGTTCATGTCCTTGCTTTTGCTTTCAATACGCAACATTCCGCCCAAACTACACAGCAATCTGGAAAGGTTAGGTGCCTTTCAGACATAATGTTGCTCATCGAGACATTTTAAACGTTGTATTTCTGATGTAAACGTGAGATGTTTCTACCTCACCGGAAATGGCGAGGAGGGGCTGCAATCACTGCAAACACAAAATTAGTCATTCTCAAAGAAAAGTAATAGCGAACTGTTTCGATTGCAGAAACATCTCTGGTGCTACAGTGCCTTATTACACATACACTACCACTGTTCCTAATGTGTCTTTAAACTGCTCTACACACCTTTTTACCATTCGAAATTCTAAACTGAAAAGATTTTTTCCCCTTCTTTTGGGGTAGATGACGACAAGTACAGCATTGCTGAATTCATTCTTAACAGAGTCTGTTTTTCTTTTCACCCGGTGAAAATAAAACATTTAATCACTATTGGTGCATCAGAATTTTCATTGAAATGTTCTGGCTTTTGGATATTTTTGAAATTAGCACTTGCTTCATGTTAGCAAAATAACTATTATGTAAAATGTTAGCAGTTAACTAACTACTTTGTATAATTTTCAACAATAGTGGTGCCGTGCATTTTGAAACTTGAAGCGGATATCTGAAATTAGAGGACATTTGTAATAATTATTCTAAAACAATGGTATTACTCCATAAGGTATCTATCACTCCAGCAAAAAAATGACTTTTTTTAAAAGAATAACTCATTTTTAATTGATGTTAACTTAATAAATATAAGTAAATAAAGCAACCCATCGAGTGTGGAAGTGTGCTTGCATACAGAAAAAAGGGCTTTTAAAACGTCGTTTGCTGTCACACATCACCCATTTGTTTCAATATTCATAGCATTACAATGACAGCCAGGAGGAACGGCAAGTGTTCATGTACTTAAAAGAGAAAAGTCGAAACTTTCGTTACACTGTCTTATTACATGGAGTTTCACTTCCTCTACTGAGGAGGTGGGGAAATCACATCCCACAGCTGTAAATTACACACTGGAAAGCACACTTTAGATGTGCAAACATACTCTGTCCCACTGAATTATTTCAGAATTGTTTGAATGAAAATTTTAAATGGAAACAAACACCAAGGATTAAATCAACTTGTTTATCATCAGGTTGGGTTAAATTTCGGTTTTGTCCACAACGATATCTAACTATTATAGATGCACTATGTTTCATATGGAGTAACTTCACACAAATGTATAGGTGCAAGGTATTGTACAGTTATTTTAAGGGGTTTTCTATTCCAGTAGGTGTTGCATTTTAGCAAACCTGCAACCCACGCAAACTTACTAATCAATAACATGGTACTCAATCAACAACTAATTGTCTCTAAATCAATGACTTTGTAAACACTAATTTTTTGATGAGTGCCCAGTAAATGTAGGTGGGTCTCTTAATCTGGAAATTTGGTAAATCAACACAATAAACTTGATTACAGAAACAACTTGTTTTCATCATGACATCTGTCCCAAAGTATAATGGTGTAGGTCTGTCTCTATAGTAATATTCACAAAGCATGGACTGACAATAATGACTCATTATCCAGAAATGGAGTTGTTCGTCCAATTGTACTTGATGACAGGGGAACATTGTGCAATACATAGTTAAAATATTTGCACGTTATCACCCAGGGGCTACACTTTGTTTTTTTTAATGCTTCAAATATGTGCATTAGCAAACTTTCCTGATAGCTTCACCTGATCTTATGGATAAGCATGAAATTTACAAGACCTGAACAGAAATCTTCCATACAAAGTCAAAAGCCTTCAAGATTTGCATAAGAGTTAACATACTTAAGATCGGCCATAGCAGCAGAATTTTGCAGTGCATCAACCTGAATGCACTTAAATCTACAGTTGCAGTATGTACAATAACATCAAATAATGTCAGAAAACCAAGAATTGAAAAAGTTAGATTGGATTCAAACATAGCCTTTTAATTTTCTCCAATCCTTGCTTATTAAAGCCAGTAACACATGGAAATGGCAGAGTATAGGCTCTCCAGCATGAAGCAGAGTGACAAATAGGAGTACATTTGACTGCCATCCCAAAGGTTAGGCTTTTGTGCCATCCAATAGTTAAAATTAAATAATTTATTGACTTAGATGGAAAAAAAACACTGATGTGTATTATAAATATCTAAAAGATGGCTCAAGGGATCTCCTGTAAATAAGAGAATTTTCTCATCTTAAAATCTGTAAATATGGATCAATAATGTGATCACTAAATGAATGAACTGGAATGTCAAGAATGATCAACACAAAAAGGTGAACCACATGTTTTGATTTCCAATGATAAAATCTTGGCGAACATATCAGGAATTTCTCAATGTTCTGTTATAATAATGTGAAAGGTCCTGATAAAAATACATGGTATTTCTTAGCACGTTTGCCAATCTTCCAGTGTAGTTGTGTGGACAATGGAGAAAACAAAAATAGTTTAAGCTTCAGAACAAAAATGCAAACATGTTTTATGCATACTTGACTTAGTTCTGCAGTTATATTGTACTAACACAGGGCATTTGTACCATTAAGTGTTAAATTGTTTCTTTTCCTGCTGTTGTACAGCTTATATTTTAGGTGACAATAGCCACGCAAGTAGACCTTAGCCTCAACTTCATTCTAAACAATTCCTGAGATTGGAAAAAGTTTCCACTCTTCACATTTCATTGCTACCTTCAACCAAATCTGAATCCACTGTGAGTCAATGCTTATTTCACTTCAAATAAAAACTCCCCATATGGATAATTTGTAATTCATATTATAAAATCATTTATTTCATTGACTACTACCAGAAAGTTTACAACTAAGGAATCACAAAATTAGTTTTACAACATATGTAGGATTGGGGAGTTAAATCTTTGATTTTTAAAAAATAAATCTACACACATTTCTATTAACTTTGTGTTATAATTACATATCCACATTTATCTTGGACATGACCTATGAAAGTAAAACAAACTGTACTTATACTCTCCTACCAGTTCCTCAATTTTGTATCTCCAGCTCAATAGCCTGAACTATAGTATTCCTATGCTCAAAAAGACAAAATCATTGAAGTCAAACTTGGATTCACTAAGGTGCTGGCAGGTGGGACTAGATTGGGTTGGGATACCTGGTCGGCACAGATGAGTTGGACTGAAGAGTCTGTTTCCGTGCTGTACATATCTGAGTCTATAAAACATCTGATTACATTGCTTTATATTCCCTGCCATCAAAGTTGCTTCATCTGAAACATCCATTTTGCCTTGACTCCATGTGTGAAACACATAAGATTCAAGAGCTGTCAGGATATTCCTGAAGAGCTTATGGACAAAAGTAATGTACAAAAGCAAAAGCAACTTGATGATAAGCAAATACCGTTTTCAATGGAAGTTCAACAGATAACATGCACATTCACCAGAAGAAAGCACTGGATTGCAATTAGTGGTGAGAGTTTCTCGCTGCTATTTTCCACTCCTAACCACAGGGTACATGAGATAGCTCAGAACTCATTGAACCCAAACCTTCCTGATCACGTGGGCTCTACACAATAGTTAAGCATTTTAACGAAAACAAAAAGTACTGGAAATCATCAGCAGATTTGGCAGCATCTGTGGAGAAAGAATGAAATCTAAAATTTCAGGTCCCTGACCCTTCAGGGATACTCGAAGTAAAACCTGTCCATTGCTTTTCTATCTTACTCTGGGCACTCACACCATTTTCTTTTATGATAGCAACTGTTCCATCATGAAACCTGCATGCCAAGGGCAGCTCTTGCATTATCACTAACCACCATCACTCTCAGAAATTACTAAGCACATAACACTAAAACCACTTCCTCCACTTCGGCAGCTTCCACTGGAGCAGGAGTTGGCCATTCAGCCCTTCAAGCCTGCACCATTTAAGATCATGATCAATGGAATTATAACCACAATCCATATCCCTACCTACACAGTAACGTTTTGTCTACGTGCTTATTAGGAATCTATCCATGTCTCCTTCAAAATATTTAAAGGCTGTATTTATGAAAGAGTTGCAAAATTAGACTTAATGAGCTTTATATGGGCAATCCCCTATTTTCAAACAGTGATACAATTGTTCTCGATTCTCCCAGAAGAGGAAACATCTTCTCCACATGTACCCTATTCAAAAGCTCTCAAGATATTCCTAAAATGAAGACTCAAAACATCGAGTCTACCACTCCTCGGATGATGTCTGACCTGATGTGCTTTTCCATTGCCACACTTTTGACTCTGATCTCCAGCATCTGCAGTCCTCACTTTCTCATATTCTTCTATGTCTCTATCAAGTCACCTCCTCGTCTTCTAAATTCTAGCACTCTAAACTCAAGCACAGTCTGTTTAGCCTTTTCTCATCCTTTCCATTCCAGATCCTTTGGTTTCTGAATTGCGTATATCCTCCTGTAAGTAAGGTGGTCAACTGTACTCCAGGTGTAGTTTTACCAGTGCCATGTATAAGTGAAGCATAATCTCCCAACCTTTGTACTCAATTTCTCTCACAATAAATCAATAATATTCCATTAGCTTTCCTTAGCACTTTATGTACTTGCAGTCTTTGTAATTAATGCATTAAGATACTCAGATCCCTCTGCTTATTTGCAATCTCTTGCAATTCACAACATTTTTATTAGCAGTCACTTGGCACACTTAACCGATAGCGTTACTTTCTTGCTGATTACACAATGCTGACAAAAAGCAGATGGAGCTTCCTCATTTTTAAACCGCTTATTCTACCTGATGACAGACCACACAGTTCAAGTGATTTGCCTAGGTGTCACATTTTAAATGAGGCCCAACATCATTATTTTGGTCTTTCTAAATTATCACACAGGCATTATTATGCATTTCTCTTTCTAAGTCGGTCAGGAGGGATAAATTTTCCAATTATTCACATCTGCTATGATTTTTTGGTTTGGGTTCGCAACATAGGTAGAAGGACAATGAAACAGCAGAACTGGGGAATCATTTGCTCATAATCATCTACCATGATGACATATCAAGAGGAGAGGATTAACAGTGGATTACCCATCAGTCACAGCTAATTTGACATGCTCCGCACCAATATATTATGTCTGTGGTGTTTCCTCTCTCAGTCCCGGAGTTCAGAAAAATCCCCAGAAGTCGGGCGGGGAATCTATAGTGGACATGAACATGTAGCATTAAAATTTTCACACAGCACGAGGAGATCCTAACAGTAGAGGACTAAGTAACGATGTCCCTTCCCTGTAGAGTCTGGGTAGTTAGATACCAATGTTTTCAGAGTAATTTGGCTCATGCTCACTGGCCTGAAAGAGAGGATGTTTAAGGAATTTCATATCCAAATGCAGGTTCAAAGTGCATCTCTGAAGCTCTGTGAGAAGAGGAAGGTAGGATTCTCAACTGTACAACTATCCTTCGCAGCAACAAAACTGAGAAACTGACTTTCTTACAGATACTAAAGCTGCAAGTGATAGCTTCATCAACTGCAACTCCTGAACTAAGAAACAGGCAGAGACCAATCAATATTAGGGCGGCACGGTGGCACAGTGGTTAGCACTGCTGCCTCACAGCACCAGAGACCTGGGTTCAATTCCCACCTCAGGTGACTGTCTGTGTGGAGTATGCACATTCTCCCTGTGTCTGCGTGGGTTTCCTCCGGGTGCTCCGGTTTCCTCCCACAGTCCAAACATGTGCAGGGCAGGTGAATTGGACAGGCTAAATTGCCCATAGCGTTAAGTGAAGGGGTAAATGTAGGAGAATGGGTTTAGGTGGGTTGCGCTTCGGCGGGTCAGTGTGGACTTGTTGGGCCGAAGGGCCTGTTTCCACATTGCAAGTAATCTAATTATAACATATGACAGTAAAAGCTGCTTCCAGTTTGTGACAGCTGTGGCTCAGGGCTTTCAGGATCCAAAAACCACCATTAAACCAATCATGCCACTATTTAAAAAGGCCATAGCTCCAAGTCAAGTGAAATCAAAACAAGCTGTCAACTGTTGCACTTGTTTGTGTACGAGGTAGATTTTCCTGTCACTTTGACAGTTAAGTGTTCAACAAATAAGAAAAACCTCAGTTTGCAGTCTACATTGGTGTTGATACATGTATGACGTGAGACTAAATGTTGATTTGCATAAACCTGTTTGCAAATACTGTGAATGAAGTTAGTATTGGAGGGATGGATGGAAATTATGCTCACATTCCTTAAGGCACTCGATGTGGTTTTCCTCAAATATAGGTCTGGTTTGATGACAGGAACCTCTTCATTGGAAAAGCACAGCAGCTCAGGCAGCATCTGAGGAGCAGGAAAGTCAATGTTTTGGGCAAAAGCCCTTCATCATCCAATTCAACTTTCTTGAATTGTTTCTTTGAGCAAAGGCAACTAACCAAATCCAATTCCTCAGGTGATTCTCTTATGCCATACAGGATAGATAAATAGAAAGGGCATGTATGTGTACTCAGGCAAGCTCAGTTAATTCTATGCAATTTTGAATTCACTTTTTCAAAAAAAAAATAGAAGAGGCAAACATACACTTACAAGGTAGTTAAAGTGAGGTCTGACTAGGTTCCATACAAGTTTAACGTAACCTTTGCTTTCAACTCTGTCTCTCTGTATATAAACCCAGTGCTTTATTTGCCTTTTTGAAAGGGCCTTATTAACTAGTGTTGCTACTTATGGTCATTTCTGCATCCGTAACTCAAGAACCCTCTACTCCATTTAAACACTTATTTTCAAGAAACATTTGACCCTTGTCTTTTTGTTATTAAGCAATGTAAACTCTATACCTTTTTAAAATCAGTACTGTGGGCTCTTACATTCAGTTTTGAGATGTTTTTAATTACATCTTTTAGGAAGTCAATTGGCCAATAATTTGCTGGACTTCTACCTTCAATTTCCTTGGTGTTTAATCAGTAAGTCAGGCAGCATCTGTGAAAAGAGAAACAGTTAACATTTTGAGTACAATGACCTTTTCTGAATTGACCTGAACAAGTCATTCCAGATTCTGAACATTAGCGGCTTCTCTCTACACAGATGCTGACAGACCTGCTGACTTTCTACAGCATTGTGTTTATTTCAGACTTGCAGCATCCATAGTATACTGTCTTTATTGGTCTTTAATCAATTAGTTGTCTACAGATCTGCTAGTGTACACAGTGAAACCCTTGGAAACTGCTATTTACCTCTACTGCACCCTCACTCAATATTTGTTTAAATGGAGTAGAGGGTTCTTGAGTTACAGATGCAGAAATGACGATAAGTAGCAACACTAGTTAATAAGGCCCTTTCAAAAAGGCAAATAAAGCACTGGGTTTATATACAGAGAGACAGAGTTGAAAGCAAAAGTTATGTTAAACTTGTATGGAACCCTAGCCAGACCTCACTTCAACTACCTTATAATACCTCAATATAGTTGAGTCTACTCCCCTGATTTCATCAGAAAGCAACCAACAATGCATCTACTGAATATGCAACTTTCTGAATGACTCGACTTGCTAAGGAACTGAAACACACCCCCCTCCCCCCCATATTGTTGTCAAAAATAATGAAACTCCATATCTGTACAAAGCAGAGTGCGAAAACTCAAGCACTACAGCATCACCACGGATAGGAGGGTGTAATTACAACAGAGTCATAGATTTACAGCATTGAAACAGACCCTTCAGTCCAACTTGTGCATGCCAACCAGATATCCTCAATTAATCTAGTCCCAATTGCTAGCACTTGGCCCATATCCCTCAAAAACCTCCCTATTCATATACCCATTTAAATACCTTTTAAATGGAGTAAATAGACCAGCCTCCACTACCTCCGCTGGCAGCTCATTCTATATATGCATCACCCTCTGCATGAAAAGGTTGCCCCTTAGATCCCTTTTAAACATTTCCCCTCTCATCGGAAGCCAATGCCCTCTAGTCTGGTCTACCCCACCCCAATGAGAAGACCTTGTCTATTTACTCTATCCAGGCTCTTCATGATATTATAAATCTGTATAAAGGCCACCCCCTCAGCCCTAATGCTCCAGAAGAAAACAGCCCCAGCCTATTCAGCCCCTTCATATAGCTGAAACCCATCCAACCATGGCAACATCCTTATAAATCATCTTTATGATTTTGACATAGATGGCAATAAATACAGTTACAGGATATAATATTTGACATAAAGTTCTATCAAGTAAAGATTTATATATTGTTGGCTTCAAAAAAAGAGAATTTACAGTTGCAGTCAGAGATGAAGAACAATTTTTTAATTTTGTGTTTCAAGTCTTGTATACAATGGGATAACATTTAATAGCAAACAAAATTCGCAGCCGTCAGAATAGGCATGCTGACATTACCCAGTGGCACTTTCTAAAATACTTTTACAATAGGAAAAGGTTTAAAATGTTTCCTATAGTTCAGCCTACCTGACCAAGGTGCGAATCACATCCAATTATCTCCTGAATCTAGACACACTCTTTTGTTCAAAATTTTCCTGTAGCTTACCACTTCAATTAGTTGCCCTTCAGGTGAAATAGTTTTCTTGACTGTCATGCTTACTTGATTTTTGGATATTTTACAACAGTGAACAATGTTTTTAAAAATCATTGATGGGATTAGGGCATTCTGGCAAAGTTGGCCTATGTTGTCTATTCCTAACTGGCCTTGAGAAGATAGCGGTGAGTCAACTCTATGAGCTGTTGCAGTGAGGTGCCACTCAGAAGAGAATTGAAGGACTTTAACCCAGTGACAGTGAAGGAATCAGGATGTTGTGTGGCTTGAAAGAAAATTTCCAGATAGTGGTGTTCCAATGCATCTGCTGCTCTTGTTTTTCTATATGAGCTGGGGCACAAAACTTCATTCAGTACTAAAGCTAAGATGTTGGTGGGGCCCACAGTCTTTGAGCCCAGCATGCTTTATCATTTCTTGATAAGACTAAGTGTATCAAATTGGCTGAATCTACTTTCTTTATAATGGAAGAGTTTGAAAAGGATTATTCTCTTGGCACAAATAGCTTCAGATGATTTAAACTTGGCCTTTGCAACAGTGTACTGTGCTCTACCAAAATGAAGAAGAGGATACTGAAAGAACCTCTCCCTTCTGTTCGTTATTTAATTGCTCAACACCATTCTCACCTACCTTGTGAAACCATTGACTTGAAACCATTGGTTGGGAGATTACTTTAGTTCTATTTCTAGCATATCATTTGTGCTGCTTCGCAGACATCTCTTCCTGTGTTTAGCTTTACCAGAGTGTCAGCTAATGTTTAGGCATACCTGTTGCTACTCTGAGCACATTCTTCTGCACTACTCACAGAACAAGAGCTGGTGAGGGGTACACTGGATCAGGAGGCTACAGATGATGGTGGAATGCAATGCTGCAGCTGCTTGCAGTGGTTCATACTGCTGAATCTATTCCTTTTAGTACAACGACAGTGTCTCCAGTCTGCAGGCAGCACTTCGTCTCCACAAGAACTCCATAATGGTTATTACTACTACGAATATCATAGACAAAGGTACTTATGAAAGTGATGATTGCAAATAAGTTCTTCTGTGATGTTAACTCTCTCGCCACTTCCACTGGCTCAGTTTGGATCTCTGCTTTTCAAGTCCCAACCAGCTTCATCAGTATTGGTGCCAGTGAGTCACTTCGAGACAGCTATTGAACCCAAGTATACTGTATGCACTTGCTGCCTTAGCAGCTCTTTGAAGTCTTGGTTTAACCTAGAGAAGCATTGATTCAACAGCTGAAGGGGGACAATAGTTGATAATAATCAGAACTTTGCTTGCCCGTATCTGACCTGATGCCATGAGGACCTGGAGTCATCACGGAGGACTTCCAGACCCATTCCACTGGTGAACGAGTGTCCCTTTTTTTTGGCTGTCTTCTTAACATTGATAACAAAGGGACATTTAGACCAATCAACACTGATGATGCTCAGCATGTCATTCCATACTTTGTGCCACTGTGCAGACACCTCAGTTGAATATATCCTGCTTATCGTACAGTTCCTAATGATAGAGAAATTTGGGCCATTGGTTAAATGATTCTGAATTGATAACCATGCCAGGATAATCTTGGTTAGTCTGTGGGACAGCTCCCACATTTGGCACAAGTTCCCAATGTTAATGAAAAGAACTTTGTAGGGTTGAACAAGCGAGATGTATCTTCTTCACTTCCTGATGCCATCCAGTTTTATTCCTATTGTTTGAATAGTGGTGTGATACTCCAGAATGGCTTGATAGGCTATTTTGAGGACAGCTAAAAGTTAACAGCATTACTGAGAGTCAGGAGTCACAGATTGGCTGTTAAAGTTAGTAAACCAGTTAAGGTTTTAGTAAAACCATAACAAATGATAACAACATTTTATTGCATATTTATTTCAGTGACTTTAAACTGTCCAGTTGCCATTGAAAATTTTGAACTCATGGTTCTGGATAATTATAATCATTTTGCTTGACCAGTATTTTACCAATCACCATGAAGCACCTAATCAGTTCTGTTGTCATGACAAAATAATCCAAATTGTTAGCTCAAAACCTCCTTCTCCAAACCGACATCATTTCTGTTCAGTTCAAAGATGGAATAGAAGAACAGAATACCTACCTGAAAGCTCCATGACATTCGGGCTTTATGTCTCGACTCAGGAATACTTGTCTTCTCTGGGAAGACCTTTCATATTTTCACAAGGGATCCTGATGTCCAGGTGGCTGCCATCCTTCAGTTATCACAGTACTGTACCTTGAGAATGAACAGCATCAGCACTGTGATAACTGAGCCAGGGCAGCCAGAGAATCAATGATGGGAGCACTCAGGCACTGTCACTGTTTTGAACTGAAAAACCAAAGGCACATTAAGCACATACATCTGACAAGTGATCTATACTGTAATTTTCTCTAACTATAGTTCAAAGAGGAGATTGAAATCTAAATGACTCCCAACACATTTTCTGAAACGGCTGTAATTTTACATGGTGATCTTACTGTCTGAAACAGACTGTGCTAGTCAGTTTAATTCAGAAGATTCAGTGTCACACTACATTGATGATCCAGTAAATAAAACTGCAAAGCTAAAATCCACCAACACCAAGAAAGTAAACTCTTTTTAATCCCCTATTGCCTTGGGTGCTGACAGTCAGTTAGCAGGATATAGGAAAGTTATTGGATACAAGTATCTTAGACAACAACTTGAATCTTCCCCTCAACTAACATTCATATATCTGCTCTTGCACATGGGGTCTCTGCATAATTATCAGGAATCAGAGCTACTTATTTTGTTTTCTTAGCCGAGAGGGGTCAAAGCCATCCAGCTAAGAATATATTCCTGAATTTGAACCAAGAGAGTTCTGGTGTCCATTGATCCAGTCAACACCATGTTCTACATTCAACTCACTAAGCCATCGAAGGATATAATTATACACTTGCAATGTCTTGGCATCCAAGGTTATGGGCCAGTGTTGGAAAATGGAATTAGATTAATTAGGTGCTTGTTTTTGACCAGCACAGCCTCAATGGGCTATAAGGCTTTTATTGTTCTGTAAACCTCTGACTGTATTTGGTACACACCAGTCTTTATGCTCCACATGAATGTCCTCTTATCTCTCTTCATCTAATCCGATCAACATCCTTCTAGTCCCTTTTCCCTCCAGTTTTTCCTCTAGCTTTGCCTTCAACACATCTCTGCTAAATCACATCAATTACACCCTGTTAGTTCCATATTATATCCATCTTCTCAATTCCCTATTGGATTTACTACTGACACTCTTAGATTTATGGTCCATTGTTCTTGACTTCTAGCCAATCTCTCTTCATAACTGAAACTCTCCAGGCCAGCAATATCATGGCAAATCTCCTTGGCAACCTTTCCATTGCTATCATATCCCACCTGTAATGTGGATTTTCAGAACTGCATACAATACTCCAGCTGTGACCTAACCAATATTTTATATAGTTCCAGCATTACCTCTGTGCTTTTAAATTCTATGCCTCATCTAACAAAAACAACTGTGGCTTCTTAACCACTTTACCTACCCTTCCCAGTTGCATTGGCCAAATAGCTTATTTCTGTACTATAAATAGCAAGTAATGTGGAATAAATCATGACTCTATGGACAATTCCAGAAACAACTGATGTTTTCTCTAGATCGCATAACCTTCAACGATAGAACATGGATATTGTCCTTTACTTATATAGAATATCAGGAAGCCCAGGACAAAAGGGGTCACAGGTGACCTGACATAAAATGAATTCTGCACCCCTTGTCTATTGCTTTCCCAAGAGCCGGGGTGGTTAAAGAATATGTTTGAAAATATAAGAACAGCTTAAGTTTAAAAAAATGTTTTACACTTACACAAAAGATATTTCCTGTTGGTTTTGAACAGTTTCACTTCCAGCAACATGTATGCTTTAAGTCACTTTACTAAACCAACCAATAAAGGCAAAATGTACCACATCTGACTGTAGCTGTGGTATGCAAATTGATTGGTGTGGAGTCGGGAAGTTTATAAACACTACACTATGACCTAACACAGCGCTTCAGGTTCATCAGCTGTTTATTGGTCAATTTCCTAGCTGTTTTAGAAGCTGGCAAATGATTTCAACCACAAGTGTGAATGCTACAATACTTACCATCTACACATTTTCTGCTTTTTTTATCATTTGGAAGTGTAGTCTCTGTGTTACTACCCAGGGATGCTGAATGATTGACAGATCCAAACTTTCACAGAGTTGAACAAGTGGTAAGCATTCATACTGAGCTCAAGTAGAGAACAGATTACTGGTCATCTGTTTCTGCTAATACCATTCTTAGAGAGTTCATTATACTTGTCTGAGCTTAGGACTCACAATGGCAACTCACCTAGTGGAGGTCTATTTTGCTAAATGGGAGTGTTTGCCTGGCTCGTTTGACATTTTTATGACGTTATTCTGTGATCTCTTAAGTACCGTTTATGTTATGCTCAGATTAGGTTAGATTAGATTATTTACAGTGTGGAAACAGGCCCTTCGGCCCAAAAAGCCCACACCGACCCTCCAAAGAGTAACCCACCCAGACCCATTCCTCCTGACTAATGCACCTAACACTATGGGCAATTTATCATGGCCAATTCACCTTACTTGCACATATTTGGATTGTGGGAGGAAACCAGAGCACCCGGAGGAAACCCATGCAGACATGGGGAGAATGTCTGTATGGAGTTTGCACAGTCACCCGAGGTGGGAATTGAATCTGGATCCTTGGCACTGTGAGGCAGCAGTGCAAACCACTGAGCCACCGTGCCACCCCGCACTTGGAAAATTTGAAGGAGGAGTGAAATGTATAAATGTTCTCATATGATAGTGAAATTGTGGTTGACAGTTTTATGCAATTTTCTCTTTTATGGAGCAAATTTCTGAACGGGTAATGATTTTACTCAGCAATTTTAGCACTCACTACTGTTATTATATGGGCTCTTTGGTTCTCCAAGAGTGCGTAACGAGCAAATAGATATGGAGATGGCGTGGGAAAAGGATGGGGTGAGTGAGTATGTATGAGAGGGTTAGAGGACTTCACAGTCTTTGGGCAGGTCTCGTAACCAGGCGAAAGTGAGGACTGCAGATGCTGGAGATTAGAGTCAACATTAGAGTAGTGCTGGAAAAGCACAACAGGTCAGGCAGCATCCGAGGAGCAGGAAAATTGACGTTTTGGGCGGGAGCCCTTCATCATGATTCCTGATGAAGGATTCCTGCCTGAAACATTGATTTTCCTGCTCCTTGGATGCTATCTGACCTGTTGTGCTTTCCCAGCATCACTCTAATGAGGTCTTGTAACCAGCTTGCTAGACTCAGTCCTTGGCCCACAATGTATTGCTGGGGTTGACTCTCTCCTGTCTACAAATCCCTAGAGGAAAGATCATACATAACCGAGCTTTTCGAACAGAGGCAAGCATGCCATGTCAGAAAAATTCCCAGTTGGGCTACCTGCTTTAGCAAGAGAGAGAAAAAAAAAATCAGTTAGATTTCAATGTTACTATTTATTGATAGAGGCACCCAACCTTCAACCAACAGGTAATGTCACCAATTCCTTTACTGAATCACTGATTAGAGTTCAACATCCAGTGTAAGATTTTTAACACTGAAAATATAAGGAAAAAAACCACGCTGTTTCCCCTGAGATTAACAACCATTACTTGAGATAGTGAAAGAATGAACATTTCAATTTGGTTTTTCAAACCTCTCATGTTTATTTGGAAATGTATTACCTTACCTCGATATCGCTTGGCAGTGCATTGATTCATGCAGCTCGAACTACATATTAGGGGCTCTACACTTGACCTTCACTGTCACCATGACTGGTTCTCTCCACAATCAGGATTAGCACTTCGCTGCTGAAACTTGCAGATGTGGTTGTCAGCGGAGGGGAGAATTAGAATTAGCTACAATGCCTCTGCTACTGTCCAGCCTGTCACACAAGACTCACCATGGCCACTTCAGCAAGATATTGGCAATCACCTGTTTACAGAACAGCCCAACATGTATTAGATGGGAGCAGAGAAAAAGGAGGTGAAAAGCTGTATACAAATTGTAGAGTCAGGCTCTTGTGGAACAATGGTAGCAGTTCGGGTCCAAGTTCTACCTGCCCTAGAGATGTGTCATAAAATATCTAGACAGATTGCTTTCAAACATCTATCAATTGTAAAGTTACGTTGCTTCAAAGTGGAAACTAAAACTGACAATTTACACAGGTTTGAACTTTAAATATAAATGCATTCTTATGATTTAAACAGCTGGAGTTGTGAGGGGCTTATAGAACAAATTTTGTATCAAAGACGACAAGGTTTGTTTCAAATAGGGATTCCACACAGATACAAAGTAGGCCTGAACCGACAAAGGCCAGGAACATAACAGTTTGTGTACCGTATTAATTGGATTTAAATAGATTGAATTAGCAAAGGATAATTAAGAAAGACGCAGATAAGTAAATATAAGTTTAACCTAAACTGGAGGGAGGTATATAAACATAGTTGACTGTAATTACTTTCACTTTAATTTTAAACACAAATATTATTGCAACGATAACACGTTAGGCAAAATTTTCACAACATGGAAATTTTAAGAAACTATGACTATCCAGAAAATCCACAAATGCATCTGGCTGGTCTTGTTCAAGTTCAAAATTAGAGTCTGAGAAACTGTGCAGTAAGGAAACAACACACACTGTAACAGGTGGGGGACCACAACAAGAACAATGAGGCACAGCAAGATATAGGACCATTTTTGCAGGTGGGTGGGGAGAGATGCAGATTCAGGTACAGATAATGAAGGAAAGTTCCATTAGCTCTTCAGCAATCTGACGTGTTTAGAGCATGGATCTCAATGAAGCAAGTAGTAAAATGGCACTCAGGAAAGGTATACCACAGAAATGCCATGGCGACATGGAGCAAAGGTTAATCGTGTGATATTTAGGGCTGCTGGTGGGATATTTGATAGCTTGAGCAGATAATTACTTCTGTAACACAAGGCATTCTGTAATAGTATTCTATATTCCAAGGTAAAAGACTGAATGGAGTGTTTACAAAAGAGAAGGGTTTTCTGTAGACTCAAGGTTTATGTTAGAACCAATGACACTGGAAAGAATACAATTAAGGTCCAGCCACATTGTTTAAATTATTAGGAACCAGATTAAGATCATTATCTCAAAAAGTAGTAATCTAAGAACTATCATTAGAGTGGAGGAACTGCCAAAATGAGGAGTGAATGTATAGGAGGCACAGGTTTATATTCCAGTGACTACATTACATCTGGGATGGAAGGTGAGCCTAATGATGAACAGAGTGGAGACCAAACACTCAGTGGCTGAGCAACAGATGCTTTAGGGTAGTTTTAAATCATTGGACAAAAAAAGTTAAAACAAAATAAAAAATACTAAAGCAGAATACTTGGAAGGGAGGGTTAAAAAATAAATGAAGATATGGGAAAGATAAAAGAAAACAGAAAGAACAAAATCATACCAATCCATAGCAGAACAGATTCATATCAAGACAAAGTGTTTAAGAAGCAAACTGACAAATCAGAATCAGGTATGACAGAAAATGACAACATCGTTTTAAATGTTTCATAACAAACAATTAAATATAGCCAAGGATAACATAAAACATTCTGGGAGATGGGGAAGGAAGATAGGAACTAGCCAAATATTACAGCAATATCATAAATGTAGATTGTAAAGAAAGATAGAATCTGCATCCATACAATGATTTGTACCGTTACTAAAAAGCACTTCTCAGCCAAGCAAGTAATTTTGAAGCATAATTGCTGTTGTTATGAAGGAAATAAGGCAGGCAATTTATACAAAACAGAAAGCTCTGACTAGTACTGATCGTATTTGTTTAGAATAAGTAGTGTGGAAAGCAAAGGTCTGGGTATCAGTTATCATAAAATTAGGTTCATTACAAGAATGGAATAGGGAAACATTGCCAAAGGATACTTGACAGGAAAGAATAAAATGAAAAAATGAAGAATAAAGGGAAAATAAAAAACTGTTTAAACAGAAGGTGGAAATTCCAGAAAGGCAAAAAAAAAAGATTGTATTCTTGAAGTTCGAGGTTTCAAGCAAGAAAATCTAGCTGAAATATGAAATTACAAAAAAAAGGAATGAATGCTTCCAGTAAAAGATCATAAAGGTAAAAATCAGGGTAAATACATTAAAAAATTACATACATTGAAAAAAATTAGAAGATTTAAAATGTAACAAAACATTAAAAACATTTTTTTTAAATGAAGATTAAGAGAAATCAAAAGCAATAATGCAAACCAACATTAGGACTAATTAGAAATGAAGAAAGCATGTCATGGAGTATGAGTAAACACTTAGCTTTCATAGAGGGCTTAGACAAAATTCAAGGGTAGCACCACGACCTTACAGACAACAGCCAAAGAAGTTAAAGATGAAAAGTAGGGGCTTTAGTTTTGTTTTCTACTGTTTCAATGCATAAAAATTGGGATATATACTTGAGGATGGATAATAAAATTCAATTCAGCTGTTGGGAAACTACCAGAGTCTATAAAAGGATGAAGTTACAAAATAGTTCAATAAATTTGAACTAAATGAGGACTAGTCCACACAAATTTCTAAAGATAATTCTCTATAGCTGATAAGGAACAATGTAAAGACATAAAGCAAATATAGCAACTATGATTTGTAGGAACTTTCAAAAACTGTATTCCATCAAGTACCGCAAAAGAAACTTCGGATAAAGATGACAAATAAACTTAAAAAGGTTATATAATCAGACAGAGGTTGTTAAAATCAGAAGTGACATGACATCAGCTGATGAAAAGTGATCTAGATTCGAAATATTAGCTTGCTCTCTCTCCATGGGTGCTGCCTGACCCACTGTGATCATCAGCATTTGTTGTTTCCAGTACAGATTCCAACATCTATAATAATTTGCTCCTACAGTATTTTAATTGCCACTTGACATGAGTCCATTTTGCAAGCACTCAATAATATCAATTTATAAGTGAAATCATTTGGAATTAATGGAATAACAACAACATTTTCTGATAGCAAGAAATCAAGGAGAAAGGAAAATATTCAAAGATTGTTTGAGGGCACAGACAGGCCAGCAGGAGGAGCAGATAGGTGTCAGATGGAGACTGTCAGTCTTTTCCCCTGACTTTGTTTCCAAGGATTGGACGACAAACCTTGATTGGCTTGGTCCATGTTAATGGGCAAAATACTACAGTAGTTAGCTACTGCAGGGTGGCTGACCAGGAAACTCTCCTGCTCTCACACTTCATGGCAAGTGGTATCAGTAGGATATACAAGCTTGTTTATAAGATTATAAACTTGTTTGGTCACATTTTTAATAGACCTTCCATGCCAACAGCTCCTGGAGGGGGACTCAGATCTGGAGATTCTAAACCAGAAGTGGGTGCTACCATTGCAACACAAGATCACCCCTTCAGTTAAATCCATTGTGGAAACATGTGGACTATTAAGAGTGGAAAGAAAAGTAGTTAGAAAAAAAAACATTAACAGAGACTAGATAATCTAAATGTTTGCATTCTACTGCAGTCCAACATTTTTTGATATCCAGGAACTTGCAATAGTTTATGATGTAGCGTACAACAAATTTCTGTTTAAATTATTTAGTTTATAAATTAGGAACTTCAACAGTCCAAAATATCAGGAATACCAAAACATTCTCAGTGGGATCAAGGAATGGAAAACCAACAATCTTCATATTTTTGATCCCACAAGGCTTCTGCACAACTTAATTTGAAATAAGCATAGAACATAGAAAAATACAGCGCAGTATAGGCCCTTTGGCCCTCGATGTTGCACCGATCCAAGCCCACCTAACCTACACTAGCCCACTATCCTCCATATGCCTATCCAATGCCCGTTTAAATGCCCATAAAGAGGGAGAGTCCACCACTGCTACTGGCAGGGCATTCCATGAACTCACGACTCGCTGAGTAAAGAATCTACCCCTAACATCTGTCCTATACCTACCACCCCTTAATTTAAAGCTATGGCCCCTCGTAATAGCTGACTTCATACATGAAAAAAGGTTCTCATGGTCAACCCTATCTAAACCCCTAATCATCTTGTACACCTCTATCAAGTCACCCCTAAACCTTCTTTTCTCCAATGAAAACAGCCCCAAGTGCCTCAGCCTTTCCTCATACGATCTTCCTACCATACCAGGCAACATCCTCGTAAACCTCCTCTGCACCCGTTCCAGTGCCTCCACATCCTTCCTATAGTATGGCGACCAAAACAGCACACAATACTCCAGATGCAGCCGCACCAGTGTCTTATACAATTGCAACAGGACCTCAGGACTCCGGAACTCAAGTCCTCTACCAATAAAAGCCAGTACACCATATGCCTTCTTCACCGCACTATTAACCTGGGTGGCAACTTTCAGAGATCTGTGTACATGGACACCAAGATTCCTCTGCTCATCCACACTACCAAGTATCCGACCATTAGCCCAGTACCCCATCTTTTTGTTACTCATACCAAAGTGAATCACCTCACACTTAGCCACATTGAACTCCATTTGCCTCCTTTCTGCCCAGCTCTGCAGCTTATCTATATCCCGCTGTAACCTGCCACATCCTTCCTCACTGTCAACAACTCCACTGACTTTCGTATCATCCGCAAACTTGCTCACCCAACCTTCTAGCCCCTCCTCCTGGTCATTTATAAAATGACAAACTGCAATGGTCCCAAAACAGATCTGTGCAGAACACTGCTAGTAACTGCACTCCAAGATGAACCTTTACCATCAACTACTACCCTCTGTCTTCTTCCAGCCAGCCAATTCCTAATCCAAACCTCCAACTCACCCTCAATGCCATACCTCCGTATTTTTTGCAGTAGCCTATCATGGGGAACCTTATCAAACGCCTTACTAAAATCCATATACACCACATCTACCGCTTTACCCTCGTCCACCTCCTTAGTCACCTTCTCAAAGAATTCAAAAAGGTTTGTGAGGCACGATCTGCGCTTCACAAAACCACGCTGACTATCCTTGATCACATTATTCCTATCCAGATGTTCATAAATCCTATCCCTTACAATTCTCTCTAAGACTTTGCCCACAACAGAAGTGAGGCTCACCGGCCTATAGTTACTAGGGTTATCCCTACTCCCCTTCTTGAACAAGGGAACCACATTTGCTACCCTCCAGTCTTCTGGCACTATTCCTGTAGACAACGAGGACATAAAAATCAAGGCCAATGGCTCTGCAATCTCCTCCCTTGCTTCCCAGAGAATCCTAGGATAAATGCCATCGGACCCAGGGGACTTATCTATTTTCACCCTTTCCAGAATTTCCAACACCTCTTCCCTACATACCTCAAAGCCGTCCATTCTAATTAATGGTGACTCAGTATTCACGTTGGCAATAATGTCCCGTTCCTGAGTGAATACTGACAAAAAGTATTCATTCAGTGTCTCCCCAATCTCTTCAGCCTCTACACGCAACGTCTCACTACTATCCTTGACTGGACCTATTCCTACCCTAGTCATTCTTTTATTCCTGCAAACCTATCTCTGTCATCTCCCCTAAAATGAAAATAATATGCACTATTCACTGGAATATGAATTTTCTGCACCTCTGTTCCTTTAAAATTAATCATTCATTAATAGGAGTTAACTGCATTTGCCGAAGTCTTATGACTTGATACAAATAATGCACAAACTGTAAATTTGGCTGTTTTGCAAAAAAAATTTAGTGAGCAAAGTTTGCAGCATTATGTTCACCAGACAGCTGGATTTGTTTTCCATTTACAGTGTGACATTCTGTCTGTAATATGTAAATTCATCTGCAGTGTCAGAAAACTTGAGTGGGTCCAGAGTAAGTGACAAGGAAAACTAAAATCAGCCTGGGCTCCTGCCCTTTATCAATGCGACTCAATGCTCTTCCTGTACTTGTTCAAGATTCTTCCCCCAGACAAACCATACAGTATACTTATCCATAAATGAAGTGCAGCCACGAGGATGAAGTGCCAGAATGCTGATGATGCCTGAGGGAAGACCTCCAGGAATGTCTGAAAATCAAAGACAATAAGTATTGTGTTCAGGTTCAATGCCTCCCACAGTTAAATAGCATATCAAAGGTCACAGAGAGGGGTTATAAACTAAGTTACAGCACACGAGCATGTTATTGCTAGTCACAAAGTGCATGTAGAAATACAGCAAAAAGAGGCAAAGTCTTTGTATTTGGTGAGTAGAGGAGGGGAAGGAAAAAGCAATGAAATTCTAATAGAAAGTAAAAATCAGCACTCGACAGCACCAATATTTACATGCAGTAGGTTTTCCACTCCACTGAATTCTTGTTCTCAGTGCACTGTAGGGAAATCGAGACAGAAGTTGAAGGAATTCCCATATTCACAGAAAACTGGGAGAGACTTAGACCTCCTCGTGCTCTTGCAGAAGGATATTGCAACACAGATGTAAAGAGCAAAAAGCAAATTGACTATGCACCATTGGCAGTGTGTTCCACACACCCACCACTTTCTGTGTAATGCACCTACCTCCGTCATCTCCCCTAAACCTTCCTCCTATCACCTTAAAATTATGCCCCCTCATGACAGACATTTCCACTGTGGTAAAAAGTCTCTGGCTATCCACTCTATCTATGCCTCCCATCATCTTGTACAACTCTATCAAGTCACCTCTCATCCTTCTTCACTCCAATGAGAAAAGCCCCAGCTCCCTCAACCTTTCTTCATAAGACATGTCCTCCAGTCCAGGCAGCATCCTGGTAAATCTCCTCTGCACCCTCTGTAAAGCTTCCAGTTTCCTATAATGCAGCGACCAGAAGTGAACATAATATTCCAAGTGTGGTCTAACCAGGCTGTATAAAGCTGCAGCATAACCTGCAAATGAAAGCCAACACACCATATATCTTCTTAGCAACCCTATAAACTTGGGTGGCAACTTTGAGAGAGCTATGGACATGGACCCCAAGCTCCCTCTGTTCCTCCACCCTGCCAAGAATCCTCCCTTTAACCCTGTATTTTGCATTCAAATTCGACCTTCCAAACTGAATCACTTCACACTTTTCCAGGTTGAACTCCTGCCAGTTATCAGCCCAGTTCTGCATCTATTGCAACCTACACTTTTCACAACTCCACCAAACTTTGTGTCATTGGCAAACTTACTAATCCATCCTTTCACTTCCTCATCCAAGTCTTATATATAAAAACAAATCACAAACAGCAGAGGGCCCAGAACCAATCCTTGCAGAACACCACTGGTCACCAAGCTCCATGCTGAATACTTTCCATCGACCACCAACCTCTGTCTTCCATGGGCCAGCCAAATCTCTCTGCAGACAATCCCATGCCTCCTTACTTTCTGAATGAGCCGACTATGGGGAACCTTAGCAAACGCCTTGCTACATTCCATGTACACCACATCCACTGCTCTATCTTCATCAAGCTTACTGTCACATCCTCAAAAAGAATTCAGTAAGGTTTGTGAGGCATGACCTTCCCCTCACAAAGCCATGCTGACTATCTCTAATCAAACTTTGGTTTCCCAAGTATCATATATCCCGTCTTTCAGAATTCTTTCCAATACTTGGCTCACCACTGACATAAAACTAACTGGTCTGTAATTCCCAGGATTATCCCTATTACCTTTCTGGAACAAGGGATTAACTTTTGCCACCGTCCAATCATCTGACACTAATCCAGTGGACAGTGAGGAAACAAAGGTCATTGCCAAAGGTGCAGCAATCTCTTCCCTCACTTCCTATAGTGATCCAGGGTATATCCCGTTTTGGTCCAGGAGATTTATCCATTCTTAGGTTTTTCAAATTTTTCAGCACATCCTCCTTAACATCAATCTGTTCTAGCATATCAGTCTGTTTCACCCTGTCCTAAGAAATGTCAAGGACTCTCTCAGTCGTGAATTCTGAAGCAAAGTATTCACTAAGTACCTCCATTACCTCCCCTGACTCCAGGCACAAGATCCTTCCACCATATCTGAGGGCCTTACTCTCACATAAATGTAGAATGCCTTAGAGTTTTCCTTAATCCTACCTGCTGAAGCTTTTTCATGCGCCCCTACTAGGTCTCCTAAGTCCATTCTTCAGTTCCTTCCTGGATACCTAGGGTCCGGTCTGATCCTTGCCTCCTCAATCTTAAGCAAGTTTCCTTCTTTCTCTTGACTAGGTGTTCCACATCCCTTGTCACCCAATGTTCTTTCAACCTACCATCCCTTCCTTGCCTCGGTGGGACAAACCTGTCCAGCACGATCACCAAGTGCTTCCTAAACCACCTTCATATTTCTGTCGTGCATTTCCCTGAGAACATCTGTTCCCTCTTTAGGTGCCCCAGATCTTGCCCAATAGCATTGCAATTCCCCCTTTCTCAACTAAATACCTGCCCATACCATCTGCCCCGTCCCTCTCCACGAGTATAGTGAAGGTCAGGGAGTTGTGATCACTATCACAGAAATGCTGTCCCACCGATAGATCTGTCCCCATAATGTCAAACTTTCACCTCAGCCCTAAAATTCAGTTCTTCTGTCCATGTTTTGATTAATGTTTGGCACTGTGAAGAAGTGTCACAACAGTACTGATGACTAAACCTGCCCAATATACTGTTAACAATATTTGGCTAACATCAAGACATGAGGATTGGCATAGCAAGGAGTAAACAGCGAGATTGAGCCTGCCCTACTTTTTATGGGCAAGAAATACCTGAGCAATTTTCCACTTTGTCATCAAAAGGATGTCAATGTTGTAGTCAGACGACAGGAGCACAGCTAATTCTACTATACAATTTTTCAGTGCTACAGCATGGATCTTGTTAGCAATCATAGCCTTTGACATATCCTGCACTCTCTGCTTCACTTGAACCATGCTGGCATCAGCATCCTGACAAATCCAATAGCTAGGACTGTTCAGAGCACTTTACAACTGAAAAAAAAAACACCGATGATTTCTCATGAGGGGATGCATATGAAGCAAAATGAATATGGCAGCATTGCAAGGCAACTATTGCGATTATAACAACCATCGTGGGATAGGAAGGGACAGAGTGCACAACACAAAAAGTAGCAAATAGGGCAAATGAGGAAAAAAAATGAAAAAGATGCAAAATTAATAGGTCTGCACTTAAGTGTATTTAGCAGTCAGAACAAAACAAATGAATTAATGGGACAAATAGAGGTTAATAGGCATTATCTTATAGCCATCATAAAAACAAAGCTACTAGGAGATACAAGTTGGAAACTAAGCATTCACATAATTGGGTGATTGGGTGACTGGGTAGCTTTGTTAACTCAAGATAGAAAAGAAAGATATCAACAAGGAGAAGAAGATAGGGACGGCATGGTGGCTCAGTGGTTAGCACTGCTGACTCACAGCGCCAGGAACCCAGGTTCGATTCCTGCCTCAGTGTGGAGTTTGTACATTCTCCCAGTGTCCGCGTGGGTTTCTTCCGGGTGCTCCGGTTTCCTCCCACAATCACAAAGATGTGCAGGTCAGGTGAAATGGCTATGCTACATTGTCAATAGTGTTATGTGTATTAGTCAGGGGTAAATATAGGATAGTGAATGAGTCTGGGGGGTTACTCTTTGGAGGGTCGGTGTGGACTTGTTGGGCTGAAGGGTCTATTTCCATACTATTAGGAATCTAACCTAAGATATTGGTGGGATTTTAGTCTACAGGGCTCCCACAGCAGCTATAGGATGGAGTATATATTTGGAGATAATAAGTGAATGTAACATAGGCTTTACATTAATCAATTCATGTACATTGGGAAAACCAAATTGGTAGAGTAGCCAAGAAGAATTCGCAGAATTTATTCAGAATGTTCTTCACAAAACGTAGTCCAAAGTCTACAAGACAGAAAAACGCCCTTCAACCTGTCAAGTTAGCATTGGTAACACAAACAGGTAGTGACCTATTCTAATCCCATTTACCATCACTTGGCCCAAAGCCTCATATTCCTAACATCGCAAGTGCAAGTTGAAATACTTCTTACATGTTATGAGGGTTTCTGTTTGTACCAGCCTTACAGTAGAGGTCCAGATTGCCACGACTCAGGGTGATAAAGAATTTCCTCATATTTCATTTGACCCTCCTGCTCCTTAAGTCTGTAAGCCCGGTCATTGATCCCTCTACCATGGGACAGACAGACGGATGGACACCTGGACACCTTTGTGGAACAACAATGCAAAGCTCCCCATTCCTTTCCACTACTTAACATTTGTCCATGGCAGCATGACCACAGATGTCAACATTGTAAAACACTTCCAATAGAAAGTTTGATTAGACCCAAGAGGTTGGCATGCCAACTTAATGCAGGCAGAAGATAGCCTGTATAACTCATCACAGACTGACTGCAGGAGAAATTTGGTGGTCCCAAGGCCGAGCCAAGAGCTGTCACCTGCCAATTTTACAGGCCCCTTAAAGGAATGAGCCTACTTCAGATACCAGCAATGAGGCCATATTGGGAGGGATTGGTTGAAAAGAGGTTGGGTGACTGCAAGTGAGGGAGGGCTGGGATTGGAAAGAGGGATGCTAAGCTTTGGGGTGCAAGAAGGGGGCTGGGAAAAGCGTGTGGGGGATGGAATTTGTGTCTGTGTGGCGGCTGTGGGGGGGGGTGGGGGGGGGGGAGGAGGTGGTGGTGGGCAGGGAAACAGAGACTAATGACAGTGTGTCTGCAAGGTGGGAAGGTGAGAGTGTAAAAAAGAGGGCCCTTAGTGAATCTTCTGTCACGAGTGTCAAGGGCTTAGCTAAATCCAAACAAACAAACAAATAATATGACTTTTACAAAGTGCACTCAAACATATTTTACGCTCAGCTAAAGTAAGCAAAAAACTTTAATAATTAGATACTGTACATTAAAATGCTGTTTTAGTGCTGGTTTGTTCTTGCTGACATCGGTGTCATGTATTTGTTTTTCAGGTGTTCAAAAAAACAGTCACTTTCAAGAATAGTCCAGAAGCCTATGTAAAACGGAGGCTTCAATTCCTTGCTCAGATTGATGTGCAAGAACCCATGGCACTATTTCATGAGAGAGCAAGGTAACTCTCCCAAGTACCCCAGGAAGTATTTAACTCTTAATCAACATTAGAGTAAGAGATGATCTGTCTTTATCACATTGTTGAGCAAACATTATAACAGTGGCTACACTTCGAAAGCACGGTGCATTATAAATACAAGTCTTTGCTTTTTTAAAATTGAATTGAGAAGTTGTTATATTCTCATCAGCCCTAGTTTTTGATCTTCAAACAAATTCTTTCCATATCTATCCTGTCCAAGCCATTTATAAATTTAAAAGTTGTAACATTAAGGATTACTTACCATTGAAAGAAAACCAAAAGTTCATGAATATAAATATTCATGCTTTTATTTTTAAGGCCTTCATTTTATACCAGAGCAAAGAATGCAGCTCCATAAAGCAGGAAACCTCCAAAGCTGAAAAGAATGAATCACAAGCAAAGGCAAATGTGAAATTAAATTTTGCTAAACCTAAATTAGAATTTCATATATTAGAATCTACCTTTTCAACTTTTGTACTTTGACAGTACACAGTATTAAATCTGAATAAACACACAAAGTTTTCCATCGGAGAGTAAATTTGTAGTTGAAGAACTAGTCACATACCTCAACATGAAAGAATGTGTGCGCATCAGGCAATCTTAGGAAAAAGACAAAAAAAATCTCATTTTAAAATTCCTTCATACAATGTAGATATCACTGGCAAGGGTAACATTTATTGCACATCCCTAGTTGCCCTAGAATAGGTGGCAGTGAGCCACCTGCTTACACCCTGTAGTTCAAGTGTATAGGTACACCCAAAATGCTGTTAGGAAAGGAGTCACTGCAAACTATCATGGCAGTCAGCTTTAGATTGGCTTGACAAAAACAGGAGTTGCTGGAAAAACGTAGCAGATCAGGCAGCATCTGTAGGGAGAAGTACAAAGTTAACATTACAGATAGGCACAGTAACAAAATTCTAACCCTGTTTCTCCACCAACAGATGCTACCTGGCCTTCCACCATTTGCTGTTTTTATTTCCGATTTCCATTATCCTCAGTGCTTTGCTTTTGTCTGACAAACAAGATGTCAAATTTAAGTACCCAGAGGCAGAAAATGCCTATTTTCATACTTGGGCTTCAGAGAAAATCAAATATCAGATAAATACAGTCAATATTTAAATCATAAAAGTAAACACCTACAGGGCTTAATATAGAACAAACAGCCAAGTATGTCAAAAAAACACAATGGAGATTTCAACAATTTAAAAGTCAGTACAGTCAATATACAAATGGGAACATTTTTGGTGGATCATCAGTCATCGACTTTTGCTTTCTCACCTTTCAATTTCTCAGTTGAAGATGCAGATCATGCAGGATCACAGTTCCATTAGTGTTAGGTGTCCTCCAGCACACTGACCAAGTAAACACAGCCTGAGCAGCAAGCACCAATCAGCTACATAACCACAGAGACATCTTGACTGAGCTAAATATCCAATTGTAACACTGAACAATGGTCAGTCATACAGTTCCTAGTTAGCCTGTCTACCATCCACAAGGGAAAACAGTATGACAGTTTTCTCCACACTTGCCTTGGTGCTGAAGCACGATTGGTGTTAAAAAAGCTCAACATCATTCACGACGAAGCAGCCTGCTTGATCAGCACCCCTCCACCACCTTCAACATTCACTCCCTTCACCAATGACACACAGTGGTAACCATGTTTACTATATACAGGATGCCAAGGCATAAAATCATCCAGGCTTCTTCAAAAGCACCTTCCAGTTCACCATCTCTATCACCTAAGATGAGGGCAGTAGACGCCTAGCACGGGAAGACTCATCTTCGACACATACCAGCTGGACATGGAGCTATACCACCATCTGTTCACTACTGTTGGGTCAAAAATCGCAGAACTCCATTCCTAACCACACTGAGGGTACTCCTCCATCCCATGTGGCAGTTCAAGAAGGTGACTTACCATTAGCAAGCTAGCCAGCAATACCCACATCCCATGAATGTATAAAAACAAACAGTCAGGAAACCAGTAGTTTACTGGTTTCATGACTTATCTTTTTTCAACTTAAGTGTCATGGCTCTACACCAGGGTTTCTCACTTTTATGTACAAAGAAAAATCAAAACCTGGCCTTTTATTCTGTAACAAACATGGAGAATACTGGAGAACGCGACAGGCCCTAGCAGCATCTATGAAGAGAGAAACAGTTAATGCTTAGAGTCAAGTCTGAATCTTCTTTAGAACTCCCATTCAGCGCACATTCTCTATCCTCTGTAAACAACAACTCAGATAAAACACTGTTCCCCATTTCCACAAATTCCCACTTGCTCCTGACCATGATTAACTATGATGATGTTTGGTTCTGAAACTCAAACATGAGAATGTTAAAATGTTAACATCCATCCACAGCCTTGCCTTTCGCTATCACTGTAACCCTTCCAGAACGACCTTTCTGATTAAGCCTCTTTTAAAGCGTCTTGGGATATTTATCGCACTACCACAGAAAACATGAGTTCTCAATTAGAATTCAACATATAAGTGAATGAATAATTATTGTAGATTTGGTACATTCTTTTTAATTATTACTGGAGACATAACTAGACTGTCCACAATCTTTATGTCATATTTAACCCTGAGATGAGCTTCTACTCAATTACCAAAATTTCTGTAAAACTGCTCAAATTCATCACAGAGTCCCATTCACACATCATACATGTTTGCTGACTCAGTGGATTCTAGTCTGGTCACGTTCAAGTTTGAAGTTCTCATCTTTGATTCAAGATTCTCCATGGTTTTCCAACTTCCCCTCCCTGTGCACATGCCCTTCTGAGACCTCAGTACTCCCCCAATTCTGACCAATTATAATCTTTACAGTACTGGCAGCCTTCGTTTCAGTTGCCCTAAACATTGGAATTCTCTCCCAAATCTTTGCTGCTCTTAGAGAGTCATAGAGGTGTACAGCAATGGAAACAGACCCTTTGGTCCAACCTGTCCATGCTAACCAGATATCCCAACCCAATCTAGTCCCACCTGCCAGCACTCAGCCCATATCTCTCCAAACCCTTCCTATTCATATACCAATCCAAATGCCTCTTAAGTGTTGCAATTGTACGAGCCTCCACCACTTCCTCTGACAGCTCATTCCATACACACATTGCCCTCTGCATGAAAAAGTTGCCCCTTAGGCCTCTTTTATATCTTTCCCCTCTCACCCTAAACCTATGCCCTCTAGTTCTGGACTCCCCGACCCCAGGAAAAACAACTTTGCCTATTTACCCTATCTATCTCTCTCATAATTTTGTAAACCTCTATAAGGTCACCCCTCAGCCTCCAACGCTCCAGGGAAAACAGCCCCAGCCTGTTCAGCCTCTCCCTATAGCTCAAATCCTCCAACCCTGGCAACATCCTTGTAAATCTATTCTGAACCCTTTCAAATTTCACATCTTTCCGATAGGAAGGAGACCAGAATTGCAAGCAATATTTCAACAACAGCCTAACCAATGTCCTGTACAGCCCCAACATGACCTCCCAACTCCTGGAATCAATACTCTGACCAGTAAAGGAAAGCATACCAAACGCTGCCTTCACTATCCTATCTACCTGCGACTCCACTTTCAAGGAGCTATGAACTTGCACTCCAAGGTCTCTTTGTTCAGCAACACCCCCTAGGACCTTACCATTAAGTGTATAAGTCCTGCTAAGATTTGCTTTCCCAAAATGCAGCACCTCACATTTATCTGAATTAAACTCCATCTGCCACTTCTCAGCCCATCTGGTCCTGATCCTGTTGTAATCTGAGGTAACCCTCTTTGCTAATCACTACACCTCCAACTTTGGTGTCATCTGCAAACATCCTAACTGTACCTCTTATGCTCACATCCAAATCATTTATGTAAATGACAAAAAGTAGAGGGCCCAGCACCGATCCTTGTGGCACTCCACTGGTCACAGGCCTCCAGTCTGAAAAACAACCCTCCGTCTTCTACCTTTGAGCCAGTTCTGTATCCAAATGGCTAGTTCTCCCTGTATTCCATGAGATCTAACCTTGCTAATCAGTCTCCCATGGGGAACCTTGTCAAACGCCTTACTGAAGTCCATATAGATCACATCTACTGCTCTGCCCTCATCAATCCTCTCTGTTACTTCTTCAAAAAACTCAATCAAGTTTGTGAGACATGATTTCCCACACACAAAGCCATGTTGACCATCTGTAATCAGTCCTTGCCTTTCCAAATACATGTACACCCTGTGCCTCAGGATTCCCTCCAACAACTTTCCCACCTCGACTTCAGGCTCACCGGTCTATAGTTCCCTGGCTTGTCCTTACCACCCTTCTTAAACAGTGGCACCACGTTGTCCAACCTCCAGTCTTCCGGCACCCCACCTGTAACTATCGATAATACAAATATCACAACAAGAGGCCCAGCAATCACTTCTCTAGCTTCCCACAGAGTTCTCGGGTGCACCTGATCCGGTCATGGGGATTTATCCACCTTTACCTATTTCAAGACATCCAGCACTTCCTCCTCTGTAATCTGGACAATTGGCAAGATGTAACCATCTATTTCCCTACTGTCTATATCTTTCATATCCTTTTCCACAGTAAATACTAGTTGCTTCATAGATAACAGAATCCCTACAGTGTGGAAACAGGCCATCTGGTCCAACAAGTCCAAACCAATCTTCCAAAGAGTAACCCACCCAGACCCATTCTGCACTTTGGGCGGCACGGTGGCACAGTGTTTAGCAATGCTGCCTCACAGCGCCAGAGACCTGGGTTCAATTCCCGCCTCAGACGACTCACTGTGTGGAGTTTCCATATTCCCCCAGTGTCTGCGTGGGTTTCCTCCGGTTTCCTCCCAAACTTCAAAAATGTGCAGGTTAGGTCTGTAGTGTTAGGTTAAGGGGTAAATGTAGGGGAATGGGTCTGGGTGGGTTGCGCTTCGGCGGGTCGGTGTGCACTTGTTCAGCCGAAGGCCCTGTTTCCATAGTGTAAGTAATCCAATCTAAATCTAAAAAAAAATTCTCCTATCTTATTACTCTACATTTCCCCTAACCAATGCACTTACACATCCCTGAACACAATTGGTAATTTAGCATGGCTAATTCACCTAACCTGCACATTTTAGGATTGTGAAGGAAACCGGAGCACCTGGAGGATAACCCAAGCAGATGTGGGGAGAATGTGCAAACTCCACACAAACACAGTCACCCGAGGCTGGAATCGGCTGGGTCCCTGCCGCTGTGAGGCAGCAGTGCAAACCACTGAGGCACCATGCCAGCCATAGCTCTTTGATCAAGCTTTTGGTGACTTGTCCTAATACTTCCTGGTGTGACTGGTCATTAAACTTTGCTTGACAATGTTGCTGTCAACTGCTTGGGGTGCTTGTATCTCAAAGGGTTTGATATAAATTTAACTTGTTTAAAAATTGAATGCATTGCAAATTAAGACCTATTTGGGAACATATAACATTAAAGCACTTTACTCTAAAAATTCCAAGTAACTTTCAAAGGATAAAATGTTGAGACAATGTAAACAACTCCATGTCCGGCCACATATGTTTTCTACATCTGCCATGGTTCCTCTCAGTTTACGAACAATCAGAATCTGAAAGCCACAAATAAAATCCAAACGATTTGAAACAAATTCACTTATTTCGTCAACAGATTCATTTGAACTACATCTCAAAATTTATTCGATTAAGTAGTAAGTTAGCTTCACATTACCTTTCAAGAAGGAGGAGGTACTGCTCCTTCGCAGGGAATGATCATTTAGAATCAGAGACTCGATGCTCCACCTTCTCTCTCCATGCTCGACCCTGGCTGATTGTAAACAACTTAGATCTGGGCGCTGTTTCCCATCTTTCGAACCTGCAGAAATCTCCAAAACATTAAAAACACAAAACCGAAAACATTTTTTTTTAAAAAACAAATCCGTCCCTAATACAAACTTACATCATATAAACAAAATCTAAGCGACACAATGTTAGCAAAATAGATTCGAAGTGCAAATTTTAAAAAAACACGTGAAACCCAAATAAATTGGCTCCGAGACACTGGAAGATTCCACCAGCTTCTAGAAATTGGAATCTTATGCTGACTGCCAGATTTATCCTAATTCGTTATTTTAGCAATGATTCTTCTCACACCAGCAGTTTGCGTGAAGTATAATTTACTGCATGGTACATGCACTGTCAAGAGATTCAACACAAATCTGTCAAACTTCTCCCCCGAATCAGTGCACGCACAGCTAGCAGTGCCTTGCCCAGTACTGAGTCTAGACACAATGAGCCCCCGGGAGCCCCCAGCTCAGAGGCGCTCTCAGTCCCAGTCTGACAGACAGCGCTGGTCCTGCTGCCGCTGGCGGCACGATCGCTCGCTTTCCTCCCCCTCACATTATCTGTCTGCCTGTCTGTCTTTCCTCTTTCTCTTCACTCTCCTCTCTTTGTTTACATGCATATTATTTTATGACGCAGCAAACACACTCTCCCAATGTGACTGCCGCCATTTTTGTGTTTATATTAAATCTCTCAGCCATGTGATATATAAAAAACTTCCGGGTCCCTCTCCAACTCCCCAGAGTGTTTGGGGAAAAAAAACAACGCAAGACATATTTAAAGTCAGCCTCCTTCTCGTTTATTTTTGCTATTGCTTGGAATATATAACTTGCTTTGCTCCTAATTGCTAAACATTTACCAATAAACTCATTATAGTGCTCAGATATAACTGGTACAGGCGGGCATCGATAATATATGCCGGTGTATGTTATTCTATTAGAATTTTCTCCAAAAGGACCAGCCTTGGACCCTGCTTGTTCGACATCAGAGGCAAAAAAACAACCCCATATCCCACTGTGAGCACTTGGTTTTTGGCTTCCTCGATGGAGGGGTTGCATAGATAGGTATTTCCCGGTTTGCTGAGTCATACCAACCCCAGAGAGAAGCCCAAGGAGCCACAGATGAATCACTCCGAAACAGAAGAAGAAAATGCAAAACTCACAAGCTTTAAAGATGTCCCGTTATTACAGACTTTTGTTTGTGTCTCTCGCCCTCAGACGTTGACGCCTTTGTAACTATATCACACGACAGCATTCACAGTGGGAGAATGTGCTTATGGTTATTTATGAAATATGGAGCTGACAACCTCCCCGTGAGTCCGCCACTTGGACAAATCTTAGAGGTTGAACAGGGACCTTACCAACTGTACCTTGTAATGATTAAATAGCTGCAAACAAGACAAGAGGAAGGGAGGAGAAGGGTGCATCCAATAATATGATTTATTTTGGATTTTGTCATAATACATTGGCAGAAAGGAGACAAACAATCTCAATCTGTGAACAAGCGAAATAATATCATTCGGCCAAAACAAAGAAATATGATTTTTAAAGTACTTTGGAGAATTTTTTTCCTTCTTTTATTTTTACCATTTGCTTCCATTGACATGCTGTTTGTTACGTTTGAGTACAGAATGGCACAACAGAGGAATAAGGCCTTCAGCCCATCACATTCGTGCTGTCTTTTTGGCATGACTTCCAATTAATCACATTGCCCTGCTGTCTTCCCACAGCCCTCTACATTTTAATACAATACATTTCATCATGACTGGCATTGCAAAGATTATTTTGCACTTCAAACTGGCTGCTCATTCCAACCTATCCCTTATATTTAAATAATATTTGATGGGGTTCCAAAACCGTACACTGTTTGAAACAGCTTGCTGAGCAGTCAAGCCTGATAGAATACTTGTATTGGCAAAATCAAACGTTTTTTGGATAACAGTCAGCAAGAATAACTTTGTTGTCGGATTAATGACTCCTCCCAAAATATAGTATTCTCCTTATAATAGACTGATGTGTCAGCCTAGTTTATATCTTGAAGTTAATTTTTCCAGCTCAGAAATTATAGTATGAGCACCAAACCAAACTGACAATTATCATTTGAGGGACAGCTCAACACAATGTGTAGTGTGGGTTTCATGCAAGTAGACAATGTTTGACATCCACAACACATGCATGACCTCATAGCTTTTCACTAGTTCCCTGTCTTGGTATTGTTGATGATCTTTCCTAATTTTGGCACAGCCAGCATTGGCTTTAATTGCTCTTTAATTTTGAAAACATTCTCAATACAAATGGGAAGGACTGGGGAGAATTTTGATTTGAAAAGTACAGTGAAAAGTTTTGTGTGCAGTACAGCAGATCATAACATAGAAAGACACAAAGATCGGAGGGTAATTGAACAGAGCAAGTAATACAGGTTAAGGCTACAAAGAAGGTGCACAAAAAGCAAGATCAATATTAGGTTCAAAAGTTAAGAGGTCCATTCAGAAATGTAATAGTTGCTGGGAAGGCGATGTTATTGAACCGGTCGGTGCATGTGTTTAAGTTATTGTATCATCTGCCTAACAGAAGAGGTTGGAAGAGATTATAACAGGGTGGAAGAGGTCTTTGATGATATTGGATGCCATTCCATGGCTACACAAGGGTAGGTGGAGTCAATGGATGGAAGGTTGGCTTGCATGATTGTCTGGGCTGTGTTTGCAACTTTTTGTAGTTTCGTATGGTCCTGGGCAGATCAGTTGCCATACCAAGCTGTGATGCATCCAGATAGAATGCTTTCTATGGTGCATTTGTAAAAGTTGGTGAGGATTCTTATGGACATGCCAAATTTCCTTCGCTTCCTGAGGAAGAGGTGTTGTTGTGCCTTCTTGAGCAACGCATGTATGTGCGCAGTCCAAGACAGATTGTTGGTGATCATCGACCTCAGCTCCATTGATGTCAAGAGGCTTGTGTCCTCCTTGCTTCCTGAAGTCAATGATCAGTTTTGCTGACATTGAGGGAGAGATTGTTATCTTTGCACCACATTACCAAGCATTCTCTTTCCTACATTTTATCTTATTATTGTTTGATATCAGACCTATAAGTGTGGGGTCATCAGCAAACTTATAGATGGAGTTTGGAGGAAATATGGCCACACAGTCATGAGTATACAGGGAGTACAACTGGGGAGGAGAGTGAGAGTACATTGGATAGGTGAGCAACAGCTAAAGGAGAAGCAGATGGAGGAAACAAAAGGGAAATATAAGAGAAGGACAGGAAGAAAGTAAGGAGAACAACAGTAACAGAAGCAGCAAATAAAGTCAAGGGGACGATGGCACAAAGGTAGTGAAAAATATGAAGGGAGCAAATAACATAAGAGTTGTAGAATTTTACATGAAGAAGGAGGCCCTTAGGACCATTGTCCAACCAGGTCTTGAAAGAGCTATTTAGCTGGACTCACTCTCCAACCCTATCTCTGTCACTCTCTCTTTAAAACCTCCCATGGAATCAGCCTCCACCACTCTTCCAAGCAGCGCATTCCAAATCCTAACAACTCTCTGAGCAAAGTTTCTCCTCATCTCACTCCTAGCTCTCTTGCTTACAACCTTGAAATTGTGTCACTAATTGCTGATGTCCCAGCTGATAGCAAAAGAATATCCTGCTTTAGCCTGTCAAAATTGTTTGAACACCTCAATAAGGTCACCTCAATCTTCTCTGCTGCAATGAGGACAAGGCCAATTTGTCTAATCTTTCCTTGTATTTAAAATCCCTCAGTCCCAGTATCATTCTCATAAATCACTTGTGTGCTCTCTGCAGGCTTTAACACCCTACCTTAAATAAGGTGCCCAGAACTAAACACAATATTTAAATCTGATCTGACCATAGGTGTTCAAAGTTTGGGAGAAGATTTGTAGCTTGGGTGCTCGTTGTTGTGGTTCTGTTCGCCGAGCTGGGAATTTGTCTTGCAAACGTTTCGTCCCCTGTCTAGGTGACATCCTCCTTGTTTTATACTCTATGCCTGTATTTATAAACCCAAGGATCCTATAGCGTTCTTCATTTGTACCCAGTCTGAGAAATGCTCATCTTTATCTGCCCTCTGTTTCCCAACCTTTAGCCATCTTCTAACACATGCTGCCAAGGATCCATCAATCCCAAACATTTCTAATTGCCTAACAACCTGACATATGGCACAACAGCACCATCTACGTTCTCAACTGGACCATTGGCACCATTTTCTAATTTGATAAGAACAGAGGTTGGCAAACGTGGTACCACTGTTTAAGAAGGGTGGTAAGGACAAGCCAGGGAACTATAGACCGGTGAGCCTGACCTCAGTGATGGGCAAGTTGTTGGAGGGAATCCTGAGGGACAGGATGTACATGTATTTGGAAAGGCAAGGACTGATTCAGGATAGTCAACAGGCTTTGTGCAAGGGAAATCATGTCTCACAAACTTGATTGAGTTTTTGGAAGAAGTAACAAAGAAGATTGATGAGGGCAGAGCAGTAGATGTGATCTATATGAACTTCAGTAAGGCGTTCGACAAGGTTCCCCATGGGAGACTGATTAGCAAGGTTAGATCTCATGGAATACAGGGAAAACTAGCCATTTGGATACAGAACTGGCTCAAAGGTAGAAGGCAGAGGGAGGTGGTGGAGGGTTGTTTTTCAGACTGGAGGCCTGTGACCAGTGGAGTGCCACAAGGATCGGTGCTGGGCCCTCTACTTTTTGTCATTTACATAAATGATTTGGAAGCGAGCATAAGAGGTACAGTTAGTAAGTTTGCAGAAGACACCAAAATTGGAGGTGTAGTGAACAGCAAAGAGGGTTACCTCAGATTACAACAGGGTCTGGACGAGATGGGCTGAGAAGTGGCAGATGGATTTTAATTCAGATAAATGTGAGGTGCTGCATTTTGGGAAAGCAAATTTTAGCAGGACTTATACACTTAATGGTAAGGTCCTAGGGAGTGTTGCTGAACAAAGAGACCTTGGAGTGCAAGTTCATAGCTCCTTGAAAGTGGAGTTGCAGGTAGATAGGATAGTGAAGAAGGCGTTTGGTATGCTTTCCTTTATTGGTCAGAGTATTGAGTACAGGAGTTGGGAGGTCATGTTGTGGCTGTACAGGACATTGGTTAGGCCACTGTTGGAATATTGCATGCAATTCTGGTCTACTTCCTATCGGAAAGATATTGTGAAACTTGAAAGGGTTCAGAAAAGATTAACAAGGATGTTGCCAGGGTTGGAGGATCTGAGCTACAGGGAGAGGCTGAACAGGCTGGGGCTGTTTTCCCTGGAGTGTCGGAGGCTGAGGGGTGACCTTATAGAGGTTTACAAAATTACGAGGGGCATAGATAGGATAAATAGACAAAGTCTTTTCCCTGGAGTCGGGGAGTCCAGAACTATCGGGCATAGGTTTAGGGTGAGAGGGGAATATTATAAAAGAGACCTAAGGGGCAACTTTTTCACGCAGAGGGTGGTACAATTGCAACGGAATGAGCTGCCAGAGGATTCAATCACCAATTGCAACACTTAAGAGGCATTTGAATGGGTATATGAATAGGAAGGGTTTGGAGGGATATGGGCCAGGTGTTGGCAGGTGGGATTAGATTGGGTTGGGATATCTGGTTGGCATGGACGGGTTGGATCAAAGGATCTGTTTCCATGCTGTACATCTCTATGACTCTGAATAAACTGCCATATCCTTTATATTAGTGAACAGTTTATCATGCTGGTTCCTTAGTGGCCTCACCCTATTCTTAGCTAATCTGTTACTATTAATACGTTTGATGAACATTTTACTCTTTGTTTTAGTGCAGCCTGCCACCTTTTCCTCATGCTTTCTCTTAGACTTCCTTATTCCAGCCTTAGCTTCTCTACTGCATTTCAGAAACTTTTCCTGATTTCTATTACTATTATTATTCCAGTGTGTATCATATGCCTTCCTTTCCTTCTTTATTTTCTCATTGACATCCCTCGTTATCCAAGGTACTCTAGCTTTGAATATTTATCTATTTCTCATGGGCATATGCCTAGTTTGTGTCCTATTCATTTTTCTTTTGAAAGTCTCCTATTTTTCATCCACTGTTTTATTCACCAAAATTCATTTCCAATCAATCTGCTCCAATTAAACTTTACACCCCAAAGATTGTTCTTTTCCTGTCTGTGATCTCAATCCTTGACTGATTTTTATCCTTATCTAAATAAATATCAAAATCCTGGAACTCCCTCTCGAATTGAATTATGAATCTACATGCAAAAATTGGACTGCAGTCTTTCAACAAGGCAGCTCACCACCACCTTCCTAAGGACAACCAGTAACACAATAAAAGCTGGCCAATACACTAATGCCCACATCCAATGAATGAATAAAAATAAATATTAGTGGTGAAGCAGAAATGACAATGTTGTTGATCAAAAGTGACAGAAATTCCTTGTCCTAGGCTGAAGAGCCTCAAGACAGCTAACTCAGAGAAAGAGTCATAGAGTCATAGAGATGTACAACACAGAAACAGACCCTTCGGTCCAACTTTCCATGCCAACCAGATATCCCTAATAATCTAGTCCCATTTGCCAATATTTTGCTCATATCCCTCTAAACCCTTCCTATTCAATAGACAATAGACAATAGACAATAGGTGCAGGAGTAGGCCATTCTGCCCTTCGAGCCTGTACCAGTATTCATTATGATCATGGCTGATCGTCCTCAATCAGTATCCTGTTCCTGCTTTATTTCCATAACCCTTGATTCCACTATCCTTGAGAGCTCTATCCAACTCTTTCTTAAACAAATCCAGAGACTGGGCCTCCACTGCCTTCTGGGGCAGAGTATTCCACACACCCACCACTCTCTGGGTGAAGAAGTTTCTCTTCATCTCTGTCCTAAATGGCCAACCCCTTATTTTTAAGCTGTGTCCTCTGGTTCGGGACTCATCCATCAGCGGAAACATGTTTCCTGCCTCCAGAGTGTCCAATCCTTTAATAATCTTATACGTCTCAATCAGATCCCCTCTCAGTCTTCTAAACTCCAGGGTATATAAGCCCAGTCGCTCCAATCTTTCAACATAAGATAGTCCTGCCATTCCAGGAATTGACCTCGTGAACCTACACTGCACTCCCTCAATAGCCAGAATGTCTTTCCTCAAATTTGAAGACTAGAACTGCACACAATATTCCAGGTGCGGTCTCACCAGGGCCCTGTACAGCTGCAGAAGAACCTCTTTGCTTCTATACTCAATCCCTCTTGTTATGAAGGCCAGCATGGTATTAGCTTTCTTCACTACCTGCTGTATTTGCATGCTTGCCTTCATTGATTGGTGTACAAGAACACCCAGATCTTTTTGTACTGCCCCTTTACCTAACTTGACTCCATTTAGGTAGTAATCTGCCTTCCTGTTCTTGCCACCAAAGTGGATAAACATACATTTATCCACATTAAACTGCATCTGCCATGCATCTGACCACTCACCTAACCTGTCCAGGTCACCCTGTAATCTCCTAACATCCTCCTCACATTTCACCCTGCCACCCAGCTTTGTATCATCAGCAAATTTGCTCTTGTTACTATTAGTACCATCTTCTATATCATTAATATATATTGTAAAAAGCTACGGTCCCAGCACTGATCCCTGCGGTACCCCACTGGTCACTGCCTTCCATTCCAAAAGGGAGCCGTTTATCACTACTCTTTGTTTCCTGTCAGCCAACCAATTTTCAATCCAAGTCAGTACTTTGCCCCAGTACCATGCGCCCTAATTTTGCTCACTAACCTCCTATGTGGGACTTTATCAAAGGCTTTCTGAAAGTCCAGGTACACTACATCCACTGGATCTTCTTGTCCATCTTCAGAGTCACATCCTCAAAAAATTCCAGAAGATTAGTCAAGCATGATTTCCCCTTCATAAATCCATGCTGACTCTGACCTATCCTGTTACTGCTATCCAGATGTGTCGTAATTTCATCCTTTATAATTGACTCCAGCATCTTTCCCACCATAATTTCCTGCTTTCTCTCTCACTCCTTTCTTAAAAAGTGGTACAACATTAGCCACCCTCCAATCCACAGGAACTGATCCCGAATCTATCGAACTCTGGAAAATAATCACCAATGCGTCCACGATTTCTAAAGTCACCTCCTTTAGTACCCTGGGATGTAGACCATCAGGCCCCAGGGACTTATCAGCCTTCAGACCTAACAGTCTCTCCAACACCATTTCCTGGCAAATATAAATTCCCTTCAGTTCAGGTCCTTCAGCCACTGTTACCTCAGGGAGATTGCTTGTGTCTTCCCCAGTGAACACAGATCTGAAATACCAATTCAATTCTTCTGCCATTTCTTTGTTCCCCATAATATATTCCCCTGTTTCTGTCTTCAATGGCTCAATTTTAGTTTTAACTATTTTTTTCCCTTTCACGTACCTAAAAAAGCTTTTACTATCCTCCTTTATATTTTTGGCCAGTTTACCTTTGTACCTCATTTTTTCTCTGTGTATTTCCTTCTTAGTAATCCTCTGTTGTTCTTTAAAAGCTTCCCAGTCCTCCAGTTTCCCACTCATCTTTGCTATGTTATACTTTTTCTCTTGTAACTTTATATGTTTCTTAACTTCCCTCGTCAGCCACGGCCACCCCTGCCTCCTCTTAGGATCTTTCTTCCTTTTTGGAATGAACTGATCCTGCATCTTCTGCATTATACCCAGAAATATCCACCATTGTTCCTCCACTGTCATCCCTGCTAAAGTATTGCACCATTGAACTTTGGCCAGCTCCTCCCTCATAGCTCCATAGTTCCCTTTATTCAACTGAAATATTGTCACTACTGATTGTACCCTCTCCCTTTCAAATTGCAGATTCAAGCTTATTGTATCATGGTCACTACTTCCCAATGGCTTCTTCACTTCGAGGTCCCTGATCAATTCTGGTTCATTGCACAACACCAGATCCAGAATTGCCTTCTCCCTGGTCGGCTCCAGCACCAGATGTTCTAAGAATCCATCTCGGAGGCACTCCACAAACTCCCTCTCTTGAGGTCTAATACCATCCTGATTCTCCCAGTCTACCTGCATGTTGAATTCCCCCATAACAACTGTATTAACATCTTTGCGATAGGCCAATTTCAGCTCCTTATTCAACTTACACCCTACATCCAGACTACTGTTTGGGGGCCTGTTGGTAACTCCCAAGAGGGTCTTTCTACCCTTAGAATTTCTCAGCTCTATCCATACTGACTCTACATCCGCTGATTCTAGGTCCCCCCGCGCAAGGGACTTAATGTCATCCCTTACCAACAGGGTCACCCCACCCCCTCTGCCCGTCAGTCTGTCCTTACGATAGCACGTATAGCCTTGAATATTCATTTCCCAGGCCCTGTCCACTTGAAGCCACGCCTCAGTTATCCGCACAATATTGTAGCTGCCAATTTCCAAAAGAGCCTCAAGCTCATCCATCTTATTTCTAATACTTCGTGCATTCATATATAATATTTTTAATTTGTTACTGCCCTCACCCTTCCTATCAACCACTATTTCACTCAACCTTACAGCTTGATCTCTTTTTGAGTTTTCTGCTTCATTGATACCATTGTCTTTCTTGACTTCCCTTGTTCTAACTTTCCCTCCAATTTCCTTCTTCAACTTCTAGTTTGTCCCCTCCCTCCCGCTATTTAGTTTAAACGTAGCTGTGTTGCAGTAGCAAACCTGCCTGCCAGAATGCTGGTCCCCAATCTATTAAGGTGCAAACCGTCTCTTTTGTATAATTTGTGCTTACCGCAAAACATACCCCAGTGATCCAAGAATTTAAATCCTTGCTTCCTGCACCAGTTCCCCAGCCACATGTTCAAGTCCATTATCTCCCTATTTCTGGCCTCTCCAGCCTGAGGAACTGGAAGCAAACTGGAGATAACCACCTTGGACATCCTGCTTTTCAGCCTTTTTCCTAGTTCTCTGAAGTCCCGCTGTAGTATGTTCCTCCTCTTCTTCCCAACATCATTTGTGCTGTCATGTACCACCACCCCTGGCTCTTCACTTTCGCCCTTGAGGATTTCCTGCACTCTGTCTGTGATGTCCTTAATCCTAGCACCAGGAAGGCAACATGCCATCCTTAAATCCCGCCTGATGCCACAGAAACCCCGTTCAGTTCCTCTCACTATGGAATCCCCTATCACCATGGCTCTGCGCGATGCCTGACTCCTCGGCTCTGCCTCCACGCCAACTTTTGATTGACAGACCTGACCGCCTCGCGGACTGGCAGTGTCATCTGTCTCTGTTGTTTCCAACAGATTCAACTTGTTCCTGACAGGTACTTCCCCCGGGGTCTCTTGCACCTGTCTCATCTCTGCCTTCCTCATCATCTTCTCTCTTCTGCTCTCTTCTGGTATGGTCGGTGTAATAACCTTGCTAAAGGTCCTGTCCAGAAAGATCTTGTTCTCTTGGATGAGCCTAAGGTCCTCGAGTTCTTTCTTCAGTGCTGTGATGTGCTCTGTCAGTAGCTGAACATGAACACACTTTCCACAGATTTACAAGCCAGATACACCAGAGTCATTGACCTCCCACATCATGCATGTAGCACTCTGAACCAGCTTGGCAGTCATGTCTTCACCCTGCTCAACTGTGGCGTAATCACTTCACTCAACCTCCTTGTCGAAGACTCCTGAGCTAAAGACTCTCTCCTCTCTCAACAGGAAATTCCCTGGACTCTCTTTTTGGGGCAAGTCTGTGGACTTTAAAGTTAGGTTAGAGGAGGAGGGTGGGAGGGAGGCCCTACTTTGTAGGACCTGGGGTCTAGAACACACCCACTCAAATAACAATCATTTACCTTCCCAACCGGCTCTGCGCTCTGACTTCACTTCCGCCCAGCTCCTGCCACTCTCTGCATATACCCATCCAAATGCCTTTTAAATGTGGTAATTGTATCAACATCCACACTTCCTCTGGCAGCTCATTCCATACATGGAACACCTATATGTGAAAAAGCTGCCCCTTAGGTCCCTTTTATATAGAGTCTTAGAGTCATAGAGATGTACAGCATGGAAACAGATCATTCAGTCCAAATCGTCTATGCTAACCAGATATCCAAACCAAATCTAGCCCTACCTGTCAGCACCCGGCCCATATCCCTCCAAACCCTTCCTATTCATATACCCATCCAAAAGCCTTTTAAATGTTGCAATTTTACTTGCCTCCACCACCTCTGGCAGCTCATTCCATACACTTACCACCTCTGCATAAAAAAGTTGCCCCTTAGGTCTCTTTTATATCTTTCCCCTCTCATCCTAAATCTATGCCCTCTCGTTCTGGACTCCCCCACCCCAGGGAAAAGACTTAGTCTATTTATCCTATCCATTCCCCATATGATTCCATAAACCTCTATGAGGTCACCCCTCAGCCTTCGACGCTCCAGGGAAAACAGCCCCAGCCTTTTCAGCCTCTCCCTTTAGCTCAAATCTTTCAACCCTGGCAACATCCTTGTAAATCTTTTACATGCACCATTTAAAAAGTTGAATGCTCAAATCTAATTCACACCAAAGATGTATCCAAAAACTTGGATCAGATGGTGCCCCCAAAAAACAGGCCTACTATAGGCAAATGCAGTACCCTGATATTTGACTGTATTACTGTGCAGTTAAACCTGAAATATGTTCCAAAGCCATGACCTTTATCAGCTAGTAGGACAAGGGCAACCAATGCATGGGAACTCCAAGTTTGTAAGTCCTCCTGTAAGTTATTCGGAAATCTATTGCTGTTCCTCTACTGTGTTTTGAATCAAAATCCTGAAATTCTCTCCCCAACCCCTAGCAGCACTGTGGGTGTACTTATACTGCTTGAACTTTGGTGGTTCATTAGAATCCCTGCAGTGTGGAAACAGGCCATTTGGCCCAACAAGTCCACACTGACCCTCTGAAGTGTAACCCATCCAGACCCATTCCCCAACACCTATTGCTCTGCATTTGCCCCTGACAAATGCACCTAACCTACACATTCCTGAACACCACAGGCAATTTAGCATGGCCAATTCACCTTACCTGCACATCTTTAGACTGTGGGAGGAAGCCGGAACACTTGGAGGAAACCCGCGCAGACATGGGGATAATGTGCAAACTTCACACAGTCACCCAAAGCTGGAATCAAACCTAGGTCCTTGGTGCTGTGAGGCAGCAGTGCTAACCACTGAGCCATTATACCACCATTCGGGTGGCTCATGATCACATTCTTTAGGGCAACTAGGAATGGACATTAAATGCTTCCATAAATGAGCAAAGATTGTTACATCTTCAGTGTGAGCTTCACAGAGGGATCATAATGTGATAGACAATAATCTATTCAGGGTCAAGATTAGAGTAGAGCTGGAAAAGCACAGCAGGTCAGGCAGCATCCGAGAAGCAGAGGAAACGGTCTTTATGGTTAGGAGTGGGGAGGGAAATATATCCCTGGTGGTGGGGTCCGTTTGGAGATGGCGTAAATGTCAGCAGATGATGTGGTTTATGCAGAATAATTTATGCAGACATAGCTGCCAGTATGGTAGCAAATTGCAGGGAAATCACTGCTTCACGTGGAAGGTGTGAATGGGACCTTGGATGGTGAGGAGGGAGGAGGGAAACAGTCAGGTGTCGCACCTTCTGCAATTGCTTGGGAAGGTGCCATGGGCGTGTCGGGAGGTGGTGGGAATGGAGAAAGAGAGCAATTTTTGTTTTCGTTTCAGCTTTCCAGCATTCACAGATCTCTGTTCTATTAAGCCAGTTTAGAGATGATGTTAAGAATCAAACAGAGAAGATTTGCTTAAAGCATTCAGAGAGCATAGATCACAAATGTCAATCAGCTATGAAAAGCTGCCATTTTGGGATTCAATGCTTCAATTAATATCATCCCTTAAATGTACAAACTTTTTCACTAGAAGCAAAAGTGGACCCTCTTGAGCCCAGAGTTGAAGAGTATGGTGCTGAGTGAGGAGCAGGAAATCGATGACTTGAGCATAAGTTCTTCATCAGAAATGAGGGGGTGGCCCAAGGGGGCTGAGAGATAAATGGGAGGGGGGTGGGGCTGGGGGGAAACGTAGCTGAGAATGCAATAGGTAAATGAAGTTGGGGGGTGAAGGTGATAGGTTGGCTAGGAGGGTGGAGCAGATAGGTGGGAAGGAAGATTAACAGATAGGAAGGTCCAGGGGATTGGAAGATTGGATCTGGGATAAGGTGGGGAAGGGGAAGTGAAGAAACTGATGAAATCCACATTGATCCTGTGTGGTTGGAGGGTCCCAAGGCAATCGATGAGGTGTTCTTCCTCCAGGCATCGAGTGGTAAGGGTTTGGTGGTGGAGGAGGTCCAGGACCTGCATGTCATTGGTGGAGTAGGACATGCTTTAGAATACTGAGAACAATTCTGTCACCCTTCTGTAGGAAGGATGTTGTTAAACTTAAGAGGATGAAGAAAGACTACCAAGACTGTTGCCAGAATTGAGGGTTTGAGCTATTGGGCGAGGCTGAATAGACTGGGGCTTTTTTCCCTGGAGCTTCGGAGGCTGAGGTGTGACATTATAGAGATGAATAGCCAAAGTTTTTTTTAGCATGATTTACAGGGCCCAGGTTTAAGGTGAAAGGGCAAAGTTTAAAAGGAACTGGAGGGGAAACATTTTCATGCAGAGGGTGGTACATGTGTGAAAGCTACCAGAGGAAGTGGTGGAGGCTAGTACCATTACAACACTTAAAAGACATCTGGATGGATATATGAATAGGAAGGGTTTAGAGGGATATGGGCCAAACGCTGGCAAATGGGATCAGGTCAGATTGGGATGTCTGGTTGGCATGGACGTTTTGAACCGAAGTGTCTGTTTCCGTGCTGTATAATTCTATGACTATGTCTATATTGATCTGCACCCTCCTTATATCCTCTTCAAAACATACTTTCCTACCTATCATTGCGCCTTCTGCAAATTTAGGTATCATACCTTCACCACTCCCAAAGTATTTGGTATAAATTGTAAAATGTTGAGACTCCAGTACAACCTCCAATCATTGCATCCTATTATTCAGAAAACATGATGCATACGCTCTACAATCTGCCAGCCTGCAAATCATCTATTCATGCTCAATGTTACTGTGAACATAATTATCTCCTACTTCACATGTTTTGCCTGTGACACTATAAGTGCAGGAATGGTTATACAGTCAGAAAATTATGAAAATCCACAGGTGTGGTGATGCACACATTGCATTACTTGAAGTTTTAAAAAGAGTCATTAGATGCAAAGTATTAACACTTCTCTCTCCATAGATGCTGCCAGACCTTCTGAGTTTCTCCAATAATTTCCATTTTTATTGCCCAACCTTATGCTGATTTCAAAAATTCTGCACAAACTCCTTAGTCCCAGACAGGAATCCAGTCGGCAGAAAATGTTCAACTAACCACACATGCACTATTGCTTGATGCCCATTTTCCATGTGTCTGAGGGTGTCTTAGGGTGGTTTACACTGTACTAGACTGGCAGTTGTAGCATGTCTGTTGGAAAGCTGTTGATTTTCAGTTTGGAGAATTGTGGATGCTCTTGCAGGATGCTGCAAGCAACTTTAAGCCTAGAAGTTCTGGCCTTGGTTTGCATTTTCTTGGCATGGGACAGTGGAGTCTGCTCTGGGTGGCTGAAGACACAGGGATAGGATAATCCCTCATCTGCATTAGAAACAACGGACATATCGTGATTCCCATATCTATTTTCAGGGACTGTGGAATTTTTACCCTTGACCCCACAATACTTTAAGAAGCTTTATTATTGTAATAGTGCTACTACATGGACATTCTAGTCTGCATATATTTATTATGGAGCAGGAGGAGGTCATTCAGCCCATCATGGCTGTTCGAGTGAACAATATACATTTTGCAGGATTATGAGGAGACGTCAGGAAAATGGCATTTGCTTCCTTTTCAGGTAACCATTGGAATGGTTCAATTAAATCTGTCTTCACCTCACTAGTGTATTCCAGGTCTCACTTACTGTGTGAAAAAATAATCTTCTGTATCACCTCATAAGGTCCCCTCTTTTGTCGACTACTTTCAATCTGTGCCCTTTTGTTCTCCATCTGTTCATGAGTGGGAATAAGTTTTCCTCATTTACTCTATCCAGATCCCTCATGGCTTTGAATATGTTTATGAATCGCCTTTGAAACATCTCTTTTCCAAAGACAGTAGTCCTAACTTCTCTTCATAATTGAAGTTCCTCATTCCTGGAACAATTTTTATGAACCTTTTCTGCACTCTTTCTCTAGTATCTGCACATCTTTTCTGAAGTGCTAGAACTGAATGTAGTACTCAACTTGAGGCTGATCTAGTGTTTAATGCAAGTTTAACACAACATCCTTGCTTTTGTACTCTATCTCTCTACTAATTAAAGCTAAGATGCTGTATGTCTTATTAATCACACTCTCACTGTTCTGACCAATGACTTGTGCACAGTGATCAGCAACCAATGGGAAGGTTGTAGAAGAACAAATCTGCAGGGGAATTCCAGAGAGATACCAACATTACAGAGTAGTTGTGGGGGGGGGGGACATCTACGAACCAAGCATATACAGGGTACTGGGATCCACAGTGTACAGGGCAACACGGGACAAATGTTCCTAGATTGCATGCAGGAGAGCTTCCTATAACTGTATGTTTCCAGTTCAACAAGAAAGGGTGCACTGTTCGACCTGGTTCTCAGAAATGAGCTGGGTCAAGTGTTAGTTGGGGAACATTTAGTTGACAGTGATCATTGTATTACAAGGTTCAGGATGATGGGACAGAATGATATGAAACAATCCAGCGAGAGAAACATCAACTGGTGGAGAATAGACTTCAATGGGGGTGAGAATAGAACTGTGCATGAGTGACTGGAACAAGAAAATAAAACAAAGAACTGTGGGTGCTGCAGTTTTCAAGATAAAACAAACAAAAATTGCTGGAGAAAATCAGTACATCTGGCAGCATCATAGGGAAAAAGCAGGGATAATGTTTCAAGTCCCGTGACTCCACATCAGAACAAGAGGTGGCAGGAAAACAATGAACAATGGGCTAACCTCAAAGAGGAGATGGCTTATGTACAGTCAAGGTATATTTGCTCAAATGGGATAGGTAGAACAAACAAACTCAGAGCTCCTGAATGACAAAGGAGGTAAATGTTGAGATAAAGGAGAAAGAGTGTACTTATGACAAATGTCAGGTGGAAAATAAAACAGAGAACCAAGAGGAATATCAAAGGTTCAGAGGGCAGGTAACAAAGTAAGAAAGAGAAGCATAGACAAAAGACTGGCAGCCAACATAGAGAGGTGTCCTAAAACCTTCTATGCAGAGGTCAGTAAGTAGAGCGTACAGTGTCCTTGGCATTATTAATAGGGACATCAAGAACAAGGACAAGGAGGAGATGTTGAGCTTGTGTAAGACGTGTTAGAACTCAGCTAGAGTATTGCATACAATTTTGGATGCCAGATGAAAGGAAGGAAGTGAACCCATTGGAGAGAGTGCAAAAGCAGTTTACAAAAGTGGTTCCAGGGATGAGGGATGTCTGTTATTAAGATAGACTGAAGAAATTGGGAATGTTCTCCTTGGAAGGAAGAAGGCAGAAAGGAGATCCGATAGAAATTTTCAAAATCATGAGTAGGTTGGATAGAGTAGATAGGGACAAAATGTTCCCACTAGTAAAAGGAACAAGATCAAGAGGGCATAGAGTTAAAGTGATCTGTAAATGAAGCAAGGGTGAAGTGAAGAAAATCCTTTTCACACAGTAAGTAGTTAGAGTGAGGAATATACTGTCTCGAAGTGTGGTGGAGGCAGGTTCAGTTGAGGCATTCAAAAAGATAAAATTAATGTTCAAGTGTATGGGGAGAAAGCAGGAGATTGGCACCGTGTAATGATACTCATTTAACAAACCAGTGCAGCACACTGGGCTGAACGGCCTCTTACTGGTCGCCACATTACCAAAAGAGGAGGGTGCAGAGAAGGTTTATGAGGATGTTGCCTGGTATGGAAGGTGCTAGCTATGAAGAGAGGTTGAGTAGGATAGGTTTATTTTCATTAGAAAAAAGGAGATTGAGGGGAGACCTGATTGAGGTTTACAAAATCATGAAGGGTATGGACAGGGTGGATAGAGACAAGCTTTTTCCCAGGGTGAAGGATTCAATAACGAGAGGTCATGCTTTCAAGGTGAGAGGTGGAAAGTTTAAGGGGGATACACGCTGCAAGTACTTCACATAGAGGGTGGTGGGCGTTTGGAACGCGTTGCCAGCAGAGGTGGTAGCAGCAGGCACAGTAGATTCATTTAAGATGTGTCTGGACAGATGCATGAGTAGGTGGGGAGCAGAGGGATACAGATGCTTGGGAATTGACCGACAGGTTTAGACAGTACATTTGGATTGGCTCAGGCTTGGAGGGCCGAAGGGCCTATTCCTGGGCTGTAAATTTCCTTTGTTCTTTGTTCTTTGTACTGCACCATATCATTCCTGTGATATACTGCCCTTAGTTCCTGCATCCCTTCTAGAATTGTGCCCTTAAGTTGATTTTTTTTATCTTATTCCTCACACCAAAGTAAATCACTTCATATTTTTCCACATGCAACCTCATTTACTACCTGTGTACATCACCTATGCTAGTCTCCAAATGGCTCACAGTGCTTCCAGATTTTGTACTTGAATTATAAACAAAACACAAATGGCACAGATATACTGAGTTTCCTTGGCATCTCGGTAGTCCAAGGTTTAGTAGAAGTGTTCCTCATTTCGGGGAATTCAGCTTAGAGTCCTACTTCCTTATATTTAGCTAACAGATGACATTTATGAGGAACATGCCCACTCAGAATTAATTTAGTTCATTTGATTTGAATTAAAACTAATTCCCTAATACATTTCTCCATTTTGTCATCATTCTGTTATATATTCTGATTCCAATGTCCATTTTTAATAAAACTGACTGGATGAGAGGATGCCACTTCATTAATTTACGAATAACCCTGTTGAGTTTAATTTACCAGTTTGGATGCAAGAGCAGTGAATGTGAATGAGTATCAAATTTAATCTGTAAGTCCTGAAGTCCTCTTTGAATTCTGAGTTTAGCTCTGCTATTCCATGTACATGTATTATACCAAGGCTTACCATGTGGCAGTTCAATTTGAAAATCCAAAATATGACATTTTTCTAGTTTTAACCCATAACTTTTGCTATTTTAATTATTTTATGTTCATGAACAACATCAACAGAGTTTCCCAGTGTGTTTTAGAAATTTGAATTCAGTTGTTTCAAGTATTCTAAATTTAGTGACATGTTGCTCAAAGGTCACTGTTGATAAACAGAATTTTAAAATTCTTTAAAAAAAGGTTATTTCAGACCCAAAATGCTGACTCTGCTTTGCTCTCAAAAGATGCTGCCAGACCTGATGAGTTTCTCCATCACTTTTTGTTTTCGGTTTTGGTCAATTCAATCCTTTCCAAAGCCATTTTTATTCTATGGAAATCTCAGGTATTCAAGTCAAATGATGAAAATTACCTGGAAAATGTGAATCACGTTGGAGAAACAAATAACCTTCAGCAAAATGCACCATGATAAACTCATGAATAAAATCAGAGGATCAGATGCAGAAAGAGAAGGACAAACAGACCAGATCTATTTATTGTTGAAATAAAGAGGCAGGTGAAGAGATGGTAGGGGGTCGTTAAAATGAGCTGAAAAATGTGTTGCTGGAAAAGCGCAGCAGGTCAGGCAGCATCCAAGGAGCAGGAGAATTGACATTTCAGGCATAAGCCCTTCTTCAGGAATGAAGGGCCATTCCTGAAGAAGGGCTTATGCCCGAAAAGTCGATTCTCCTGCTCCTTGGATGCTGCCTGACCTGCTGTGCTTTTCCAGCAACACATTTTTCAGCTCTGATCTCCAGCATCCTCACTTTCTCCTAGTTGGCCTTTAAAATGAGGCAGGGAATAGTCGTAATCAAGTGGCTACATAAAAATTGTTTACATTGTAAGGAAGAGCATAACTATAGGTTATCAAAATAAGATAATCACCATGAAATACAATAGGGTACTCAGCAGAAGCATCTTTACCTGAAGAGTGGGAGAACATTGAATCTTGTTACCACAGAGAGTGGTTACCACAGAGAGATGCATATGGGGAAGTTGGCCAAGAACATGAGGAAGCAGGGAGTAGATGGCTGCATTATAGATTAAGATGAGGAAGGATGGAAGGAGAGCTGAGAGGTGCATAAAGACTGCATAGTCTGATTGGGCTGAATGGTCTATACTGTGCATCTATCTTATATAATCCAGTAAAGTCTTCTCAAACTTCTCCAGTGCCTCAACATTCTTTCGACAGCATGGTGTCCATACCTAACTGCAGACTTGTAATAGTTTGGCATGACTTCTTTATTTCATTGAAGTGCAATCCTCTTATTTACAGAACCAAGTAATCCACAGGCTTTCGTAATCACGTCATTAACTGCCTTGCTGCCTTTCAAGATTTGGGAATATAAACGCCCAAAGCCCCTGTTCCTGTGCTCCATCAAAAAGGGTACTATCTGGATTATGAAATCTTTAAAATATAATTTAGCAGTTATTCTTCCATAAAATAAAAGTCTTACCAAATAAAAATTGGCATTGAGTCACATAGATGTGGAAGATGATATCTTAAATGAAATGAGACAGCTAGAAAAGCACAAAAGTCTAGGGAAGAAATTTCAGAGTCTGGGGTGTTGGCAGCTGAATGTTTTTGAATTGTGATACAATTAAAGTTATGATGTGCAAATGTCCAGAATTGGAGGAGTACAGACACTGTGGAGCATTGTATGGCTGGAGAAGATGACAGAAATAGGGAGGGCTGAAGCAATGGATAGATTTGAAAACAGATTCATATTTTAGAAAGTAAAGCACTGCTGAACCTGGAGCCAGTGTAGATCAGCAAGCACAGGGGTGATGCATGAATGGAACTTGGACATGGGCAGCAGAGATGTAGACAATCACAAGTTTGTGGAGGCTTACTGGAGGGTGTTGAAGTAGCCAAATCCAAAATGACAAAGTTATGGGTGAGTGTTTCAGCAGATGATCTACTGTAGGGACAGAGTTAGGCAATTTACAGATGTGAAGATCGACACATCTTAGTGAAGCTCACCGTGGACAACATGGTTGAAAACAGTCAGATTCAATTGAACAAAGTTGCCAGCAAGAGAGAGGGATTTGGCATTCAGAAAATGGAATTTGCGATGGGAGCTGAATACGATAACATCTATCTCCCCAGTTCTTAGCTGGAAGAAATTTCTGTTCGTCCAGTGCTAGATTTAAGCAAATTTAGATATTGCGATGTGTTGTAGAGCTGTTGGTGAAGTAGAGTTGGATGTTGTCAAAGCATAATTGGAAACTGATTCTCTGCTTCAGATGATGTTTCAGTTTACTGAGGGGCAACATACAAATGAGAAGTTGGAATTGGTCAAGGATGGATCTTTGGGAGACACTGGGAGGAATGGAAAGATAAATTACGTGTGGTGAGTGGCTGTGTTTAGATAAGAATTGACTGGGGAATGTGCAGTCCCATCCAGCGGCATCTTAGAGAGGACAGGTTGTGTCATGTAAAATATCTTCTGCTACTTTTGGAAAGAGCTATTCCAGTTCCTTAGCAGGGGCAGAAATCTGAAAGGAGAAATTCAAACATGGAACTCTGGAAAGGCTTTGGTAGGTGATATTGCATTCAAGGATATTGGAGAAGAAAGGGAGGTTAGATGCAAGGAAAATGGGATCAAGGATGTTTTTTTGGAGCAAAGAGAAGGTGGTAGAAGATTTGAAGGAAAGAAGGACAATACCTGAAGAGACATAACTATTATATTAAATATCAATTAAGACAGTTAAGGACAGATATTTTTATAGCAGTTTTGGGTAACAGGGTTGAAGGAACAGGAACAAAAGCAGAACTAACTGGAGAAACTGTACAGATCTGGCACCTGTGGGGAGATAGCAGAGTTGGTGTTTAAGTTCTGAAGAAGGGTCACTGGACCCGAAAAACTGATTCTGCTTTCTCTCCACAGATGTTGCCAGACCTGCTGAGTTTCTCCAGCTATTTTCATTTTTGTTTCTTGTTTCCAGCATCCAGAGATTTTTTTTTTAATTGACGGAACAGAAAATGGGTTCCATAGGCAAGTTGAGCTTAGAGAGGGCTTGGGATAAATTGGAGATAAACTGAAGAGTAATCTAAGTTCAGGATTAGGAGAGGGAGGAACTTTAGAAGAGGTTTGTCCAGGGACGAGAGGAAGAAAGTGAAAAGGCAATTGACCACATCGTCACAATCTTAATAACAAAGAAATTCATGGTCTGCTTACATTGCAGGAGATGAGAGTGGGGGGATGAAACAATGTGGGAAGCAGAAAATGCTGAAAATATTCAGTGGTTAATATTACATTTATCTAGAGAAATGCAAAGCAATTACTTTGGAACTGGAAAAACTTACAATTGGTTTTAATCGTGTACAAAAGCAAGGAAAGCAGATGAGGTGAGGGCAAATGGAAAAGCAAAACTAAGGTTCTGTGAGGAGATGCATTGCAGCTTAGCACATACTACCCCTCTTCCTCCCACCTCCTTTCATGCTGCTGTACTTGATGTTAGGTCATCAACTTCAAATGTTAATCTTGTTTCACTCTCTCCCAATGTGGTCAGATTTGGCAAGTTTATCCAGTGAGTCTAGTCTCTGTCTCTATAGTAAAACATCCATAGACACTTCATAAGGGCATTGTCAACCACAATTTGACATTGAATTGTATAAGGAGACATTTCGGCAACTTGATCAAAGAAGTGGATTTTAGGAGTGTCTTTAAAAGAGGAATAGAGAGAGAGAGATGTGGAAAGGTTTGCAGAAATTCTAGAACTTAGGGTCTTGGTAGATGAAAGCTCAGCCACAAATGTTGGAGTGATTTAAATTGGGAATCTTCAATAAAGCAGTTAAATGAATGCGGGGAATTTTTGGAGATTTTGGAGATAGCAAAGGATGAGACTGTGGAGCAATTTGAAAACAAGGATGAGGATTTTAAAAATTGAGGCATTACATAACTGGAAACCAATCTCGTTCTCCAAGACCAGGGCCAATGAGTGAATTAAACTGGAGTTTTAGGATATGAGCAGCAGAATTGTGAAGGGACTCAACTTATGGACAATAGAGGATGGGTCAAGTGTGCTTTGGAGTACTCAGCCTATATGCTTCAATGGGAGATGGATTCAGACCGGGTAGAGTTGGGTTTAACTTGAGGGTCACCATGCCTCTGGCAAAGGGAGAGTTTGAGAAGAAGAGTCCTTCATGGTAACCTCAGTTGGTGTGAAAATTTATTTTTTGCTATTGGCCTCACTCTAAAAATGAAATAAAACAAATGAAAGTGGGCAGCCCTTAGTGACGGTGTGATTATGTGGTTAGAAGTTCATCGAGGTTCATGTGATGGTAAGGCAAGATCAGTCTGAATATGCTTTGAATTTTTGCAAGGAGTGGCTAGGGAACAGGGACAAAAGACAATGGCTTCAGGTTCCCAATATTACATTGAAGAAAATTTTTGTTCATCCAGTTAGTAAATGTCAGAAAAACTGCCTTGACAACTTAAAGACAGTGAACAGGTCAGGGGAAATGTCAATAATATAGACCTGGCTATCATCAGCACATAAAAGGAACAAATGATGCATTTTTGGATAAGTTACTAAGAGGAAGTGTGTAAATGTGAAATAGGATTGGACCAAAAATAGCTTCTTGAAGGATACCATAAGTAATGACACGGAAGGGGAAGTGATGTCATTGTAAGTGATATCCTGGTTAAAATTCAACAGCTAAAGTCATCATAGTCTTACCAGACCATACAGCCTCTCTCACAGAGAGAGATGATTGGTGATGATTTAACTTGAGGGTCACCATGCCTCTGGTGAAGGGAGCGTTTGAGAAGAAGAGTCCTTCATGGTAACCACAGCTGGTGTGAGAATTTATTTTTTGCTATCGGTCTCACTCTACATCACAAACCAGCCATTCAGCCAACTGAGCTAACCAACCCCTACTACTAAGTAGATAAAAATAGGAATAGGGAAAGGCTAGGAACCACAGATGCACTACTAACATTTGGAACTAACAAATACAAAGCAAAGTGGCCTGGAGATAAGGAGTGTGTCACTATCTTTAAACATTGGAGAGAATGAGATTCAGATTTTGGTGTTGTATGGTAACAGTATTAAAGATTTCCAACCCCTATTTCAAACTTTTACCTTACACTGACTTCAATTATTACCAGATGTAATATGATTATTTTAATAATTTGGTCAACATTTGTAGATTTGCATGATTGAATAATTCTTATGCCTTCACTACCTCAGGGCCAATGAAAGCAGAAATCCCTGATGATTTCTCAGAAGTTGATGGCTTACAGTTTCACAGCTACAGATGCATATGACCAGTATTAATAAAGAAGTGATTAAGTAGATGACTGAAACTAATTGATTAACTAATTGACTGGATAGACATAAAGGAGGAATGGGTGTTGCATGTAAACTTATCAACTGGAAAATACAGGGGAAGGTTATTGGTGAAGGTTAATAATGCAAAACAAAATATACTATAGGTGATTTGGTAATAAAAAGACCTTCAGTGTATGTGATAGCATTTCTGGATATGAAAAAAAGAACAAAAAAGAACAATGGGACCATTGCGTTGAAGGAGCTGTAAGACTTAGTAGTGAATAAACTTGATCCATAAAGAAAGGTGTCTTGATTTCTGCCTCACTGACTGACTTGGATCTAAACTGACATTGGTAGCAGAGGATAGTTGACTAAAGGTCAAGGTTGAATTCAGACAGATGATGGTAGGTGGAGTTACTTTGAAGAAGAATGGCTGAAACCAAACGCATTGTGCGTGACAGGACTTACTGCCAATTTTCTTGTGAAACTGAACCTTATGATCAATGGAAAATTAAAGTGGATGTGGATTATATCTTTACCAAAAAGATACAACTAGGTACAGCCTTGTCACTGTGCTTCCATTAGGAAGTGACAATCAGAAGTAAAATATTCTCAGAGCTAGATGCTTAACAATTGGATATTGAAGTAGGATTGGAAATTGTATTAAAATTTATAAGAAAGATCATCTATTAAAAGCACATGAGGCATGGTCAGACTTTGATAACTTTGGAAAGCAGCATGGATATTCATTAAAATGTAAAATGGAATTTAATCCATCTACCAGGCCCGCTGTCAAGGAAAGACCATCAGAATTCTCAAAGATCCATCCCACCCTAGCAATATTTTTCTACAACCTCTACCATTGTGGAGAAGGTACAGAAGCCTGAACACATGCACCAGCCACTTTCAAAACAGTTTCTACCCTACTGTTGTTAGAACACTGAATGGACTCACAAACGCTGAACATTTGCCTGTACCTGTGTTTTTGTTTTCACCGCTGTTTACCTACTATTTACTTATCTATGCTACTTAACTCTGTGATCTGCCTGTATTGTTCGCAAGGCAAAGCTTTTCATTGTGCTGCAGTACACGTGACAATAATTTCAATTCAATTCAATTCAAATCAACATGTGGGATTACAAAATACCCCCTCTGCAGTTTCTTAATTCTGCTTCCTTTTGAATTGTTGGGTTCTGTTAATCTGTCAAAGATGGATAGACTGCTAGTATTAAACGTATTTACATTTTCAGAATTAAATACACGCTTGAAAAAGATGTCAGAAGCCTTGAAAAGAGTTCCTGGAGAAATATTTATCCCCACCAGCCTTCATGGCCCAACTGAGGCATTCAGCAATAACACAATGGTAGCATGACTTCATGGTAGCAGCAAAGCCAGACTGCCCAGACATAGGCCAAAAATGTCAATATAAGAGGGAAATCAACTGGGAGCTCTTGTTGCACAATGCTTTGAAGCTTTCTGCAGCAATTAATAAAAGCATGTTTCTATATAATACTTAGTACAACTTCACAAATTTCCTTCAAATTCTTCTGCTCAAGACAGACAAGCATGAGATGTGAAAAGATAAATTGAAGAACTGAAAAATGTTTAAGTCATTTACTCTTGAGACTAATGATTTAATTCATGATTTAATTTTGATATACTTTTTATATCACTTGAAGATGATGGACAGTCCTGCTCCTATGGATGATTAAATTGAAGCTGTTGCTGAGAGAAGAAATGATTGCATCAGGGCTATGTATCATTTCCTGCCCACCATCTCCATTGTTTCCTTACTGCTGATGTATTTCTGACTTAAGTTGCATCATTTGAATATTTTTAGTGACTGTTAGATCAATTAGAATACTTGGTCGTGGTTAAATGGAGTTGAGCTCTATAGATACAAAGAATTCCACCTACTTTCCCCAACCCCACAGGCAGTACCGTATAGATAGTACAATTGGTCTTAGTGCTGCTGAGCTCAGAAGGAAGGAATAAAGAAGAGCTACATCAGCTTGTGGCTCCTGCTGAAAATTACTATTAAGTATATCAAGCCACTTGCACATGACAGGTTTGTGATACAATTGAAGAACAACTGTCCAAGCTTTCATTTTCACTAGGAAAATTTCAGAATGCTTTTTTTTTGTGAAGTTATGTTGTAATTATGCAATGAATTTTTTAAAAAACAGCTGAGGCTTTACTCTGAAGTTTGGAGAAGTAGCTCCTTCTGCTGGTTCTACTTTCAAACTGCTCACACAATCCTTTATTCTCTGAGGTCTGGTTTTCTCTGTATATTAAACAAAGCTAAATACACATTTACGAGCTCAAACCTTTTATTCCTTGTACATCCCATTTGAAACATTAAAACAGAGATTCAGTTCTCAATGGGTGTATCCATCAGATGGAAGAATCTGCAACATGAGATTCGACTTCCCGGCGGAGATTCACATGGATGATCCCTGGAATGATAGGCCTAATATATGATTATTGGCTGAGGATACTGAGATTGTATTCGTTAGAGTTCAGAAGGTTGAGGGGAGATCTAATAGAAACTTACAAGATAATGCATGGCTTAGAAAGGGTGGACGCTGGGAAATTGTTTCCGTCAGACAGGGATACATGGGCACAGCCTTAGAATTAGAGGGGGTCAATTTAGAATGGAAATGAGGAGACATTTCTTCAGCCAGAGAGTGGTGGGTTTGTGGAATTCATTGCCGCAGAGTGCAGGGGAGGCCGGACGTTAAATGTCTTCAAGGAAGAGATTGATAAATTCTTAATCTCACAAGGAATTAAGGGATACCGGGAGAGTGGGGATTAGTTGCATTGAAATGTCCATCAGCTATGATTGAATGGCAGAGTGGGCTCGATGGGCTAAATGGCCTTACTTCCACTCCTATTTCTTATGATCTTATAGACTTCCCACATGTGCATGTAAGTAACAGCCAAGTTTCTTGCTCATAAACTCAAGCCACTTACTTAATGAAAAATGTATTACATTCATTTTGGACTGTCAAACCACACAAAGCTTTGGGAGCCACAAATAATGCTCACCTCCTGACTCCCCAAAGCCTGGCCACCATCTACAAAGCTCAAGTCAGGAATGTGATGGAATACTTTCCAGTTGACGGGAGGAGTGCAGCTCCAACAACACCCAAGTACTTTGACATAATTGCAGGCAACTTGATTGGTACCACACCTGCCAAACTCAGCATATACTCCTTTCACTACAATGTACATTGGCAGCAGTGTACACCCATCTACAAGTTGTATTGCTGCATCTCACCAAACCTACATGTCCAAACCCATGATCTCTATCACCTAGAAGGACAAGGGCAGTGGATGCATGGAACACCACAACTTGGAAGAAGCCTGAGCCATACACCATCTTGACTTGCAAATATAAATGACGTCGCCTTCACTGTCTTGGAGTCGAAATCCCAGAATGCCCTCTCTAACAGCACTCTGGGGATACCTACGCCACATGGACTGCAGCAGTTCATCAACATTTTTTTCAAGGGCAATTAGGGTTGAGCAACAAATTCTGGCCTAGCCAGTAACATCCACCTTCTGTTGGAGCAAAAACAAATTGGCATGATTAAAGATATAAACTGAAAACTATTTGTACCTTTGGCTCAATCTCCTTTTTGAAACCATAGCTATTTGTATTGTCACCTGTCAATGGGCAATAAATTAATCCACTCATCATTAATTGTATTTTTTTTTGTCACCAACCCCCTTTGCCGTCCTTCTCTATTTGTGTTCATTAATTGGTAAAGATCAATTCAGGAAAGCACAGGACAGATGCTATTATGGTATCAACTGAGCAACTGTGAATAATGATCAATTTAAATTCAAGTCAAGATGTTAAGGTTCTGGCAGCAGCTATATACTAACCCTACCTCTACGGCAGAGGCCTGAGTTCAGGTCTCACCTCTTCCCAAGGGTTTTAATAACACCTCTGTACAAGCTGATTAAAAATATCAAGTGAAGATGTTGGGCAGAGCCTTCCAGGCCAGCCCAGACTATTCAGGAAGATGAAAGGGGAAATTAATTGGGTGGTACACCAAAATCCAGATTGTCCATGTCACATTAAAAATTTGCTACTAAGTTCTTAGTATCTTTCGGGTGAGTTATCCTTCCTGATCATAATGTTGGGAACAACGTCTGCATTCAGTAGCATGCCGTGAATACTCATTAATACCCGAGCTTGCTGGAATTACATTGATGGACGGCAGCTTATGAAACAAAAGCCAAAAATAAAATGTTCACAAACCCAGCAAACACTTATCTGGCAGGTTAGATTTTTTTTCTTGGAAGCTCTGATGAGTATAATCTTCTTCAGTCGTCCATCATAACCAAGGCATTTTTTGTCTTAAATTTGCAGTGTAATTGATACAGGTTGCCTAGTTCAGCCAGCTCATGATAAGGAACTTTTGCAAATGTCTTGTAAAGTGTTGTTGTTGCACATCACTAACATTATAAGGGATGTGATCTATGTGGCCCACTGAAACTGAGCAGGCATGAGGCATCAAAACAAAAATGGGCTCGTCAGAAAAGGGAATGTAGAGCAAAGTTACAAATAAATGGTGGGAAAGTATGGCAGGGAGTTAAAATTAAAGGACATAATTTTTAGGGGCTCCAGAAGACCTTGGAAAATGGCAGTAATGACTGAGAGGCAGAGGGGAGAGTTCCAGTAATAAGGGCGGGGGGAGGGGTGAACACTACATATTGAGAGTATCAGACTGAGGTATGCTAATGAGGCTGAAGGAGCAAGTGAATTCAAAAGAGGGAGTGGTGAAAAGCTAAGTGTGGGCAAGTGGAGCTGCATGGGTATGGGCTCAGTTCAAAGCTCAAGGGATATCAGGAAGAGGGCCATAGCTACAGGGAGTGATTGACAGAGGAGACACCAGAGAAAAACAGAAAACAGTCTCCAGCAATGGGACGGAAAGCTTGTAGGCTCAGGGGGAAGATTCAGAGTGAAGAAATCAAAAATATAATTTGTACGCACAATCCTCTCTTTAGTCAGGGCAATATGGAGTTCCTCATTGGGAAGTGACAGGGACGCAGAAATCTGGCTGCATGAATTCTGGTGCCGCTGAATCATCAGATGTGTGTGAAGGAAAATAAACCTTAAGTAAAAAAATTACAGTTCTTAACGGAGTGCTCGCTAATGTCCTTTAAGGAAGGAAATCTGCCATCCTTACCTGGAATGGCCTACATGTAATCCCAGATCCACAGCAATGCGGTTGACCCCTAACTGCTCTCTGGGCAATTAAGGATGGGTAATAAATGCTGGCCTAGCCAGAAATGCCCCCATCCCATGAGTAAATATTTTAAAAATGCTGAAATAAACATGCAGCATAAAGATTACTGGATTCTAGCCACTCAACGCTGTCTTCAAATCAGACACTGTCATCATTCAACTCTCAACTAAAGGACAACACACACTGCATGATATTGACAGCTGTATATAGGGCCTAGTCTATATGAAGGAGCCCTCACTGGCCTGGGTGAACAAATCTCATGGACATTTGGATGAAGCTGTTGTATAAGCTGCTGATGCCAAGGTTACAGGACTAATGAAGGTCATTATCCTGCTGCAGATAGAAACAAGAAAGGGATAGTAATATTTGTTTCTGGCTAATCTCTCTATCCATATAATGACATGGCTATTGTTTGTCCTCTGTGTATAAATTTAACAGTTGCCAACAATGTGTTTGTCTAGCTTGGTGCTAATCTCTTTATACGATGAACCACCACAAATTCAGTGCCCAGGTAACTGTCCGTTGTTGTGAATCCAGGCAGTATAGACCACCAGCATACTTAAAAGTATCACAGGTTATCCAAGTCCTAACCTCATTTAAGATACACATATATTTACTATTCAGAGATGCTGGTGTTGGACTGGGGTGTACAAAGTTAAAAATCACACAACACTAGGTTATAGTCCAACAGGTTTAATTGGAAGCACACTAGCTTTCGGAGTGACGGTCCTTCATCAGGTGGTTATGGAGGGCTCGATCGTAACACAGAATTTATAGCAAACATTTGCAGTGTGATATAACTGAAATTATACATTGAAGAATTGATTGTCTGTTAGGCCTTTCATCTGGTAGAATACAGTGATAGTTTCACTTCTTTCATGTGTAAATCACAAAACCCTTTTTTCTAAAAATTGCATTCTCAGGTTAGCTGTTAACAATGGTGATAGCTAGACAATATGTTGAAGGTGTTAGCCCCCTGTGTTCTCCGTCTATGACCTGATGTTTAGAATGATTCCAATCTAAAAAGTGAGATAACAGAGTTTCACATAAATTCACGCAGTTGTTGAGCTCAGAGTTCTACATGAATGTATGTAGCTTTTGAGCAAAGTGCAATGTAACTGCAAGTAGAAAAAAATTCACCACACAAAATATGTGTGTGCATGTGGGTCTTTGTCTGTCTGTGTGTGTGTCTGTCTGGGGTGGGGGTTGTGAGTGTGAGAAAGTGTGTGTGTGTGTTTGTAGTGAGTGCAGAGTGTCTTAAGTCTGTGAGGGGTGCATGTGTGGGAGTGTGTGTGTCTATAAGGGTGTGTGTGTGTGTGTGTGTGCGTGCATCGGTGTGTACCTGTGTCCATGTGTATGTGAGAGTATGTGTGTGTAGGAATATTTGTGTGTGTGTGTAGTGCAATGGTGATCACCGTAATGCGACATGAACCCAAGGTCCCAGTTGAGGCCCTCCCTATGGGTACCGAACTTAGCTATCAGCCTCTGCTCGGCCACTTTTCTCTGCTGCCTGTCCCGAAGTCCACCAAGGATGCCTGGAGGCATGGTACTTTGGGGAAACCGAGCAAAGGCTATGACAACGGATGAAGGGGCACCACACAACTATCATCAGACAGGAGGGTTCCCTCCCAGTTGGGGAACACTTCAGTGGTCCAGGACATTCAGCCTCGGACCTTCGTGTGACCATCCTCCAAGGTGGACTTCGGGACAGGCAGCAGAGGAAAGTGGCCGAGCAGAGGCTGATAGCTAAGTTCGGTACCCATAGGGAGGGCCTCAACCGGGACCTTGGGTTCATGTCACATTACAGGTGATCACCATTGCACTACACACACACACATACACACACACACACACACTCTCACATACACACGGACACAGGTACACACAGACGCGCACACAGACACCCACACACACCCTTATAGACACACACACTCCCACACATGCACCCCCTCACAGACTTAAGTCACTCTGCACTCACTACACACACACACACACACTTTCTCACACTCACAACCCCCACCCCAGACAGACACACACACACAGACAGACAAAGACCCACATGCACACATATATTTTGTGAGGTGAATTTTTTTCTACTTGCAGAGTTACATTGCACTGTGCTCAAAAACTACATACATTCATGTAGAACTCTGAGCTCTAAAACTGCGTGAATTTATGTGAAATTCTGTTATCTCACTTTTTAGATTGGAATCAATCTAAACTTCAGGTCATTGACAGAGAACACAGGGGGCTAACACCTTCAACATATTGTCTAGCTATCACCATTGTTAACAGCTAACCCAAGAATGCAACTTTAAAAAAAAGGGTTTTGTGATTTACACATGAAAGAAGTGAAACTATCACTGTATTCTACCAAATGAAAGGCCTAACAGACAATCAATTCTTCAATGTATAATTTCAGCTACATCACACTGCAAATTTTTGCTATAAATTCTGTGTTACGATCGAGCCCTCCACAATCACCTGATGAAGAAGCATCGCTCCAAAAGCTCGTGTGCTTCCAATTAAACCTGTTGGACTATAACCTGCTGTTATATATTTACTATGCAGCTAATTGACAGAGACAGGATCCTTGCCCAATTGTAGCGTTTCCCCCCCCCGCCACAACTGTCAGATATTAACTACAGTAGTCCAGTTGTGGGATTGTGTCTGTATAATACATTAATGCATTGAGCCTCTGAGTGTACATTATTGAAATTACCAATGGAGAACTGAAACCCAAAAGTCTTGATAATCATGTTTATGTTTTGTAAAATTATCACTTTGATTGAAATGTTTCACAAGAGACCATTTCAATCATTTTAAATAGAAAGCCAAAATTATAATACCTTTTTTTGCAATCTGCATTGCAGTATTCAGATAACAAAGATGCGTATTTTTTTCCCCCAAACTCTTGCGCAAACAATGATCCTTTAATGGGGAAACAATGTACCGTTGAGAAATAAATTATTTTACAAGTGAACACATCAATTACACTTTAAACAAAGATGCAGCCTGGACTGAACTCTCTCCAAAATGCAAAGTGAAGTATCTTTGTGGCTTCCAATACCAGTCGGTTGTTGGCACTGATCGAAAGAATGACCCTGGTTCTTCAGCTGAATCACCAACCAGATAGAGAAAATCTGCTGAATTAATTAGCGCTCATGTTAAGTGATGTACACCAGCTGCAGACACATTCCACAAGAGATCTCTCATTGTCGCATTCGTAATCACAGGCATTTTGGGTACAGCTTAAGTTATGAACCTAGAATCACATAACATGGGTTAGGATTGGCCTTTCTTGCATATTCCTTTTCAGATGGAAAATGGGGATTTCTTTTTCTGGACAATGTCCTGTTCTCTCGGGATGCCTGATAAATTCAGACTGGACTCTGAAAATGCTTTCCAGATGCCCATGACAGCTACTGAAAAAGCTGGTGTTAGGGTAATTCCATAAGCTAGTGAAGAGGCTGACTTTTCTTCAGGGTCACTCTAAAAAATAAGGCTGCGCTGTGTTTTTATTGAACTGGCTAGAAGATAGATCCCTGCAGTAAGTGCCTCATGGTACAGGCCACAGTAAGTCAGGAGACACATTCATACAGTATTACATTTCTAACCCAAACATCCTCTCTCATACAAAACTATTATGTACATTATCATTTCTGGTGACAGAGTCATGCACTAAGAATTTGTTATTCTCTTTACTCCCAGGATGTGTATCGCACAGCTTTTAAATTGTGCTGGTTTCTTAAATGGTAGATGTGTGCATTGTTGTTGGCTGTCCATCTGGGGTGATATTCCTCAGCACAGTGTCATTCCTGTGTCCCCTACTGTCACAGTAACTGTTGTTGCTCTGTTTCATTTGCTCACCTGCTGTGGACCTCTATACCTGATGACTGATCTGTAGTCTGAGCAAATAGCGATATCTTGAAAAGTGTCCATATTACAGAGGAGGTGGTGCTGGACATCATAAGACATTTAAATGTCAATTAATCTCCGGGACCTAATAAGTGTACCCTAGAACTTTGTGGGAAGATAGGAAAGTGTTTGTTGGGCCCTTTGCTGAGATATTTGTATTATCAATAGCCATGGGAAGACTGGAGGATGGCTAACATCGTGCCACTATTTAAAAAAGGTGGTAAGGAAAACCAGGGTGAGACTGGTGAGCCTGACATCAGTGGTGGGTAAGTTATTGGAGGGGATTCTGAGAGACAGGATTTACATGGATTTGGAAAAGCAAAGACTGTTTGGGACAGGCAGCATGGCTTAGTGCTTGAGAAATTGTGTCTCACTAACTTGATTGAGTTTTTTGAAAAAGTAACAAAGAGAATTGATGAAGGCACAGCTATGGACTTTGGTAAGGCATTTGACAAGGTTCCTCACCTGGTTAACAAGGTTAGATCAATGGAATATAGGGAGACCTAGCCACTTGGATACAAAATTGGCTCAAATGTAGGTGAAAGAGGATGGTGGTAGAGGGTTACTTTTCAGACTAGAGACCTGTGACCAGTGGTGTGCCGCAAGGATCAGTGCTGTGTCCACTGTTTTTTGTCATTTGTATAATTGATTTGGATGTGAACATAGGAGGTATAGTAAGTTTGCAGATGACACCAAAATCAGTGGTGTGGTGGACAGCCAAGAAAGTTACCTTAGGGTACAATGGGATTTTGTTCAGATGGGCCAATGGACCAAGGAGTGGCAGATGGAGTTTAATTTCAATAAATGTGAAGTCCTGTATTTTGGTAAGACCAATCAGGGCAGGACAAAGAGATCTTGGAGTACAGGTTCATAATTCCTTGAAGTAGAATCACAGGTAGACAAGGTAGTGAAGGCAATGTTTGGTATGTTTGCCTTTGTTGGTCAGAGCATTGAGTGCAGGAGTTGGGAGGACACGTTGTGGCTGTACAGAACATTGGTTGGACCACTTTTGGAATATTGCATTCAATTGTGGTCTTCCTGCTGCAGGAAGGATGTTGTGAAACTTGAAAGGGTTCAGAAAAGATTTACAAAGATGTTGCCAGGGTTGGAGGATTTGAGCTTTAGGGAGAGGCTGAATAGGCTAGGGCTGTTTTCCCTGGAGTGTCAGAGGCTGAGGGATGACCTGATAGAGATTTGTAAAATCATGAGGGGCATGGATAGGGTAAATAGACAAGGTCTTTTCCCCGGGGTAGGGGAGTCCAGAACGAGAGAGCATAGATTTAGGGTGAGAGAGGAAAGATATAAAAGAGTCCAAAGGAGCAACTTTTTCACGCAGAGGGTAGTGCGTGTATGGAATGAGCTGCCAAAGGAAGTGGTAGAGGCTGGTACAGTTAGAACATTTAAAAGGCATCTGGATGCGTAAATGACTAGGAAGGGTTTAGAGGGTTATGGGCCAAGTGCTGGCAAATGGGACTAGATTAATTTAGGATATGTCGTTGGCATGGATGAGTTGTACTGAAATATCTGTTTCCGTAGTGTACATCTCTATGAGTTTATAACTGAGTTCACAGCTTCCTGATTTGCTACCTACAGTAAAGGAGAAGCCTATCTAATTCAGCATATCATGGTATATCTGGTCATTCACATCCACCACGTATGCCCAAGGTAATAACTGCTCTTTACCACTTGGGCTCACTATTGTTGAGACCATTGAAGGTTTGTATCCTAACTTGACAATGCTGAAAACTGCCAACTGTCCGAGCAGTTGTGTGCACTGACGCACCATCATGTTTCCTCAAATTTACCTGTAATTGTAATTGGACAGGACCCTACATGTCCTTTTTACTTGATGACTTCTGCTGTTGTGGAAATTAGGTTTGCAGTCCCAGAAAGGTTCCACCCTCCAGGAAAAAAATTCTTCTGAATTCTCTAATAAATCCTATCAATATTATATTGATAGTATCCATTTATGGAATTCCATACGAGAAAACATTTTTTTCAATTTCCACTTGATCAAAATCTTCCATAACCTTAAGATCTCTATAAGGTCACCCCTCAGTTTTAACTTTTCAAAATGGAAAAGATTCAGCAGGTAACTGTGATGGACAAGAGATGGGATCTCACACACTGTTGTTGAGCAACAAAGTGCCAAGCTTTTCTGTAGTCTGGCTCAGTGTGAGACAGAGATACAGAGTCAAGTCAGTGACAAGGCAAGAGAGTTTGTGATAGTGGGCCAATATTCTGAAAGCTGAACTGGAAGATACAATAGTTATGACTTGTCCAAGACAGGGTGTTGGACAAGCAGTCTGGCAGAACAGAAATGTTCTTAACCACAAATACACAAAAACGTACCTCTGAGTTCTAGATCTTGTTCTAGAGAAAAGCAAGGAGTTTTTGAAGTCAGCTTTCCTGGTAGAGGCAAAACCAGCAGAATGAATGGTGACAAAAATAGAAGCTGCTGGAAAAACTCAGCAGGTCTGGCAGCAACTGTGGTCAGAAATCAGAATCAGCCTTTTAGGTCCAATGACTCTTCCTAGAATAATTCTGATAACTTATTGCACATGTTTTTAGATTTTTACAAAAATACCTTCTCCATTACCCTGTTGACCTGCAATGCCACTTTCAAAGAACTTTTAACCTGCAACCCTGGGGTCTCTCTGTTCAATAACACTTCCCAGAGTCCTACCATTAACTGTATAAATCCTGCCCTGCTTCGTCTTACCAAAATGCAATGCCTTGCATTATCTAAATTAAACTTCATCTGCCACTTGTGAGCCTTTTGACCTATCTGATCAAGATCTCATTGTACTCTTCAGATAATCTTCACAGTCCACTATACCACCAATTTGGGTATCATTGGCAAAATTACTAACCATACCTCTGATATTCTCATCCAAGTTGTTTACAGAAATGATGAACAACAGTGGATGCAGAACCAGTCCTTGTGGCACATCACTGGTCACAGATCTTCGGTCAGAATAACAATCACCTACCACCATCCTCTGCCTTTTTTTATCCAATTGGCAAGCCCACCCTGGATCCCATGTGATCTAACCTTACTAATCAGTCGACAATGTGGAAACTTGCCAAAGGCCTTGCTAAAGCCCATGTAGACAATGTCTACAACTCTGCCTTCTTCTGTCCTCTTGGTCATATCTTCAAAAAGAAAACTCAATCAAGTTAGTGAGACACAATTCCGCATGCACAAAGCCATGTTGACTATCCCTAATCAGTTCTTGCCTTTCCAAATACATATAAATATTGTCCCTCAGAATCCCCTCCATCAACTTGCCCACCACTGACATCAGTCTCACTGGTCTATATTTCCCTGGCTTTTCCTTGCAGGCTTTCTTGAGCAATAGCACATCATTAGCCATACTCCAGCACCTTACCGGAAATCTCTTCCCTAACTTCCCACAATGTTTTGGGATACACCTGATTGGGTCCTGGGTATTTATCTGCCTTTATACATTTTAAGACCTCCAGCACCACCAGTAATGTGGACTCTTTTCAAGGGATCACTATTTACTTCCCCAGTTTCCCTAGCTTCCATGTCTTTCTCCACATTAAATATGGAGGCAAAATATTTTAGTATTTCACCCATCTCCTGGGGTTCCACACACAGACAGTCTTGTTGATCTTTAAATGGCCTTATTGTCTCCCAGTTACTCTTGTGTTCTCAATGTACTTGTAGAATCTCTTTGGATTCTCCTGTGAGGCATTGAAATAAATGCAGTTTAATTCATTAGTCTTACCTCATTTTCTACTATGCTCCCTCTCATCTTGTCTTTTAACTTGTTCTCCTTAACTACTGCCTGAACCTCAACCTCCACTTTTCTCACTACTGTTTTGTATCCTGCCTTCCCCCAAAGCCTCCAGAGTAAGATAAGCAATCTCCCACCAGGATATTAGTTCCCCTTTGTTCAGGTGCAACCCATCTGTCTTGCAAAAGGTCACTTCTGCCCCAGAAGAGATCCCAATGTTCCAAACATTTGAATCTCTGCTTCCTACATCAGCTTCTCATCCATGCATTCATCTACCCTATCTCCTTATTCTCACTATCACATGACACTGAGTAATCCAAAAATTATTACCCTTGAGGTCCTGCTTTATAACCTCCTGTTTACTATTTTTTGATATTCTTGGGTGTAGGACCTTACCTCTTGCTCTCCCTATGTCATTGGTAACAATGGGCACAATGACCTCTGTCTGCTCACTTGCTCCTGTGAAGGATTTGCTGCAGCCACTCCTCGATATCCTTGACCCAAGCAGCAGGGAGGCAACACTCGCATCCTGACATCACACCCGCGCAGCCACAGAAATGCCTACCCTGTACTCCTGACCAGACAGTCTCCAATCACTATCGATTGCTTGGACCTTGACATACCCCACTCAACAGCAGAGTCAGTAATGGTGCCAGAGACCTGACTATCAGTGCTACTTTCCTGTGAGCTGCCATCCCCACAGCAGTATCTAAAACTGTATGCTTATTTGAGAAGATAATAGCCACAGGAGACTCTTGCAGTATCCGCCTTCCTCTGACAATCACCCATCCACGTGACTGTACCTGTAGAGTGACCACCTCCACAAGTCTATTAGCCATCACACTCTCTTGCTCCTTTAAACTCCTCAGTGTCTCCAACTGATGCTTTAACTCATCCATACTGTCTGATGGAAACCATAGCCAACCACACTTCCTGCAGACATAGTTGCCAGGGACAGTCAATTGCTTCCTGATCTCCTGCATACAACAGGAAGAGCAAACCATTCCACTGAATACCATCTCTGCCCCTTTAAAAATTCATAGATTTACATTAATCCATAAACATCTCTTGTAATCGATTGGGCATCGGTTTAGTTCAGTTGGCTGGATTGTTGGTTTACAGAGCAGTATGCCACTAACAACTTGGGTTCAATACCCATCACCAGTTTGAGGTTACCATGAAGGACTCTCCTTCTCAATCTCTTCCCTCACCTGAGGGTTGGTGGCCCTCAGTTTAAATCACCACCAGTCCAGTCTCTCTAACGAAAGACTATGGTAACATTACCAATTCTGTAAATTACATGAGAAGTGGGGATTGTGACAGGCAGTTAGCATCACTGAGAGGAGAGGGTCACTCTGATCTGAAACATTAACTCTGACTTTGGGGCAGCACGGTGGCTCAGTGGTTAGCACTGCTGCCTCACAGCACCAAGGACCTGGGTTCAATTCCCGCCTTGGGCAACTGGCTGTGTGACGTTTGCACATTCTCCCTGTGTATGTGTGGGTTTCCTCTGGATACTCCGGTTTCCTCCCACAGATTAGGTGAATTGGCCATACTAAATTGCCCGTAGTGTTAGGTGCATTAGTCAGGGGTAAATGGTCTGTCTGGGTTGCTCTTCGGAGGGTCGGTGGGGACTTTCTGGGCCGAAGGGCCTGTTTCCACGCTGTAGGGAATCTAATCTAATCCACTCTATGCTCAAATCCCCAGCGCTTGCAACTATTCGCAATATGTTCCAGGGGAACTTAATATCTTTTATACATAAAAGGCCAGCAAGACCCAGTTCTACTTATAGCCCTTGAAAAGTCCACCCTCTACAATTACACTTTTTTGAAAAAAAGTAACAAGATCTACATTCTCCTTTGTCTGCTCTTAAGAAAGTGCTGAGTGTTGATATATCAAGATCACATCTACCAGCTCAAATTTGGGCATCCAGTGCTGTATACCATCACAATCTGTAACATCAGAGCACTTAGTCCTCAATCACTGAACCAGATGATTAACCCTGACTCAGTGAGGAATACAGGACAGTATGTCAGAGCCAGCCCTCAAAATGAAATCCCAACCTGTTGACGTTGCAACACAGAATAATGCATTCTCAAACCTGTGAATACTTTTAAAGAAAAGGTAGATAACTTTTCACCCTGTTGCTTACCAAGAATTTCAGTAGTAGGAATGTGGATTTGAAGCAAATGATACAGTCGGCCTAAGGAGCTGAATGGTCTCCTCTTGCTTTTTGTTTGTATGTATGTTTGTAAGCAGCATGCTCTGGCCAGAACTGAATGATCGCAGAACAAAGATTCAAACGTCTGCAATCCTGCCTCATCTAATTATGAATGATAGTTGTCAAGATGAGGAAACTCAATGACGCTAAAATCCAAAGTGCATGTGCTAAAATATTTGCAACTTGATCAGCCAGAAGGATTGAGTGGATGATCATTTCTTCCTGAGGTCCCAAATGTGGGCAGCATAGTGGCAAGCACTGCTGCCTCACAGTGCCAGAGATCCGGGTTCAATTCCCGCCTCAGTTGACTGACTGTGTGGAGTTTGCACATTCTCCCAGTGTCTGCGTGGGTTTCCTCCGGGTGCTCCGGTTTCCTCCTACAGTCCAAAACTGTGCAGGTTAGGTGAATTGGCCATGCTAAATTGCCAATAGTGTTAGGTGAAGGGGTAAATGTAGTGGAATGGGTCTGGGTGGGTTGCACTTCGGCGGGTCGGTGTGGACTTGTTGGGCTGAAGGGCCTGTTTCCACACTAAGTAATCTAATCTGTAAGATATTACCGATGCCAGTCTTCAGGCAATTTGACTCACTCCACATGACACAATGAAGTGGCTGAGCACATTGACCATATAAAAGCACCGATAGGCATCCACAACTGACAACAGCCCGAGCTAAGTACTTCCCATTCTGCTGTATCACTGGCATCCATTCATCAGTATGGAATGTTACCCTAGGTTTGATTATTGTTGTGTGCACAAGGAGCAGGCAAATCCAAACTGTCTAATTACATTCCTGTCAGCCTAGTCATCAGCAAATTTATGGAAAGATTCATCACCAAATGCTGCTATTCATCAACGTAATTTGTCTTCTGCCAAGAATGCTTGATTTCACATTCCATTACAGCATTGGGCCAAATTGCATGCAATGGAATTCAGGTTTTGTATCCAAAGTGGAAAAACAGAACTGTCACATTTATCATCCAATAAAAATCCTTGACAAAAATCCTTGTTGGCCATTTCCTTAGGAGGCCAATTACAGTAAAGATCATGAAATAAAAAGACATGTTGAGATAATAAACAGCTAGTGTATTCTGATAGGTGTAATCTACCTGTCCATCTGTAAGCCCTGGAACATTTAGCTGATGAACTCCACAAAAATCTGGTCCAGGTCTGACTCAAATGCAGACTGGAGTAGGAGATGCAGCTCCACACCACAAAGGGACTGGCATAGCCACAGATAGTAATTGCAAGCCATGCTCAAACTGGGTTTCACTGTTTTGCAGGATGATGCTGTACAATTGTTCAGAGGGACACAGAGGAGATTATGTGCTATTGACTGCCATTTCCTCTACAATTGGGTATCTAGAGTTTTCTCTTTTTTAAATTTTTGCCTGTCTTCTTGGTCCCTTCTTCTGTCAATCCAGACACAAAGTGCTTGAAAGAGCCTATTTTGAAACTGATATTTACAGGTAATAACTGCACAGTACTGTACCCAAAGCGCTTAGCTGGCAGTTTCTGACACATCCTGCAAGTAATGAGTAACTGCCAGAAACAAACCAAAGTAATGCACTTCAAAAGAAAATCCTTTAAACAATATGTAAACAGTGAGTGTGTTTTTAAGCTAGATATTGAGATGTGTGCACAAATACCGCAAAGTCCAATGTCTTGACCATAAAATGCTTTAGATTTACTAATTTATTTTTCTAGTGTTTTAGTCTCCTTTCTCCAGGTATTTACTTGATTTCCTTGTGAAGTTTACAATTGATGGAACGCACCATTCTGACAAATACATAGAATATTTCTTTTAAAATTCAAGAATGAGATTTTACAGACATTGGATTCTGAACCAGGTTTATCCATTATCAGCTATAACAATCTTCACTTTTTTGGGTGTATTCATATCTTTTAATGAAGAAGGTGATGAACTTTAGTTTTGGAATTGAATACTTACCATGTTAGCTCAATGGTCATGGCCAGTTATCGCATTAAGTAAAGCCTCTCTACTAACAAAGTTGCTTCAATCACAAAGTCAGAACAGCATCTACTTGTGTATTAAAGTGACTTTACCACAACAGCCATTTTGCAGCATCATTCAATTATATTGTCAACCAATCTGTGTTCAGTTGGTCAATATCTTCCAGGAAAATGAATTGCAACTGCCAAATTTTAGTTCACATAACGCTATTTATATAAAACAAAAAGAAGAGACTCAATTCTACCAGTTTGAATGAATGGAGTTTGGACCTCAAAATGGAGGAACATTTTTGACCATTTTTTCATTGATCAGTTCCATGCATTATTGACCTATTAAATCTTGGAATACTGCTAAATATTATAAATCAAAATCATCTTATGGAAAGTCAAGAATATGATACTACTGAGTGTAAATGTGTAGTTTTACTCCAAAGAAATTTTATGTCTTCAGCTCTGTTTTTACCCCTCATATCTTAGAATGAAAGGCAAGTATTTTTCCCCTGATGTATGAATACTGAATGTTTAATTTGAGGTGATGTAGCTATTGTGAAAGTGGTTTAATCTAGCCACTTTCAAAAGTGCCTTGACTGCCTTTTCTTGATTTTCTGGAACAGCAGGAATTCACCTAGTTCCCAACAATCCACTACTTCCTGTTTGTGATCATTTAGTTGAGAGATTAGTAGCATATGCAACTATTTTCCTTTCCTTGAAAAGAGCAGAAAAACAACCCACCATGATCTACCAGCGGAGTGCCTTGCTGAACCAGTGCTGTAGTTGCTCCTACAACTTGCCATTGGCTACAACTGCAGGACTTTGTAGGTTTAGCCAAAGGCATAGAACTCTCCTCTAACACTTTTGAGTGAACATTTCTCAGATCTCAAAGAGGTCCAGTCTATTGACAAGTAATTTGCCTTCTTTTCCATTTTGTCCTTCCTTAACCTCTTCCCTTTTGACCTCTCCAGTTATCCAATTTTTGTCCTCATTCCTCTTTTATCACTTCCATTCTCCCTTTCTCACAGATTGCAATCAAACCCACAAAGTGTAAGTGCTGATATCAATAGAGTCTAAAATCAGACAGTATGCAAAGCATATATTATTGGAGCCCATACACTCAGTTAATACCAGGACTAATAAATTTACTCACACAGTTGCTTACTTGGGTGTAGTACAATTTGTAAGATTGTGGGTGAGCAAGGATTACACTGGTGAGCACAAGCATTTGGAGAGGTCTTCCTTGTTTTGTTCAAGATTATTGGGTCTTCTTGAGATGGCTAGAGCAGATGATGTTATATTTTGTTCTCCTACTCCCTGTCCTGAATTTACTGATAGAGAAAACTTATTCTCTAGGCATTTAACAAGGTGGTGTAAATATTGCTCAGTATTTCTCCAGCAAGATAGACAAACTAGAACTGGCATATGCAACAAAATTTGTCATTTTAAAAATAAAATGCTGGGAAGCAAGTCGTGACTGACTGAGCAATGCAAATTGGGCTATTAAAATCCCATTAGAGTATGATCACTTTTTGTCTGCTTTATATTTTCCAATCACGACCAAAGGAATCTTGCACACATTTCCTGAGATAGAGACAGGCAGGTTTTGGCCCTACATCCACTCACTAATGAGCACCAGAATTTCATTCCTTAGGATTTCAACACCAGTTGAGAAAACAGAACTGTTTCCAACAGAAGATTTCCAAGAACTATGATAACCAAGGGAAAAGTACAATGGACTCGCCTCTTACCATCTGCAGTCAACTTGGTCTGGAAAATATCGATATCTTCAAAGTTTATGTGCAAGTTGTAGCTGTTCTTATTTTGGCAAAGAATTCTAACTTATTCTTTGGTTCTGAAAGAAAGGATTTGCATCCTTAAATTATAGAAGCAACAAATAAAAATGGATTGAATGCTTGCAAAAATCGTTCATTAGAGTTTGAAAAACATTTTTCCATGTAACATTTCTCTTGACCACTTTGTATATTTGAATAATTGCACATGGAAAATCCAATTCTTGCTGGAATGAATATCTTTTGTCAATAAACTGATATTGCTTGGAATATCTATAAAAGGAGGAAGATTACTATTCACATGGAATACCACATACAAGTCAAGCATTCAAAGTATGGCAGGCCCACCTTGCTATTGTATGGTTTTTGTACCACTCCTGTCACTCAGACAGATGTGAAAATTTAAAACATAAGTGTATTTTACAAAGGTTTAGATCATTCAATTGACTATTTTCATATTTAAGCACCGAGATTAGATAGATGCAGAGTGAAATTTCCTTTGCTCTGCCCCAATAGTATGGATCAACTTCAAATTTCAATATATTCCACTCCATTTTAAACATTCTCTATTTCCCACACCATCAAGTCAGCATTCACTTAATTGCATTAAAGCTAAATAAAAGACATGTGTAATGAATTAACAGTTGGCCAAGACTAAACAATCCAATTTCGTTTGTGTCCTTGTAATCAGCAAAGACAGGATATTCAACTCTTGCTGCAGTTTAAAATAAATAGATCTCCATCAATTGCAGAATACATTGGCCGTCAGTCATATCGCAGTCTATTCAGGCTTGGCAATTCAACCTACTGGAAGTGTAATCTAGTAAACTTGTGGAGAAGCTTTGCACACATTTAATTTAAGGTTTGTTACCTTCAGAACCCCAGTGTAGCCTTGTTTCCTGTGGAAGCAAAAGGACAATTATGATGCCTTATTACATGACTGCATGAGGCAGACAGGAGATCCGACTGGACATGTTTTTCACCAGAGAGGTAAAAACAATGACTGCAGATGCTGGAAAGCAAATACTGGATTAGTGGTGCTGGAAGAGCACAGCAGTTCAGGCAGCATCCATCGAGCAGTGTTTTTCACCAGACTTTACTCATATTTGGGACTTTAACTTGATCTCCAAAATACCATCAAATTGTGGATTTCAAAAGTGCAACCTGATGGAGCCCAAGACTGGCTCTCCCATAATATGTTGGTTCAAAAGCCATGTTAACTTTCACAAACAGTCAGGGTAGGATAGACAAACACAAGAGAGAGCGTGAGATGAACATGACCAGCAGTGTCCTGCATAATTGCTGTGAGTCAGGAACCCTGTAATATACCTTGGATTCAAACTGAGGCACATTTAAAAATTGGGAATATATGAAACTGTTTATCAGCTGGCACCGTGGGTACCAGAAAATTGACTACTGCCAATTGTATCATATGACCACTCTCAGAAGGAGGTAAAGTGTTGGAGATTGGTTCCCTATTGGGTATTTTGCATCTAACAAGTAGCTCTAACAGGGATAAAGTCCCAACATGATTCAGCTGTTTAGTACTTTTTCCATTAGGAAAGCCCACTACATTGACACACTGGGCCAGTTTAGTGTATGCTAATTCTATTTTTAGAAAAGCAATATTCATTTGCATACAATGTTTAATAACATTTAATATAATGTTTAATTACATTGAAACCACACCAGAGCAGTGGGACATATTTGAAAGAGTGATGTGAATGCAGTGCTAATGTGTTCCTGTAAAAGTTGAAAAAGAAGGACAACGAGTCCAGAGAACCCTGGATGTCAAGGGATGTACAGGATTGGATGAGAAAAACAAAAATAAAGCTTTAATAGACACTGAAGGCTCAAAACAGATGACCTAGAGTATAGAAAATGTAGGGGTTGCTTGAAAAGAAAAGAAATTCAGAGAGCATGTAAGGGGACATCACAAAGCACTTCGGCAAGTAACATTAAGGAAAATTCAGAAAGGTGTTTGAGGAGTATATTAGGGACAAGAGAATAACCAGTGAAAGAATAGGACCCACAAAGTGGCAATCTGTATTTGGAGTTGGAACTGAGGTTTTAGAATGTGTAATTTGCACGTGTTTTCACGATAGAGAAGGATGATGTAGGTACAAGGAAAAAAAATAATCAGGGAGGAGCTGTGACATACTTGATTGAATTAGCATTGATAAAGATGAGGTATTAGGAGTTTTAGCAGGGCTTAAATTAAGTGAGATCTATTGAAGGCTGCTGTGACTGGCAAAGGAGGAGATTGCAGAGGCTCTGGTATTACTGGCCACAGGTAGTGTCCCAGAGGACTAGAGGACAGTTAATGTGTCATCATTATTCAAGGAGGGTGATAGTGATAAACCAGGCAATTATAGGTTGGTGACAATTGTGCTCGGGAAAAAGTTCTGAGCTCAGAATTAATCTCCACTTGGAGAGGAAAGGATTACTCAAGGATGGACAGCATGATTTTGTAAAAAGGAGATCAAGTTTGACAAATTTGAGAATTTTCTGAGGAGGTGCATGGTTGTGAGGTGCAGGTGTAGTCTACAAATACTTGCTTAATGCTTTTCAAGAGGTCTCACATGGGAGACTGGTTAAGAACTTAGTAGCCTATGGGATCCACAGCAATTTGTTAAATTGGATCTAAAATTTACTGAGTGGTAGTAAGCAGAGAGTATAGTTGAAGGGAATTTGTGTGATTGGAACTATGTGTCCAGTGCTGTGTCCCTTGTTGTTTATTGTATACATTAATGACCGAGACATGAATGTCGAAGATATGACTAGTAAGTTTGCAAATGACAAACTAGCGGTTGGCAACTAGCAAGGACAAAAACCTTAGATTACAAGACAACAGACAGGCTGGTCAGATGGGCTGAACAGTGACAAATAGAATTGGATCTCAAAATAATGATACATTTTGCAAAGACTAACAAAGGCAAAGGAGTACACATGGTATGACGCGAAGAGTCTAGCAAGAGCCTGAGGAAGTACTGAGGATCAGAGAGACCTTTGTGTAAAAATCCATTGATTCTTGAAATCAGCAGCACAGCGAGATAAGATGGTTAAGGAGGCATTGGGACTTGATTAGTCAAGGCTTTGAATACAATATTACAGTCATTATTATGTATCAGTATAGAATGTTAGTTAGGCCACACTGGAGTATTGTGTACAGTTCTAGTTGTCATACTATAGGAAGGATGTGATGAGAGGGTGCAGAAAAGATTCAAAATGTATTTCTGGGCTGGAGTAATTCAACTATGAAGGGAGATTACATAAATTGAATAGACTATATAGTTCCGAAGAAATCATACCAAACTCATCAGTAACACTTGCTCTCTGCATAGAGTTAAAAATCAGACAACATCAGGTTATAGTCCAACAGGGTTATTTGGAAGCACTAGCTTTTGAAGCGCTGCTCCTTCATCAGGTGGTTGTGGAGAATAAGATTGTAAGGCACAGAATTTATAGCTAAAGTTTACAGTGTTATGTAACTGAAATTATACATTGAAAAAGACCTGGATTGTTTGTCAAATCTCTCATCTTTTAGAATGAGAGACCCTCTCAGAGATTTGTATACCTTTACACTCATATACACACACTCTCACAGATACTCAAAACCCTCCCCCCCCCCACCAAAAACATACACACACACACACATATATATAGGCTTGTGGGGTGAATTTGTACTTGCAGCCTTACATTTTACTTTGCTCAAAAACTGCATGAATCCATGTAAGATTCTGTAAATCTGTTTTTTAGATTAGAATCAGTCTGATCATTATGGCACAGGCAGCCCCACACAGGGAAGCTAACACCTTCAATACATTGGATTAGTGGTGCTGGAAGAGCACAGCAGTTCAGGCAGCATCCAATGAGCAGCGAAATCGACGTTTCGGGCAAAAGCCCTTCATCAGGAATAAAGGCAGTGAGCCTGAAGCATGGAGAGATAAGCTAGAGGAGGGTGGGGGTGGGGAGAGAGTAGCATAGAGTACAATGGGTGAGTGGGGGAGGAGATGAAGGTGATAGGTCAAGGAGGAGAGGGTGGAGTGGATAGGTGGAAAAGAAGATAGGCAGGTCGGACAAGTCAAGGAGACAGTGCTGAGCTGGAAGTTTGAAACTAGGATGAGGTGGGGGAAGGGGAAATGAGGAAGCTGTTGAAGTCCACATTGATGCCCTGGGGTTGAAGTGTTCTGAGGCGGAAGATGAAGCGTTCTTCCTCCAGGCGTCTGGTGGTGAGGGAGCGGCGGTGAAGGAGGCCCAGGACCTCCATGTCCTCGGCAGAGTGGGAAGGGGAGTTGAAATGTTGGGCCACGGGGCGGTTTGGTTGATTGGTGCGGGTGTCTCGGAGATGTTCCCTAAAGCGCTCTGCTAGGAGGCGCCCAGTCTCCCCAATGTAGAGGAGACCACATCGGGAGCAATGGATACAATAAATGATATTGGTGGATATGCAGGTGAAACTTTGATGGATGTGGAAGGCTCCTTTAGGGCCTTGGATAGAGGTGAGGGAGGAGGTGTGGGCACAGGTTTTACAGTTCCTGCAGTGGCAGGGGAAAGTGCCAGGATGGGAGGGTGGGTTGTAGGGGGACGTGGACCTGACCAGGTAGTCACGGAGGGAACGGTCTTTGCGGAAGGCGGAAAGCGGTGGGGAGGGAAATGTATCCCTGGTGGTGGGGTCTTTTTGGAGGTGGCGGAAATGTCGGTGGATGATTTGGTTGATGCGAAGGTTTGTAGGGTGGAAGGTGAGCACCAGGGGCGTTCTGTCCTTGTTACGGTTGGAGGGGTGGGGTCTGAGGGCGGAGGTGCGGGATGTGGATGAGATGCGTTGGAGGGCATCTTTAACCATGTGGAAAGGGAAATTGCGGTCTCTAAAGAAGGAGGCTATCTGGTGTGTCCTATGGTGGAACTGGTCCTCCTGGGAGCAGATACGGCTGAGGCGGAGAAATTGGGAATACGGGATGACATTTTTGCAAGAGATCGGGTGGGAAGAGGTGTAATCCAGGTAGCTATGGGAGTCGGTGGGTTTGTAAAAAATGTCAGTGTCCAGTCGGTCATCACTAATGGAGATGGAGAGGTCCAGGAAGGGGAACGAGGTGTCAGAGATAGTCCAGGTAAATTTAAGGTCAGGGTGGAATGTGTTGGTAAAGTCGATGAATTGCTCAACCTCCTCACGGGAGCACGAGGTGGCGCCAATGCAGTCATCAATGTAGCGGAGGAAGAGGTGGGGAGTGGTGCCGGTGTAATTACGGAAGATCAACTGTTCTACATAGCCAACAAAGAGACAGGCATAGCTGGGGCCCATACGTGTGCCCATGGCTACGCCTTTGGTCTGGAGGAAGTGGGAGGATTCAAAGGAGAAATTGTTAAGGGTGAGGACCAGTTCAGCCAAACGAATGAGAGTGTCAGTGGAAGGGTACTGTTTTTTTACCTTTTACCTTCAATACATTATCTGGGCTGACATGACACCAATTGTTAAAGTTCATTTGAGAATATAACTTCTTAAAAAAAAGTTTTGCAAGTTACAGATGAAAGAACTGAAACCAACATGGTCATTCTAAAAGATGAGACACTTAACAAACAATCCAGGTCTTTTTCAATATATAACTTCAGCTACATCCCACTGTAAACTTTTGCTATAAATTCTGTGTATTACAATCTTATTCTCCACAACCACCTGATGAAGGAGCAGTGTTCCGAAAGCTAGTGCTTCCAAATAAACCTGTTGGACTATAACCTGGTGTTGTGTGATTTTTAACTTTGTACACCCCAGTCCAACACTGGTGTCTCCAAATCATCTCTGCACAGATGCTGCCATACTTGGTGAGTTTCTCCAGCATTCCCAGTTTGTTTTAGGTAGGTTGGGGTTGATTTCCTGGAGGCAGAGAAGGCTGAGGGGTGATCTGATTAACGTGTGCAAAATCTTGAGGGACACAATCAAAGGTAAATAGGGAAAAACCTTTCCCCTTGGTGGGATGGGGTGAGGAGGCAGCAACCAAGGGCACAGTTCTAAGGCAAGGAGCAGGTGGTTTGAGAAGATTTGAAGGAATTTTTTTTTCCCTTCCCTGTGGGTATCTAGAATTTTCTGCCTAACAATGGTGGGAAGTGACATTTAAGAACTGTTTTAATGAACACTTGAAATACAATAGCATATAAGGCTACAGCCCAAGAGCTGGAAAATGGTATTAGAATAGATGGATATTTTTGGATAGATTAGAATAGTTTGACTGGAATGGACACAATGGGCCAACAGCCTTTTTCCATATTGTAAAAACTTTATAACTGATGTTTAAAAATCTGAACGGACTCTGAACTGAGTAATGTGCCATGCAGCTATATAAAAAAGACATTTAATGCTTGTACTTTTTACAATAAAGCATTGTCATTTTTAGATATCTTTCACTCCAGAGCCATTCAGGTAGTATCACTACACCCTCTAAGATGTGATTCTTTTCTTTTCAGTAGGGAGAACACTGTGAATCAGACTGTGAGTGACTCAGTCATGCTCAGCACATAGCAAACATGCCGCAAATATATTCAGCTGATCACATATTCCCTACCAATCCAGCTGGCTTCTGAATGGGTTCTGAAGTTGATACTGATTAAAATGAACAGGAGCAACCTTGAGATGTAAGTGGCTTTTCCTGAATAACAATGCCACTCCAGGTCCCTGGAAGAAGCTGATCAATGAACTGAAACTTGGATTTAGGATCACTAGTTTAATGCTTGAACAGCTGATAATTATGACACTGCTGTCCATTTTGTTCCTAAAATAAAGTTTCCATTTAAGTAATCTGGATGTTAAGCTTTTGTTGCACAAAAACAGTAAAATGTATCTTTAACATAAGTGAATATTGTATTTGAGGGATTTATTAGAAAGCATTCTTTAAGAATTGAAATGCATATTTTCTTTATTTTAAGATTTGATTGCTTTAAATATACAGAAGTACATTTCAGCACAAATAAAATGAGAAGTTGATTTCCTGACAGCTTCGTAAATAAATAGACTGTCCACTGTGGTATGGAGCTATGTAATAGGATTCACTGTTCTCCCCTTGGCTCAAGGGAAACAAGGAGATTTCAATAGCTGGAGCATTTTAAGAGTCAAAAAATATCGAAATTTTCCAGGGTCCCTATTTCTATCTTCATTCACTCAAAAGTGCTGCACATGAATGTTGTGTAACACAATGATGCTCTTACCCTGCCATTATTGAATGACCCCATGATGGAGCCATCAGCTACCCTATTGATCGATTCAGGATATTTTCAATTGTTACAGACTCGGTTAAATAATCACTCAATTATTTTGGAGTAATTAAGCTTCTGAACCAATTTGGGAATTTTTAATAAGGGAAATGCTGCAGCAAATGATGACTTTCAAAGTATTAATTACAACAGGGATTTCACAATTGCATGTGGTCCCGAGCCTCATCAAGCTGCTCCATAACACCCAGGTGACTGAATTGTGTGTGTGCTTCCTATTGGTTGAATTGTTCTGTATGGATTTTGAGTTTCTGAAGATTCGGAATGTTGCTTTTCATACGGTTGTTGAATTTGTGGAAAAGTTCTAAACACAAGGAACATGATTGGTTCATATCACTAACTTTGAGTATATGCAGTTTCATGATAGTATGGATTTGAATTTTATTCAGCAAACAACATAAATTGCTGGAGAAACTCAGCAGGTCTGGCAGCAGCAGTGGAGACAAAGCAGAGTTAAGATTTCAGGTCCAGTGCCCGATTTCAGTTCCCTCCAACACTTTAAAGGGTGGTTCAATGGAGGTTTCTGATTCCAAAGGATTTTGCAGTTTCCCATTACAAGTAGAGTTTGAGTTAGAGACAGAGTTTGTTTTACTGGGGCACCCATAACAATGGTTCAGTTTTCATTCAGGTAATAAATCAAGCCTACATCCTGGAGGATATCTACTGATGCTGCCTAATCCATTCACATCTCATCAAACATTTTGTACAAAACTTTTCAGAGGATTATTTTTGCTTTTTAGTAATGGGAAGGTGGCAGTCATTTCTCAAAATTGAGTCTAGTCAGAATACAACAACAATAAACCTTTTTACACCTCAGTTAGAAACCAGCCCACAATTACTTTGACACAGGAAGCAGATTTTATTGTTCCAGCATTTGTGCATCACATTCTTCGCTATTGTTAGATATATTTAATTCATTATTTGGATCCAGCATCATCCCATTGTACATGGGCAACTATCGAGAGCTAATCTAATAATTTAATTGTTTGCAAAAAGCATATTGAAGCTATTAACTGGGATAGAGACAAATGCCACGTGAAACAGCAGCAACCTGTCTTAAAGTCATAAGAAATGTACAGCATGGAAACAGACCCTTTGGTGCAACTTGTCCATGCTGACCAGATACCCTACCTAATCTAGTCCCACTTGCCAGCACTTGGCCCATATCCCTCTAAACCCTTTCTATTCATGTACCCATCCAAATACCTTTTAAATGTTGCAATTGTACCAATTTCCACCACATCCTCTGGCAGCTCATTCCATACACGTACCACCCTCTGCATGAAAAAGGTTGTCCTTTACAGCTCTTTTGTATCTTTCCCCTCTCACCCTAAACCTATGCCGTCTAGTTCTGGACTCCTCCTCCCCAGGAAAAATACCTTGTCTACTTACCCTATCAATGCCCCTCATGATTTTACAAACATCCAGTGTCATGCAGATGTGGTAATGTAAACAATCTTAGATTAAAACTTCCTTCTTTGAAAATGGGACATGCTGATTTCTGTCCTTTGATATGTAAATCTAATAACTTCTTTTAAATTACATTCTCAAATTAGCTCAGCTTTTTAAATAATAGGTGTGTCGCCTACCTGGTGTACCAACGGGTCCATTTTGGTGGTGGGGCAGAAGTTGAGACCCATACTCAGAACTTCAATCTCTTCCACTCGAAGGGTGTGGTCACAGGTTCAAACAAGATTTCTTCTCTATGCAGGATCTCCAACCAACATTATACACCATGCATTCATGTAGAACTCTGAGCTCAAAAATTGCATGAATTCATGTAAAACTCTGTTATCTCACTTTTTAGATTAGAATCAATCTAAAGATCATGGCATAGACAGAGAACACAGGGGGCCAACACCTTCAACATATTGTCTAGCTATCACCATTGTTAACAGCTAAGCCGAGAATGCAACTTTTTAAAAAAAGGTTTTGAGATTTACACATGAAAGAAGTGAAATTATCCACGGTATTCTAACAGATGAAAAACTTAACAGACAATCAATTTTTCAATGTATAATTTCAGTTACATCACACTGTAAATTTTTGCTATAAATTCTGTGTGTTAGGATTAAGCCCTCCACTACCACCTGAAGAAGGAGCGACGCTCTGAAAGCTCGTGTGTTTCCAATTAAACCTGTTGGACTGTAACCTGGTGTTGCGTGATTTTTAATTTTGAAAACCCCAGTCCGACACCGGCATCTCCAAATCAAACTACAGAGGATTTGTCAGTCTGACATAGCATTGGGACACAGACAGACTTCACACCTATTGTTTGAAAAGCTGACCTAATTTGAGAATGCAATTTAAAAGAAGTTAGATTAGATTACTTACAGTGTGGAAACAGGCACTTCGGCCCAACAAGTCCACACCGACCCGCCGAAGCGCAACCCACCCAGACCCATTCCCCTACATTTACCCCTTCACCTAACACTATGGGCAATTTAGCATGGCCAATCCACCTAACCTGCACATTTTTGGATTGTGGGAAGAAACCAGAGCACACCCACGCAGAGAATGTGCAAACTCCACACAGACAATTACCTGAGGCAGGAAATGAACCCGGGTCTCTGGCGCTGTGAGGCAGCAGTGCTAACCACTGTGCCACCGTGCTGCCCATGTGCCACAGGATTTACAAATCAAAAGAACAGAAACCAGCATACCCCATTATAAAAGAAGAAAGTGTTAATTTAAGATTGTTTACTGTATCACATCTTCGTGACACTGAGCTCCTTTGGCTATAAATTCTGTGAACATGATCTTAATCTTCATAACTACCTGAAGAAGGAGCAGCACTCAAAAAGCATTTGTGCATTTGCACAAATAAACCTGTTGGACTATAACTTGGTGTTGTGTGATCATAAGCATGTCAGGGTAATAGAACAAAATTAGAATAGTCTTACAGTTACAGAAGGTGCAGAGGAAAGTCAACGCCAGTGCAGGAAAGATCCATTCTTAAGCCTGATAACAGAGGGGAAGAGGCTGCTTTTGAACCAGTTTGTACATTGATTCAAAATTTTGATACCTCCTGCCCAATGGAAGACGGTGGAAGAGAGTATAACCAGGGTGGGAGGGTTCTTTGATTATTTTGGCTGCTTTTCCAAGGCAGTGGAAAGTATGGACAGAGTCAGAGCTAATGGATGGAAGGCTGATTTGAGAGATGGACTGGGCTGCATTCACAACTCTAATTTCTTGCAGTCTTGGAAGCTATTGCCATATCAAGCTCTGATGTGTCTGGATAAGATGCTTTCTATGCTGTATCTATGAAAATTGCTCAGAGTCATTGTGGGTATGCTGAATTTCCTTAGCCTTCTGAGGACGTGGAGGTGTTGATGTGCTTTGTTGACTGGAGCGCTGATGTGGCTCATAGGGTAGATCATTGGTGATATTTACTCCTAGAAGCTTGAAGCTCTCGACCATCTCTATCTCAGCACCATTGATGCAGATAGGGGCGGGACCTCCACTCCACCTCCTAATGGATGACCAGCTCCTTTGTTTTGTTGACATGAAGGGAGACATTGTCAGCTTTACATCATGCCACTAAGCCAAGCTCTTTTCTTTTTAGTGTCTTGTTATTTGAGATCCAATCCACTACCGCAGTGTCATCAACAAATTTGAAAATGGGGTTGAGCTGAATTTGACGACACAGTCGTGTGTGTAAGGAGTATAACAAGGGGCTGGCTATGCAGCCTTGCAGGACCCTATCCTTACTGATTGTGGTCTGTGGGTCAGGATGTTGAGGATCCAGCAGAGTCTGAGGTCTGAGTTTGGAGATGAGTTTTGTTGGAATTATGGTGTTGAAAATGAAGGTAAAGTCAATAAATAGGAGTCTGATGTAGTTGTCCTCGCCATCCAGATGTTCCAGGGATGAGTGTAGGCCAATGAGATGGCATCTACTGTGAACCTATTGTGACAATATGCAAATTGCAAAGGACCGAGGCAATCTGGTAGGCTGGAATTGATGTGAGCCATGACTAATCTCTTCATAATCATGGAAGTCAGAGCCAACTGGCAGTAGTCAATAAAGCATGTTGCTTAATTTTTCTTTGGCACGGGATGATAGTGGTCTTCTTGAAGCAATGTAAACCTCACATTAGATGAGATTAGATTCCCCACAGTCTGGAAACAGGCCCTTTGGGCCAACAAGTCCACACTGACCTTCGGAAAGCAACCCATCCAGACCCATTCCCCTACCCCATATTTACCCCCCACTAATGCACCTAACACTACGGGCAATTCAGCATGACCAATTCACTAACCTGCACATCTTTGGATTGTGGGAGGAAACTGGAGCACCCGGAGGAAACCCACACACATATGGGGAGAATGTGCCAACTCCACACAGACAGTCCCCCGAGGCGGGAATCAAACCCAGGTTCCTGATGTTATGAGGCAGCAGTGCTAACCACTGGGCCACTGTGGAGGTTAAAGATGTCTGCAAATACACCCAGTAGCTGGTCCATGCAGGATCTGAGCACGTGGCTGGGGCTTCCATTTGGGCCAGTAGCTTTCCATAGGTTCACCATCAAGAAGGTCAATCTAACGTCTTCACTAGTAACCATGGGTACAGGTACATCTGAGGCTTTTGGCGCAGGTGACATAATTTCACTGACCTTTTGTTCAAAATGAGCATAGAATGCAGGAGCTCATCAGGGATCCATCCAATGCATTTACATCTTTCCAATTGCACGCAGAATTTGAGGTGTGGTTTCACCAATGCCTTGTAAAACTGAAGCGAACACACCAGATGGCCTCCTTCTTTAGAGACCGCAATTTCCCTTCCCACGTGGTTAAAGATGCCCTCCAATGCATCTCATCCACATCCCGCACCTCCGCCCTCAGACCCCACCCCTCCAACCGTAACAAGGACAGAACGCCCCTGTTGCTCACCTTCCACCCTACAAACCTTCGCATAAACCAAATCATCCACCGACATTTCTGCCACCTCCAAAAAGACCCCACTACCAGGGATATATTTCCCTCCCCACCCCTTTCCGCCTTTCGCAAAGACCGTTCCCTCCGTGACTACCTGGTCAGGTCCACACCCCCCTACGACCCACCCTCCCATTCTGGCACTTTCTCCTGCCACCACAGGAACTGTAAAACCTGTGCCCACACCTCCTCCCTCACCTCTATCCAAGGCCCTAAAGGAGCCTTCCACATCCATCAAAGTTTCACCTGCACATCCACTAATATCATTTATTGTCTCCGTTGCTCCCGATGTGGTCTCCTCTACATTGGGGAGACTGGACGCCTGCTAGCAAAGCGCTTTAGGGAACATCTCCGAGACACCCGCACCAATCAACCAAACCGCCCCGTGGCCCAACATTTCAACTCCCCCTCCCACTCTGCCGAGGCCATGGAGGTCCTGGGCCTCCTTCACCGCCGCTCCCTCACCACCAGATGCCTGGAGGAAGAACGCCTCATCTTCCGCCTCGGAACACTTCAACCCCAGGGCATCAGTGTGGACTTCAACAGCTTCCTCATTTCCCCTTCCCCCACCTCATCCTAGTTTCAAACTTCCAGCTCAGCACTGTCTCCTTGACTTGTCCGGACTTGTCCGACCTGCCTATCTCCTTTTCCACCTATCCATTCCACCCTCTCCTCCTTGACCTATCACCTTCATCTCCTCCCCCACTCACCCATTGTACTCTATGCTACTCTCTCCCTACCCCCACCCTCCTCTAGCTTATCTCTCCATGCTTCAGGCTCACTGCCTTTATTCCTGATGAAGGGCTTTTGCCCGAAACGTCGATTTCGCTGCTCATTGGATGCTGCCTGAACTGCTGCGCTCTTCCAGCACCACTAATCCAGAGTCCTTGTTTAGTGGTCAATTCTTCTCAAAGGATAGCACTCAATTCAATTCCCCAAACCATTTCCAAAAAGATGCAAAATCTCAAAAGGGCAGATTTGCCATAGGCCAAATAGATGTTATTCCAGTGTATATGGGAGCTTGTACAATTGTATCCCAACACATGAAGGAATTGGTTGGGAAAGTGAATTTCCAACCAGGCAATTCCTCCACATTAGAATCCATCTAAAAGTCTCAGTTTAAAATCAGAGAATTGAGAGTGCCAATGAAATTGAAGTGTTACTAAGGAAAAAAGTTAGACTATTAAATACATGGTTACTGAGGCATTAAACTATTATACACAGAACCCATACTTACATCACACACCTTGAATTACATCCCCCAGTTCCCTCATTTCCCCACACCATGGTAACTGAATCCTCTAGCCCCCTCCACTTTTTCTCCCACCACTGGATCTAATGAGATCGTCCCCTTCTCTGTTCTACACCTCGCCCAATGACAGAATCTGGTTAAGCCTCCAGACCAGACTACACTTCCCCCTCGCTGGACCTAACCTGACCAGCCCTCCTTCACTCACTGGACCTGAGCCCCCTCACCTTGGTGAAATTGAGCAGAGCCATGCAAACCCCATCACTACTAGACCCAGCTACCCATTCCTCTCCCTTGCTCCCAATGCCATCACCCAACATGAAATCATGTGCATTTGGACCTCAAACAACGAAGAAATAAAATTGAAGTTTCAGTTACAATATCTATCAATCATATTAATGTCACTTGTACCTAGTATTTTTCTAGGATAGCAGCATCTTGTTGAACACAGGAGTGCATTCTTATTTGACTGCCTCATGGTTTCCTCTGCATGTGACCAGCCATTCTTGGCAAGTCCCAAATGGGGGGGATCATATGGGGGCAGCAAGTGTACCAGTTAGATCTTACACCATGATGAGCAGTGGAGAGAATTCATCTTACAAAGATGTTGGCAAACAGTACAGACTATGTTTAGCTGCAACATGCAAAAGCTGGCAGCAATGGAGATCTAATGTTATCGAGGTTTGAGAAGATTTGTAGCTCAGGTTGAGGTTCTGGATGTAGGTTTGCTTGCTGAGCTGGAAGGTTCATTTTCAGACATTTTGTCACCATACTAGGTAATATCTTCAGGGAGCCTCCGGACGAAGCTCTGGAAGATCTAATGTTGTTCAGAAACACCTTAAAAGGCAGCTGCCTGAGCAACTATCAGTAGCTGGAAGTGTTGAACATTCAAGAACCCGGCTAAAGAGGACTACTGAGCAAGATTCCACATAGCAGAATCTGCAGCTGCTGGTGAAAAGCCATTCTGCACATCAGAGAGAGCTTTGAATTCCGCAGAGCGCAAACATTAAGTCACCCAAGGCAGTTACAGATTGCATCAAGTAAATTGCCAAGTGTGTAGAAATTGTCCATGTCAAGGCTGAACCAGAGAGCAAGAGGATATTGGAGGTTCTGGAAGTAACGTTGAAATGCCAGGTGAACAAGGAAAAGCTTTTAGGGTTGGGCAAGTTAGTGCAGCTGCAGTTCAGATCAAGGATTGCTGTCACAACAGGGAGGCATGTGGTACAGCTACAATGAGGAAAATCAAAGACCTCAGAAACAGAATAAAACAAGGTCACAGGCTCAGGAAAGTCATGAAACCAGAATTAAAACAATAAAGGAGCTACATTAGAAGCCTAAGCAAAGTCTAATGAAGAAAGAATTTAGGAGATGAAGGCTGCACAAAACACAGTCAGATGTCCATTACTTAAAAGCACCAGCAAAAGGTTGGAAACATTTATTTAAACTGCACAAAGTGGACCCATTCAGGAATATGCATGAAGCAATGGGAATTATTGGTGCTGCTACACAGTATTTCTCATGTGTGAAAACATGTTTCTTCTTCAAATGGAGCGAGAAGTCAAATCAGTTAAAGTCAGGAAACCAAAGACCAAAGAGCAAAGTCAGTCACAGCACAACAGGTAAAAAAATTTTGCTTATTGATCAACCATCAAGGAACAACTGTTAGAAGATCTCATAGGGCTTCCTAAACTCATAGCTGAACCTAAACAGGAGACAGAATCCATCGAGAGTCATGATGGTGGCCTAAGAAATTTGTTTCATCCTGTCAACATGATGGAAATGCTGACTGAAGAGGGCTGGCAGAAGCTTTACCCTCTAATCAACACTGAAGAGAGTTCAGACTGCAAGAAGTCAGCAAAGGTCAGGAGGAAACACAAATGAATGAGCAACAGAGCAGCACACCCCACTTGAACTTGTTAATAAATGCTGACCAATGCAATTCAGACTACAAAACAATTTGGTTCACAGATGGATGACAGACTCAAGCCTGAGAACAGATGCTGAGAAGATGCTAATTTTAACAAAATTTTATTTCTGATTTTTCCTGGGAATAATCATCACTATCAGTGACAGAGATCATGCCATGCAAAAGGAATTGCCAAGTTTTGCAACTGAAGAAGCTAACATGTTGACTTCACCAATGATGCAATCATTAATGAAGAAAATCAACAAACTTCGTGGACAAGTTATATAGAGTCACAGTCATACATCACGGAGACAGACCCTTCGGTCCAACTCATCCATATTGACCAGATAACCGAAATTAATCTTGTCCCATTTGTAAGCAGTTGGTCCGTATCCCTCTAAACTCTTCCTATTCAAATACCCATTCAGGTGCCTTTCAAATGTTGCAATTGTATCAGCCTCCACCACATCCACTGGCATCTCATTCCATATACAAACCACCCACTGCATGAAAAAGTTGCTGCATAGGTCCCTTTTATATCTTTCCTCTCTCACCCTAAAACTATGATATCTACTTTTAGACTTGCCTACCCTCAGAAAAAGACCTTGGGTATTCATCCTGCCCATGCCCCTCATAATTTTATAAATCTTTGTAAGGTCATCCCCTCAGCCTCTGATGCTCCAGGAAAATGTCCCCAGTCTATTTTGCCTCTCTCTATAGCTCAAGCCAGCTAACCCCAGCAACATCTTTGTAAATCTTTTCTGAACCCTTTCAAGTTTCACAACATCCTTCCTACAGCAGAGAGACTAGAACTGGGTCAGTATTCCAATAGTGGTCTGACCAAAGTCCTGTGCAGCTGCAACATGAATGCTAACTCCTATTGTTGGTATTTCAAACTTCAAATCAGCATCTACAGGAAAACAACACAGATGGACCAAATACTGAACTACAGAAGCAATCATCCTAACACCCACAAATGAAGCTGCATTAGAACATTATTTCAACAAGCCACCATACACTGCAGCACAAAGGAACTATGCAGGGTAGAGGATAATCACCTATACAGTGTATTCAAAAAGAATGGGTACCCAATGAACAGAGTCTGCTGATTTCTCAGCAACAAACCCCAAACAAGCAGAAAAAAATGTGCCCAGAAACCCTAGCCACTCTCCCCTACATCAAAAGGCATCTCAGAAATGACTGCCAGACTACTCAGACCTCTTAGCACCATGATAGCCCACAAACCCACCAACACACTAAAACAGCAGCTAATAAACTTGAAAGACTCCATACAGACAACAAGCAAAAATAATGTCATTTACAAAATACCTTGCAAGAACTGTAAGAAACACTACATTGGACAAACAGGCAGAAATCTAGCCACCAGCATACATGAACATCAACTCGTCACAAAAAGACATGACCCACTATCACCAGTATCTTTACATACTGATGAGGAAGGACACCACTTCGACTGGGACAACACATCCATCCTCAGACAAGCTAAACAGAGAGACTGCGAGAATTCCTAGAAGAATGGCATTCCAACTGGAACTCTATCAACAAACATATTGACATAGATCCCATTTACCACCCCCTGAGAAAAAGAACAGGAAATGACATCACCACAGAAAGTGATATCACCAACCCAAAGAAACCTAAACACAAATAGAAAGCGGGCCATACCACCAGTGCTTCATCCGGAGGCTCACTGATGATGTTACCAAGTATGGCGACAAAACATCTAAAAGTGAATCTTCCAGCTCAGCGAGCAAACCTACATCTAGAATCTCAACCTGAGCTACAAGTCTTCTCAAAGCTCGCTACCAATCCCTATACTCATGCTACTGGAAATAAGGTCAAGTGTACCAAATGCCTTCTTCACTATTATCTGCCTGTGACTTCACCTTTAAGAAACAATGATGTGGCACTCCAAAATCTCTTTATTTGGCAACACTCCCCAGATTATTACCATTAAGTGTAGAAGTACTGACCTGATTTGCCTTACCAAAATGCACTTCATGTTTATCTAGATTAAACTTCATCTGCCACTGCTTAGCCCATCGCCTTATTTGATCAATGTCCCATTGTACTGAGATAACCTTCTTCATTGGCCAGTACACCACCTAATTTTGGTATTGTCTGCAAAAGTACTAACCATATCTCCTATATTCACATTCAAATGGAAGTAAATATCTCCACATGACCGCAGATTTGGCAGCATTTTGAAAATAACCATCTGCTCACACAGATTGAAGAGGAGGTGCATGCAACTCCATGGAAACCACCACTAAGGAATGACTAGTATCCACAGAATCAAGACACATCAAGAATAAACTCCTGGTCCAGAGATCCAGGATACTACAAAAAAATTTACCTGTTTCAATAGGACAAATCCTTTGCAAAGGTTGTGAGAATAAAAGGTCCTCCAGACATTACAATGGAGCAATTATCTATTCTAGCAGGAAAGAAATCCTCTGAAGGAAATCTAAGAAATTAATGGGCTCCAGTTTAAAACATTTAACACTGTCAAGTACAAAATCAAAATTCTTCAACTCAGAGACTGACCAATATTCCAAAGTTTGAAGAGAACTCATTTTGGAAAAATAGTGAATGTTCCAGACTGCCTGAATTTGTGAAGCCAAATGAAGTCAAAACCCAATGAAGTCTCCCTCGATGTCTTGCGAATGAATGCACAGAGATTTCATCTTCCTGGGGGTGGTGAGAAAGGCAATGAATTTGATTTGGTTAAGTTGAGTTTGCCCTGGAGAGAAGCTCAACAATTGAATGCTGTGCAAATCTTTCCCCGCATGCAAAGTATTAAGGCTCTTAAGTGTTCATTAATGGCCGTTTGGTGGCCTCAACTTGTCACCTCCTCAATATCTGCCCTCCCAGCAGAGGAATAAAGTTTCTAGCTTTTTGAGTTGAAAACCACAGTGACCCGGCTGCTAAGTTTGAAGGAACTGTCTTCCATTGCCTTTAATTGTGGGACAGAGGATGAATAGGCAGCAAAGTGGTGACACTGAAAGCCATCCCCCTTCCCCTCCCTCCAACTGCACAACTCTCTCTCTGAAGCCCCCAACCAATGAGAAGAAAGAGACAGACTTGGTTTTTTGCTCCTGGATCCTTTGCTGATCTGATCTTGAGCTGCAGGCCTCAGGATTCAGAAGCTGGCAGTCTCTATTGACCTGACACACCAGTGTTGATGCAGCTCCATCAGATGCAGCTCTGAGTGAACAGAACTTCTGACACTCCTGTTTTTTTAATTTTTTAAAATCTTCTCCCACACTACTGTCTGACAGCAGTAGTGCTTATTTTTCCCCAACACCCATGTCACGTGTGTGCAGGTGTCGGACACACTGAAAAACAACAACTGTGTATAAGTAAATCTTTATTTATGTTCTATCAGCAGGAAGGAAGGGAACAGCCGAGTAGCCAGTGACAAGCAGTGCCTTTCTCTGAGGGCAATGCTGAGTGATCAAATAGTGAAGGGGAGGGTAGAGATTAAATCAAAATAGAGTTGGAGGGGGAAAATAATATACTCCACTCCCTGTGGTGCCCAGCTTTCCCTGAAACTTTAGTGGCATGTTTCTGAACTCAACAGTCACTAGTCACCTGATAGGCAGGCAAGTTTATGCCAGTATTCTGGTCAACATTACCAACTATTCTCAGGGGAGGTTTTGCTTGTCCCCTAGCTAAAATTTAACAACCATCACCTTGATAATTTCTCATCAGAGGTGTTATAACGCACCTCACACCAAGCAGGTGGGACTGAAGCCCAGGCGCACCCCAGCTCAGAAGCAGGGACATTACCACTACACCAGCGACCTGTGATAGAAAGGCAATAGTGAGTAGTCTTGCTGATGCAGGCAGTGGGTTCATCCCACATTCATCCTCACACTTTGTCAAAGAAAGGAGAAACTCCTGGCCAATGTCTAGTTTGCCAACTGGACATAAAACTAGTCACACGGTGGCTCAGTGGTTAGTACTGCTGCCTCACAGCACCAAGGTTCAATTCTAGCCTCGGGCGACTGTCTGTGTGGAGTTTGCACATGCTCCCTGTGTCTGCGTGGGTTTCCTCCGGATGCTCCGGTTTCCTCCCACAGTCTCAAAGATGTGCAGGTCAGGTGAATTGACTATGCTACAATTGCCCATAGTGTTAGGTGCATCATTCAGAGGGAAATGGGTCACTCTTTGGAGGGTTGGCGTGGACTGGTTGGGCCGAAGGGTCTGTTTCCACACTGTAGAGAATCTAAACCACATCTTGAAAGCTCCCTCCAAATGCACAACCCTCTCTCTGTAAGCCTCAACCACCAAGAAAAAGGAAGACTCTTCGCTTTTATCCCCCCGAGATAAGGTCTCAAGGTGCAGGCCTCAGGATTCAGAAACTGGAGGTCCCTGTTGACCTGACACATCAGTGTTGACGTTTTGGCATATTTTCCAGTCTCCTGCCAGTCTGCTTTGGATTCCAGCATCTGCATTTTTTTTTGTCTCTACCATCAGTGTTGAGGCAGCCAGCATGGCATGTTTCTCAGCTCAACAGTTACTTGACAGAGGCTGAATAGGCTGAGGGGTGACCTTGTAGGGGTTTATAAAATCATGAAGGGCTTGGATGGGGTAAATAGACAAAGTCTTTTCCCTGGGGTGGGGGGGGGGGGAGTCCAGAACTAGTGGGCATAGATTTAGGGTGAGAAGGGAAAGATATAAAAGGGACCAAAGGAGCAACTTTTTCCGGCAGAAGGTGGTGCATGTATAGAACAAGCTGCTAGAGGACATGGTGGAGGTTGGTCCAATTACAACATTTAAAAGGCATCTGGATTGGTATAGAATAGGAAGGGTTTGAGGGATATGGGTCAAGTGCTGGCAAACGGGGAGAGTTCAATTTAGGATATTTGGTCAGTATGGATGAGTTGGACTGAAGGGTTTGTTTCCATGCTGTATGATTACCAGCACCACACTCTTGACTAAGATAAAGCACAGCAGGTCAGGCAGCATCCAAGGAGAGGAAAATCGATGTTTTGGGCACAAGCCCTTCATCAGGAATGAGAGATTTCATGCTCATTCCTGATGAAGGACTTATGCCCGAAACATCGATTCTCCTGCTCCTCAGATGCTGCCTAACCTGTTGTGCTTTTCCAGCACCACACTCTTGACTCTGATCTCCAGCATCTGCAGTCCTCACTTTCTCCCGTATGACTATCTTATTCGAGATACAAGCCTGTTCTCATTGGAAAACCAATTGGTTTTCCTCCACAATCCTAGTAAACCCTATGGATCCCTACCCAGGAAAGGGGATGGTGACAGCAAATTTGCCAGAAGGAATACACCATGCTGGGCTGTCATGGTGAGGATTCATTTCACTTTTTCCACATTAGTTACAATGCTCGAAGTTTCATTTTTGCAAATCCAAGGCCAGAGATTGAGCAAAGACTTGTTGCACATAGTCACATTTAATATAAAAATCATCCTATGAAGTATCTCAGGATGTTTGTTTATTAAGCAAAATATGACACTGAGCCATGTAAGGAGACATTAGATCAGATCATCGAAGTTTAGTCAAAGAGGTAGATTTTAAAATGCATCTTAAAAAGGAGAGAAGTCAAATACAGGGCTAGATGTTTGAAGGGAGGGAACTCCAGTGCTTGGGGCCTGGACAACTGAAGCCATGGCCACCAATGATGGAGCAATTAAAGTCAGATATCCCCAAGAGGCCAGAATTGGAGGAGCATAGATATCTGAGGGGTATGTAACCAAAGGAAATTATGGATGTAGGGATACAAAATTGAGATCAGAGGTTTCAAAATAACAAGAATGTTCAATTAAAAGATTGCTTGACTGCGAGTCAATTGCAGGTAAGTGCTCACAGGAGAATGAGTCAAAGCACAGGCGGAGTTTTTGATCTTCAATTTTATAGAGTGTGTTCAACGTGGGGGCTAGCCAGAAATGAACTTAGCTGGTCCAAATTGTTATTATCATCCAGTGCTGGGCCTGGATGGATCCTTACAAGCACTATCAATTTAACAATCGTCTTTCAAAATCATTCACTATCCCAGGAACATCCTGAACGTAAAAGTCAAATCCTGGCTTATTTTCTCCACATTGACACGAGGCTAGTGGCCTGGGTCTGAGAGATAAATGTGAGGGAGGTGGGTTGGGGCCTGGAAGGTAGCTGAGAACGCGATAGTTGGATGAAGGCGAGGGAGAATGTGATAGGTCAGAGGTGGGAGTGATGGACAGGTCCGCAGGATGGTACCGAGATGGAGGTTTGGAACTGGGATAATGTGTGGGGGGGGTGGAAAATGAGGAAGCTGTTGAAATCCACATTTATCGCATGTGGTTGCAGGGTCCCAAGGTGGAATATGAGGCCTTACTCCTCCAGGCATCGGGTGGTAACGGTTTGGCGGTGGAGGAGGCCCAGGACCTGCATGTCCTTTACGGAGTGGGAGGGGGAGTTGAAGTGTTCAGCCACGGGGTGGTGGGGTTGTTGGGTGCAGGTGTCCCAGAGATGTTCTCTGAAATGATCTGCAAGAAGGCGTCCTGTCTCCCCGATGTAGTGGGGACCACACTGGGTGCAACAGAATGCAATAGATGACATTGCTAGAGGTACAGGGAAATTTCTGATGGATGTGGAAGGATCCCTTGGGGCCTTGGACAGAGATGAGGGGAGTGGTGTGGGCACAGGTTTTGCACTTCCTGTGGTGGCAGGAAAGGTGTCAGGAGTGGGGTGTGGGCTGTGGACCTGACAAGGGAGTCGTCAAGGGAATGGTCCTTTTGAAATGCTGATGGAGTAGGAAGGAAATATATCTCTGGTGGTGGAGTCCGTTTGGAGGTGGCGGATGATGATGCGTTGTACATGGAGGTTGGTGGGGTGGAAGGTGAGGACCGGGAGTTCTGTCCTTGTTGTGTTGGGAGGGGGGAGGTTCAAGGGCGGTGGTGCGTCAAGTGGAGGAAATGCGCTGGAGGGCATCGTCAACCACATGAGAAAGGAAGTTGCGATCATGAAAGGAGGTGGTCAGCTGGGACTTTGAGGTGGAATTGGTCATCCTGGGAACAGATGCGGCAAGGTGGAGGAGTTGGGAATAAGGGATGGCGTTTTTACAGGTGGTAGGATGGGAGGAGGTGTAGTCTAGGTAGCTGTGGGAGTCGGTGGGCTTGTATGTCTGTGGTTAGTCAGTTGCCAGAGATGGTGATGGAGAGGTCCAGGAAGGTTTCCGACTGTTCCACATATCTGACAAACAGGCACGCATAACTGGGTCTTATGTGGGTGCCCATGGCTACCCTTTTGGTTTGGAGGAAATGGGAGGATTAGAAGGAGAAATTGTTGAGGGTGAGGACCAGTTCAGCCAGGTGGATGAGGGTTGATTCTCCTGCTCTCGGATGCTGCCTGACCTACTGTGCTTTTCCAGCACTACACAACACATTTCCAACAGTAAGAGTAAGGCAATCGTGGAACTGAGTATCTTGAGACTATCTCCTCAGTGGCTTCTACCATTTTCTCACCTTCCCATTTCCCAACCAACCACACCAGTGTTACCTTTTAACCAGATTCTACCTCCCTTCACACTCTCCCCAACCTCATTGTGTCCCTGAGACCAACCTCCTGTCCTCAGTCTACTTGGCTTCCTGGATCCATGCCAATTAAAGGTAATAAACAGATCAGCCTATTCAGGTTGTGTCTCGTTCAAAACCTCCATCACTTGTGCCTTTCTTAATTAATAAAAGACTTTCAGTTTCTCTGCCCTCACAAATCACTGCTCAGCCTCCAAACATGTTCCCCTCAAATCCTTGAATGTAGAGCTTTCAGTTTGAATCTTTCCAAATCAGATTTCTGCTACAGTCCTTAAATAGCCTCAGTTCATTATTGAATTTGAAGATATCATCTGTAAAGTTAAAATGTACTGCAAATAGAAAATACTGAAATAGAAACAAAGCATCTGGCATGAGAATAACACTTAACAATGACAAATCTTCAACTGAATTCAACCAGCGTCAGTGAAGGTGTTCAAATTATACCCAGACTTCCAGTATGTAAGAGGGAAAAATTTAGCCTAAGCAGTCATTCCTTGTTACTATGATGATGTGGAGACGCTGGTGTTGGACTGGGGTGACAGAGTTAAAAGTCACACAACACCAGGTTATAGTCCAACAGGTTTATTTGGAAGTACTAGCTTTCAGAGCGCTGCTCCTTCATCAGGTAACTATTGGAGCAGAATCATAAGACACAGAATTTATAGCAAAAGGTCATCGTGTCATGCAATTGAAATGACATTGAACAAACCTAGATTGCCATGAAGACTTTCATCTTTCAGAATGGGTTGCATGCTTCAGTTCATTAATACGGGAATCCCAGAACTTCTTTTCAGTCGCATTTGAGGTAACTTAAGGTTTTATATGAAAAAGTGACACCTCAGCTGGGACAATATATTAAAGATGTGAGGTTAGAATCTGACTCAAGATTTGGATGCAGACAGACTCTAACAGAGTGCATTATTAGAGCTGAGATGTCATTTTTTAAAATAAAACCTTAAGTTATCAGAGAATGTGATTTAAAAGTAGTTCTGGGATTTACACATTAATGAACTGAAACCTGCAAACCATTCTAAAAGAGAAGAGACTTAACAGCAATCTAGGCTTGTTCAATAGCCTGTGACTAGTGATATGCCCCAAGGATCGATACTAGGTCCACTGCTTTTTGTTATTTATATAAATGATTTGAATGTGAACATAGAAGGTATCGTTAGTGAGTTTGCAGGTGACACCAAAATTGGAGGTGTCGTGGACAGCAAAGAAGGTTATCTCAGAGTACAATGAGATCTTGATCAGCTCAAACAATGGACTGAGGAGCAGCAGATGGAGTTCAATTCAGATAAATGAAAGGTTTTGCATTTTAGTAAGACAAACCAGGGCAGGACTTCTGTTTAATGGGGCCATACGGAGTTTTTCAAACAAGGAGACCTAGGGGTTCAGGTACATAGTTTGAAAACGGTATCACAGGTAGACAGGTTGGTAAAAAAGGCATTTAGTATGCTTGCCTTCAATGATCAGAACATTGAGAGGAGTTAGGACATCATGGTACAGCTGTTCAGGATGTTGGTGAGGCCAATTCTAGAATACTGCAAACAGGTTGCCCTGTGAGAAGAAGAATATTATTAACATTAGAAAGGATACAGAAAATACTTACAAGAATGTTGCTGGGAATAAAGGGTTTTAGTTAAAAGGAAAGGCTAGGACATTTTTTTTCCTGGAGCAGAGGCTAAGGGTGATCTTACAAAGGTTTTTCAAATCATGAAGGGCATAGATCAAGTGAATAGAAAAAGTATTCTCTCCAGAGTAGGGGAGCCCAAAACTAGGGAGCATGAGTTAAAGTTGAGCAAGGAAAGATTTAAAAGGGATATGACAGACAACTTTTTCACACAATAGAACAAGCTGCCAAAGGAAGTGGCAGATGCAGGTACAGTTATACCATTTTAAAGGATATTTGGGCAGGTTCATGAATAAAAAAGGTCTAAGGGCAATAGACCAAATGTAAGCAAGTCAGACAAGTTTAGTTTAGGAAACCTGGTCAGCATAGACAAGTTGGACCAAAAGATCGATTGCTATGCTATTCAACTGTATAAACCTAAACAAAGACTTCCTCATCTTGTCAGAAAACAGAAAGAAATTCTATTCATCAGCTTTCTATAAAATACCTTCAGGTATTTGTTTTTTCAATTGACAATGTCTCTCTTTGCAAATGGGGAACACATGGATTCAATCAAATTAATGATCATGTTAATATGATAGTTTTGTCAATCAGTACTTCACAGTTAATTGATGCTCTAAAATATCCTACCAATCCATGCATTATTCTTGTTTTTCTTTTACCATGGACATTATTAGTCTCTGCCTCTTCATTAGGTACAACTCCATAGGTAACAGAAACTCTGTGGTATCTAGTCAAAATACCTCAACAGTAATAATTATCAAACAAGGAAATGGTGGTCATACCAACTGAAGCTTATGTCCTCACTTGACATTTATCCATGTGCATTTGCATCAGGGGTATTGACCAAGTCCAGTTTATCCAATCTGGTGCATTTGAACCTAATTGTTGTTATCCAGTCCATTAGTATTTGGAGCTAATTGTCAGATCCTGACAACCTCCCCACTGCAAGCTGGAATCAACTAAACTAGCAGTGTTCAAATTTTGAGACCGACTAATTATTTGGCTTAAGTATTAATTGGATAAACTTGCTGAATGAACATTAAAACTGTTTTTTTTCCTTTTTTAGTTGTTGGGTATTCAGACTACCCTATATTTCTCAGGTATAAGATTTGTGCACTTAGCCTTTGTTGAGTATTGTCTGTTGTATCTTTTTCTGTATGGTCTGACCATCTTGCAGGCATTAGTTATTTATGCTTTAAAAGATTTTGTTTACTTTTATTTCCTTATATTTTATGGTTGTATACTAATTCACTGAAATTGTGATGCATGTTTCTAGATAATAATATGGAAGATAATAAAAGAATGGGTTACCTTTGTGCTAGAAATAGTACAGCCAAAATGTTCTATCAACTGTAAATTATGAAAAGTAGGAAGTCTTTTATGTTTTAAAGATATCTTTCTGGACTTTGTTAGCTTCTTTGTCTCTGCATAACTAGATTTTCTTGAATTTTCATGGATCATTAACTTGTTTTTCTAGTTTTATATTTTGAATATTGAAATGAATAGAGAATTTACACTTTGAGTTTGGCAATGATAAGGTGACCAAAAATATTTTCTTCAGACTCTGGTGCCTTTGAGGCAATAACACTTTGGTAGTATGTATTATTGTCAACCTCACTGAGTAGTGGTCTCACCATGTTTCCTTTCATTGACTGACTGGTTGTACAGTAGGATTAGCAAGGATGTATAATGAAACATGTAATTCAGATTCATTCTAACATTTAGGAAAGGGTGGGATATTAGGGAGACCGTTACTGAGAGAGGTTAAGGGGAAATGCTTAATGGAGCCAAACCTATTCCTGAACCATCCAATAGCATAACTTCCTAAATTACTTTGCTAGTGAAAGCAATACATGGTACAGTACTGAATCATTTAGAACAGAAAACATTCCAGGTTTTTTTCATGGTTTGGATGGAGGTAACAATTGGGTTTGTGCAATTAGTATCATTGATACCAGATGACAGATAGTTGGCAATATCTGTCCAGCAAAGAAGAAAACAAACTCTCAAAAACCTTCATTAATTTTGCGTTGGTTATTGGTGAACTTAGATAGTAAAATCAGTTATCCAAAATCAAACTGATTTCCAATGTCTTGGTAAATAAATGCATTCATGGAACTAAGGCTGTTTGTTGAATCTTTTGATTTGTTTTTATTTCAGCTAAGCTATCAATAAGGATATGTACTTATTTTTGCAGCCTCAGCTATGAATTGGATAATTAAATCATGATTTCCATTGCTGATTACTAAAGCATGGAATACTGGTTCAGGGAGGTATTGTGTCCTCTGGTGCTAGGCAGAGGTAGCAGACACCCTGCTAACAATCACTGGTTTGGTCTTTCACAGACAAAGAATGATCATTTGGCAAGCATATCCAGCATAAGTCAGTGCCTTCAGGAAATGTGGGGGAGGAAAAATTGGGAGGAGATTTTTAAAAAAAAAAATCACATTTTAAGAGCATGTAAAAATCTAATACATCCTCTTGATAAGTTGACTTTCACTGAATCAGCAGAATATTGTTGTTTTGATTTTAAGCAACTGCAATTCCAGCAATTCTTTTTCCCCTACCATCTATGTGGGTCATGCCAATAGTTGTTTGTTTCCTGTGTTATTGTATGGTCCTGCCTACTTGCACAAGACACAAACACACAACATTGTTGTGCATCAGCAGCCATGGCTAATTGGATACAATTTCAGTGACCTTTGACTGGATGCGAATGACAAATCAAAGGTCAGCACTCTTAGCAATCCAGTTTGGGTTCTTGCACATTTCTACAGTTAATGAGAATGTAGTAAAAAAAGACTTAGCAACGACAGCAACTGAAGGTAGGAATAAACATTTTGTTTTATAGTTGTTGGAAGCAAAGAGGGTAACCAAGTATGTATTATATTCTAAAATGCCTGAAGCTCATATTCTGTTATTGAGGAAGGTAATGCTATTTTTAAACTTCTGTATCAAATTATTAGTGACACAAAAGCTTTTAAAATCCTTTACATAAGCATAGCCATTGCTAAAGGTTTCATTTTGTATGTTCACATCCAAGAGTTTATTAGCAGTTGCTTATGCATTGTTTTTAAAAATGATCATATTTTCAGAGAAGGGAATTACAAATTTAATAAGATTGTGGATCATTTAAAATTGTATACAATATAATGCTCTAAAAATGGAAACAGTGCATTATTTATTGATTTGTGTAAGTTAATAATAAATGTTTACTTACTGCATACTGTTAACAAGGCTTTAGGATTCAGACTCTTACCATATAGGTTACCTCTGCACCTAGAGTTGGGCATTAGTATCTGTTAAACAAGAATCATATTTTGCTGCATTATCTCTTGTGCCAACACCAGTGCTACTCAGCGCTTTCCATGCAGATAATCAGAAACGCTTCCCACTTGCAGTTTTTTTTTCCTTCCCCCTTCTGCATCTGACAGGCTGATGGAGATTTAAATCTAGTAGCAGTCGGCTGGAGCAGGCCCAATACCTACCAGAGACCAATGTGGCACCAAGAGAATGCAAAATTAGAATGTAAGTAAATTTTACTGTACTTTATACATTTTATGTTTTAGATACAAGCCAAACAGTGTTTATTAACATTACTATAGCATGTAAAAATTTTATAGATCAATCTTCATTTTGAAGAATCGTGATGCTCAACAATTATCCTTTTTAACAGTTTGTTATGTGAGAGAAACAATCTCCTGTGAGTACTTGTAAAATTGGGAAAAAATAATTGAGGTTATGATCTTTCTGCCCTAAATTTCCTTTCAATTTGTTGCCATTTGTCATTGAGATTATGCAAAGTTCTGATGTTTATTTCAGGGTGTTTTAAAATTCTGATCTAATTTTCATCAGTGCAGCTGTAGAAAATGATCAGATTCTGCTGTGGAAAAGAGTTAAAGATTGCAGCCAGAAATAATTTTCCAACATTGTTGTAAAATATTTGTACATTAAGTATTATGTCATAACACTAGAGTTTCTATTTTTATTAATCTTCAGTTTGGATTTTAAAGGTTCTAACTGAATTGTGGAGAAAGGCACTGTTTTTCTTGAATATGAAACATGAGGAATTGTTTTCTCAAATGGAATTTTAGTTAGTGACTAATCTTGTTTTATCTATGGTAGTTGGAGTACGTAGCTGCTTTGAAGACATGTCAGAATGGTTTAATGTTCGGCAATTGTGTTAGTGCCGTCTGTCCACAGTAATCCCAAAGGTCATGAATACCTGAAGTGCTAGCGTTTTAGGAAACACTGTAGAATCGTTAAACAGTCTAAAAAAGACTGTAGGGCTATGTCTTCAAAACAAATATGCTGTAAGAATTGTTTAATCTTTTTTTTTAAAATGTGGAAATATCTATTTTAAAACATAGCTAGAGAATGCTAGGGAGAGGGTAAAACAATGTGCAAGTGCTAAAAGGGAATCCCATTTCTGGGATCTAGATTTCATTTTAATTAAGTGGGATGAGATTGGAGTGTTTTAGAATGGTCTTGAGCAAGATTAAAATGGAAGCAAGTCCATAGCACAAAACACTCCAACTGACACATTTATTCAGAGATGCTTTGAGAAGAGTCATTTAGGGAACAGAAGACTGAGGGCACTTTTCAATTTCCATTCCTTATTTAAGTGGCCTAGAAGAATAACATAGGGAGGTATGCTGGAAGCTGTACCACAAATATAAGTTATACACTGCCAAAAGATGTAATGTTTGAAAGGATGGAATAGAAAAAGTTTCATCTGCCTCTGTAAAGTACAAACCTCAATTTAGGAATGTTTGCAAGTGCAGGATGCAAATTACTGTTTTTATTTCATTCACAGCATATTTCCCCTTGACAAATGGCTCAATGACCAATGAACCCCTATGGAAATGTGCTAATTTAAAAACGAGTTACAACTTCAAATACACAGGGTGGGAGTGTTGGTTGTGGGGGGTTACAATACAATATTAAACAAACTAGAAATAGAATGAGGTGGGCTGTTTTAAATCCGATAATCGCTCCGTCCCTTAATTAACAAAATTATTTATCTCTTCCCCTTTTTTTAAAAAATAAAATGCAAGGTACTGATTCCACCACATGTTTCAGAGGAGAGTTCTGAAGAGACAAGTCCCTTTTTTGAGAGAGAAATTTCACCTCATCTGTTTTAATGGGGGACCCTTTAGTTTTTAAACAGTGAATTCTAGTTTGTCCCAAAAGAGGGAGTCTCCTTGCCTGACAAAGCCTCCTCAGTATTTTACTTGCTTCAATTAAACCACTACTTCTTCCAAATTCCAGTAGATACAAAGCTAGCCTATCCAACCCTTCCTCAAAAGGCAACCTGCCAATTCTGGGTATTGGGCTAGAAGACCTCCCTGGACTACTCCCAATGCATTTATGTCCTTGCATCAATAAGATGATTGATACAGGTGTGAGGTACTCCAGATCAAATTGTTTGATAAAACTATTGACAATAACCTTCTCAGGGACATTGAGTTTGGATTCCACTTGGGCCACTCGGCACCCAACCTCATTAGAGCCTTGGTTTGAATGTGGACACAAGCTGAATGAGATGTGGTGAGAGTGACTTCCCTTGACATCAAGACATTCTTCTTGATGCCATACTCAGTCAAAAAGATTTCATAAAACTGGAGTCAATAGGCATAACATTCAATATCTGGAAGTGAATTTTTTTTAAAAAAAATCAGGAAGGAAAATCTCTGACTGGTATGCCTCCACAAAGGAAGCTGGTTGTGGTTAGTCAGTCACCTCACCTCCAGAACATCTTTGCAGGAGCCCCTTAGGGGAGAGTCTTATGCCCAACCATTTTTAGCTACTTCATCAATGACCTTTCCTCCATTATAACATCGGAAATGGGAATATTTGCCAATGTTTAGTACCAATTACAATTCCTCAGATACTGACGTAGTCCATCTTCAAATGCAACAAGACCTGGACAATATCCAGGTGTGGGCTGACCAGTAGCAAGTAACATTTGTGCCACACCAGTGCCTGGCAATGACCATCACCAATAAGAGAATCTAACCATTATCCCTTGCCATGTAATGGCATTACCCTTGCTGAATATTCCGCCAACATAATCTTGGAGGTTGCCTTTGATCAGAAGCTCAATTGGATTAGACAGTAGTGAGAAATTCTGCAGTGATTAAATCACTTCTTGATTTCCCCAAAACATGTCACAGTCTGCAAGGTACAAATCAGAAGTGTGATGGAAACCTCCCTTCTTGCATGGTTGTGTGCAGCTCTAAGAAAACTCAAGAAGCTCGACACCATCCAGGACAAAACAGCCCTCTTGATTGGTACCACATCCACCCTGTCCTCAGCCAATGCTCAGTTGCAACAGTGTGTACAATCTACAAGAAGCACTGCAGAAATTCACCAAAAGTTCTTAGACAGCACCTTCGAACCCATGACCACTGACCATCTAGAAGGACAAGGGCAGCAATTAATGGGAACATCATCTTCAAATTCCTCCCCAAAAACAAGTCATTCACTATCCTGACTTGGAAATATATTGTGTTGCTGGATCAAAATCCTGGAACTCTGTCTCAAACGGAATTATGGATCGACACCAAATGGTGTACAGCGCTTCAAGAAGCAGCTCACCATCACTTTTTCAAGGGCAGCTAAGAATAGATGACAAATGCTGACCTAGCCAGAAATGTACAGATCCCATGAATGACTTTTCCTTTTAGAAGGGTCTCACTACTCTACCACATAACTGAAGTGTAGCCCCCCCTACTTTTGTTCACTTCCCTTTATAAATGGAAACATTCTATTAGCTTTTGTCGTTACAGGATATCCAGATCTGTGTATCTCAGAGCTCTGTAATCTCTCACTATTTAGTTTTTTTAAAATTCGTCCTGTCAAATGGACAATTCACATTTTTATTCCCTTAACTGTGGGTAAGAGATCATGATTCCCTGCCCCCCCCCCCCTCCCCCCACCATGATTTTTGCCATGCCTTTCAGATCAGCTGTCATTATTTCTACCTGTTTTATGTCCAACCCTATTGTGCGGTTACTGGAGGGGGCCTGTACACTTCTTACAAATGATAAAGCCAAGAAAGTCACTTCTCATTCGTACCTAAGCTGTTTCCATATCCTGGTTTCCTGAACTTTTGGTTATTACTCCCTATTGTGCTTTTATCATCAATAACTAACAAAGTCAACTGTCTTATTTTGTCTACCTTCCTGTCATTCCAAAATGTCCAAAAGTTCAATCCAATCCATTGTCTTGCAGCCATGTCTCTGTAAAAACGTCTGGATTGTATTTATTTTGTTGCTATTTACACTCACTCTGTTTGTTTGCCTTCTGTGGAGCCTTTCATTTCAACCTTTTTTACTGATTGTAAATTGTAGTCTTATCTGTTGGTTGACTTTTAGATTCACACATCATCTCTTTGTCAGTTTATCATTTCACATTTTAATATCTTTTCTCTTTGACCTTGACTCTACTCTTGATTTACCACATCTTTCCAAGTTTGATCCCTTACCCCCTACTACTCAGTTTGAAAAATGTATTTCCTCAGTTATGTAGTTGGCAAGAACATCAGCTCTAGTACCATTCAGGTGGAGATCATCCCATTGGTGCAGATCCCACTTTTCCCAGTACTGGTGTACGGTACTCCAAATGTGGCCTCAACTAATGCCCTCCCATAGGGAAGACTTGTTAGAACAAGGTTTAAATTCTAGTCCCTTAGCAATAAAAGCCAAAATTCCATTTATTTTTGTTAATTATTTGCTGCACCTGCATGCTAACATTTTGTGTTTCATGCACAAAAGCATCTAGATCCCTCTGCACTGTACTTTATTGGAGTTAATATTGTAAATAATTGTCTGCCTTTTGATTCTTCTTACCAAAGTGCATGATGTCACGTTTTCCTACATTAAACTCCATTTGGCAAGTTTTTGCTTATTCACCTGACCTATCTATATCTCCTCGCAGATTCCTATGTCCTCCTCAGAACCCGCCCTCTCATCTATTTCTGTATCATCAGCAAATTCAGATTAATACCACGCTATCACTCCTCCAAGTCACTAATAAAGATAGTAAATGGTGGCCCTCTGATCAACTTTAAAGATGAAGTAATGCTGCCTCTATTGTCTTATGGTGTGTTAGCCAATTCTCAACTTCACGTATTATCCTAAATTCATGCATGAGGACATCCATGCATATCTGCTTCTATCTTCTATAAGGTGCCATATAAAAAGCTTATTGGATGCCTGCTGAAAATTCAAATACCTTACATCTGAATGTTTTCCTTTTTATCAACTCTACCTGTTATATTCTCTATAAAGTCTAGTAAACTTGCCAAACATGATTTCTATTTCTTGAAGCTTACTTGACCCTGTGATTGTGATAAGCTTGCCTAAATATCCTGCTATTTTTTTCCTTTTTAGTAATGGACTATAGCATTTTTCCAGCACCGATTTGTTATGCTAACTGCCCTACATCCTTTCTGCTTTGTTCTTCATCCCCTTCTACAAGAGGGGGAATAACATTTGTAGTTTTTCAATTTGCCAGAACACTGCCAGCATTTAAACAGCTAAAAAGGGAAGTGTTAAGTAGACCACATAAAAGCAAGTGTGGTGAAATAGGAAGTTTCTATTGAAGAAATTTCCAAGTTTGACACATGAGCAGGAAACAACAATGGGACCATCATCACTGGAAATAGAGTCATGAGAAAAAGCCTGGAGCAAAGACAATGTGCATAAAATAAATTTGGGGCCATTATTTTACTTCAGTGCTGAGTCAGAAATTTAGGACTACGTTACCATAATATCTGGATTGTGCCAATGAGATATGAATGTTACAGAATGCTATGGCAAAATTACTTTGTTCTATAATTGTTTTGTTCAGTTTGTGAGGCAGTAAATTTGTATTAAGAATTACATGCAAACTCACGGCATCTTCAAGACTCCTCCAAAGCTTCCAAGAAAACCTACCAGCAATTAATTGGCAGGATGGCAATTTGAGGGTAATTTTGTTGAATGGAGCATTTTGTAGCAGAGAAGAACTACAAATTTTATTGTGGTACCAAAGCAGCATGCCTACTCTTGATCCAACAAAAGACAAGCTTAAAGGTTGCCTGTTCTATGTGCTAACCTCCTGCACCTGTGCAGGAAGGTGATTACATCTCCCACTTCAGACCTTGCTTAAAATGCAAACAAATTTCCATAGAAAACTTTAAATTCAGGAGGACCCCACCATCCTAACTGTCTGCCAGTATATCAGAATGATTCTGTGTAAACCTACTTTGTCCTGGATTACCTTGAGCTTAGTTTGAGAGATGATCTAATTGAGAAATTTTAATAAAAGGATTCAAGGAGAAATAGAGAGCAATTATTTCCCCTGGAAGAATCCTGGCAAAGGATAAAATTTAAAACCAGAATGAGGCCAATTAGAAGTGAAATCCGAAAGGATTTTGCAGTCAAATCATAACATCAATAAGGATGTTTCTCACCAAAAGACTGGGTTCTAGGTTGATGTAAATTTTAAAGATCATGAGATTTTTGCTGGGGAAAAGGCATTAGGATAGCTGACTCAATGATTGGCATAGATTTCAGCTACATTGGCCAGATTTGAGGGGTTAAATTGCTCACTTCTGTTTCTCTTTTGAAGGGGAATTTCTAACGTTTTAATGCATTGCTCCTATTTTGGTATGAATTGAACTGGGAAAACCCTGTGTCATGGCATTTTCTTTTGGTCTGAGAGGCCAAACTGGACCTTTTTTAAAATTTAATACCTCATTAATCAGAGGGTATTGTAACAAGGCAACTCCCACTCAGATCTGCATTGCAGTGTCAGGCTAACTAATATGCTCAAGTGTTAGAGTAGGCCTTGAACACAGAAGTGTGCTCCCATAGATCCAAGGTTGAGACAAGAGGAGAAGACAAAAATAAGTTGACAAAGAGCTGTAAAGTTGTTATATGTTGATGGGCACACTGAGATCAGCATTCTAATTATTGCAAGCCATTTAGTTTTCATGATTTAACATAATTTACCTCTTTGGGTAATGAATAGCAAACATTGTGCAAAGCTGACTGCTCATGTTTGAAATACGTATTATGCTCAAGATTTTGAAACAAAAGCTAACTTGACTTTTAATTTGGTCTTAAAGACTATGTACCACGTCAGAGTTTGTTTACGTTGAAACCATCTGAGGAGCAAGGAAATGATGATTTTACACTTTTTTTTTTTCTTTTGAATTTCAAATCACTTTGATTTTGTTTCTCTTAAGAAAAGAAAAACAACAAATTGTCTCCTTTGCTAATAAAAAGTTGGATTCCAGACCAAAGGTCTTCTGCTAGTTCGACAATAGATGATAGGTGCAGGAGTAGACCATTCTGCCCTTTTGAGCCAGCACCACCATTCATTATGATCATGGCTGATCATCCTCAATCAGTAACACTGAACAATGGTTTGAAACCACAGGACTTGGTGGTGGTGGTGGTGATGGAAAATGGAATGTTAGTATTTAGTGTATATACATCTTCAATCAGCACCAAAATTACTCACCTACATAGTCAGATGGCATTGAACAGAAGGTGTGAAAGCATAGGTGAAAAATGTGTTTAAAAGCAAATTAGCTCTTGCTCTGATATGTTGCTGTCATTTGAGAAATGTCTCTAACACCTATGAATTTTTGTGCTTTTCTAAATGAAATATCATGTTATAACACAAGTAACAAGCCAAACCAAATCAGGGTAACTATCACTAGATTTAAAACAGTGAATTAAAACATTCAAAATGCCTCAATTGTTTAATTGTTCCTAACCAGACTTTACAAATAACAGATTAGCATATCACAGAAAATATAAGGCAATCTATTTTAATGTTTACAGTCAAAGTCCTATTGTCTTTGATCATAGATCCCTACTCAGACACTGACAGATACAGGTAATGGGTAAATCCAGAAAAGAAAATGAGTTGTAATTTGTCAGTTCATTAACTGTTTAAAGTTTTGAATACCAGACTTTGGTGAAACCCTTGGATGATGGGTTGGGTATTATAAACACATCAAATGGTATATCTTGTTTGAATTCCAATGTTAACAGTCTTTGTAAACAGCTTCCAAAGACCTCTGGACATTTTTTTTGCTTTTTTTTTTACAGATTGGGATTCTTTCCTTAAATTTTCTGACAGGTTGATAGCTAGAGAGACCAAAAAACAAAAATCACCCAACCTGCAAGCTTACAAAACAAACCTTCCGGATCCCCCCCAGCCAAGCATAGTCAAAAGCCACTTGACTTTTTTCAACATTCTCTGCAGTGGCTGGTATGCACTGGTCCTTCCTTGATTAACCAGTTCAACATCCAGCTGGGTCCTGAGGATAGCAACATCATGATGCAGTTTTTCTGCAGTATCCTGAGCACAATAATTAACCTTGGTTATCTTCTCAGGCCAGTTCCCAACAATAAACATCTATCCTTTTTTTTTAAAAGGCATAAAAAAAAAGGTGATTGCAACTTCTCACCTTCTGCTCTCTGTTTCAAGTCAAAAAATAAGAAAAGCCTCTATCAAAATGTGGTGTGTGTGTACATATTTATACATATCTTTAGGTCTTGACTGATAAGAGACTTCTGATAACTGTGCTTGGATCCCAGACAAGCTCCCAATTTTATGATCTCAGTTGCGGCTATTGACCTTTTGCAAAGGATTCCAAAATACTCGTTTTTTACTCAGAATCTTGTGGTTTTGTTTTTGGTTTAAATGAAAATACTTTTTACATACAGGAGTCAAGCAAACATTTAAATTCTTTCTTAGTTAACCAGCTATACCTTGAACTTTAGAATAAATGTAAGTACAAATAGTGACTCCTGAGAAGACTTGTAGCTCAGGTTAGGTTTTGGATGTAGGTTTGCTCACTGAACTGAGGTTCATTTCCAGACGTCATATTTATATGTTTGGGTTTCTTTGGCCTGAAAATGGGAAACAAAAGCAGAAATTTTCAGCATTGCTTCGTGTGAGGTCCACTGAAGATGTTACCTAGTAAGGTAACAAAATGTCTGGAAATGAACATTTCAAGCTTAGTGACTAAGTACAAATTGACAGATAAATTAAAGTAGATTGTAAACCACACATTGTTTGTTTATTTATCATATTTCATATATAAAGATCAATTTAATGAACTTGCATCACAGTCAAATCTGCATCCATGTCAGTCTGAGGTCATCAGCAAATCCATGCTAATGGCTCAGTGTTCTTTTTTTATATGATTGTAACCTGTTTCAGACTTCAGAGGTTTTGGCTTCCAATCTCTGTTTCAGTCTTAGTTTCTGTAGAAACTAGGAGGATCAGTTTCCCTTTTTAATTAAGGTCTTTCCCAAAAACACTAATTTTGTGATGGAATCTGAGTTTTGTTAAATTAGAAGTTGTTGCAATTAACAAACAATTAAGCTACCAATAAAGGAAAAATGCAATGCAGCATGAAGAATTTATCTGCTGGAAATAGTAAATTAAAAACTAGACGTGCTCTGTTTTTATTGCAGATAAGCTACAAATACTAATTGTATATTTCAGAATCCATTCTATTTGAAGTTAGGCCTACCAATGTTGCAGTTTCTGTTTCATCTTTCAAAGTGTGGATGAGTGCAGAGTGCAATATTAAATTCTGATTTACCATCACTTGAAGTTACTTGTCTCTTTCACTTTTAATTGTTTCTTCAACATCTACAGCTGATATTATACAGGCTCCAGCTCTCTGAATATCACAATTATGAGTGACATGTTCTGATTATAGACCTATGCACCAATAAAAGCTTTTGATTGAAGTAATTACAACAAACAGGTACGTGGCTGTGCCATCAGTTATTGATAAGCTGTTGGAAAACAAAGCCTCCACTCTGTGTGCCTGATTTACATAGCACCTTTCTCCAAAAATGTGATTCAAGAGAGGCGGTCATCTTATGTCTATGCATAACCCCTGTTTGAATTTAAAATTTGTTTCAAGTAATTCCTGACTGAAATACCTGACTTTGGTCCAGGATCTTATGCATGCGGCACACTTTCACTCATGACGACAAAAGACGTGGGAGGTGAGCAAGTTAGTTGGCACAAGAAGCTTAATTTAAAGGTTGAGTTTTGTTATTTGAGTCACTGTTGAAGAAGATATTCTTTTCAAACATGTTTTTGAGCATTTTGTTCTATTCATTAATTTTTAGTTCATGGACTGTCATGTTTGCAATTTTGATTATCCCTATTGTTCTTGGTTTTTATTTCATTGTACAATGTGAAGTGGACAGGATGACCTAAGTACCCATAATGTTCCATGATGCTGAGGAAGGAATAGGTGGAGACTGAGAGAAATTTTGATTTTCTTTCGGGAAAGAGCTGTGACTTGTTATCAAGCAGCAAAAATACAGGTTTAATCATAGTAGCTATATTTTGTCCATATCCACCGTTTTTGTTTCAGGATTTGTATTTCTGGATTCCTCTAAATGTATCTGATCGTCTCAGAGGAGACAGGTCAGTGGATTGTGATTTGTGAGAGAGGCTTTTGTCTGCTGCTGCATGACGATCTACTGCAAGTGAGACACCTTTCCAGTAAACATGAATGTTACAAAGTCAAGCTTCGGGCTGGGGGGAGCATGAGTACTACGTTCTGTGAAGGCTACCAATCTCCATAGAAACTATCAAGCTGTTTTCAGTGGACACAGATATCAACTTAGTACCAAATGGTGTATTTCAAAAAGGACATCTGCTCTTAATTTGCTGTCTGAGAGGCTGAGCAGTGTTTTGACCTTTCACTTCACTTGGGTGACAAAGTACTCTCCAGAATAAATCCCAGTTCCAGGATTTACATGTGAATCAATCAAAACCTGCATCCCTCCAGTGAGTGTCAGAAGGTGATAGTTATACACTCTTCTATTGTAAACAGTCATTATATAAAACTAGAATGATACCATTTATCATAGAGATGTACAGCATGGAAACAGACCCTTCGATCCAACCCGTCCATGCCGACCAGATAGCTCAACCCAATCTAGTCCCACTTGCCAGCACCTGGCCCATAACGCCCCACCCTTCATATTCATATACCCATCCAAATGCCTTTTAAATGTTGCAATTGTATCAGCCTCCACCACATCCTCTGGCAGCTCATTCCATACACGTACCACCCTCTCTGCGTGAAAAAGTTGCCCCTAACATCTCTTTTATATATTTCCCCTCTCACCCTAAACCTATGCCCTCTAGTTCTGCACTCCCCGACCCCAGGGAAAAGACTTTGTCTATTTATCCTATCCATGCCCCTCGTAATTTTGTAAACCTCTATAAGATCACCCCTCAGCCTCCGACACTCCAGGGAAAACAGCCCCAGCCTGTTCAGCCTCTCCCTGTAGCTCAGATCGTCCAACCCTGGCAACATCCTTGTAAATCTTTTCTGAACCCTTTCAAGTTTCACAACATCTCTCCGATAGGAAGGAGACCAGAATTGCACGCAATAATCCAACAGTGGCCTTATCAATGTCCTGTACAGCAGCAACATGACCTCCCAACTCCTGTACTCAATACTCTGACCAATAAAGGAAAGCATACCAAATGCTGCCTTCACTATCCTATCTACCTGCCACTCCACTTTCAAGGAGCTATGAACCTGCACTCCAAGGTCTCTTTGTTCAGCAACACTCCCTAGGACCTTACCATTAAGTGTAGAAGTCCTGCTAAGATTTGCTTTCCCAAAATGCAGCACCTCGCATTTATCTGAATTAAACTCCATCTGCCACTTCTCAGCCCATTGGCCCATCTGGTCCAGATCCTGTTGTAATCTGAGGTAATCCTCTTCGCTGTCCACTACACCTCCAATTTTGGTGTCATCTGCAAACTTACTAACTGTACCTCTTATGCTTGCATTCAAATCCTTTATATAAATGACAAAAAGTAGAGGGCCCAGCACCAATCCTTGTGGCACTCCACTGGTCACAGGCCTCCAGTCTGAAAAACAACTCTTCATCACCACCCTCTGTCTTCTACCTTTGAGCCAGTTCTGTATCTAAATGGCTAGTTCTCCCTGTATTCCATGAGATCTAACCTTGCTAATCAGTCTCCCATGGGGAACCTTGTCGAATGCCTTACTGAAGTCCATATAGATCGCATCTACTGCTCTGCCCTCCTCAATCTTCTTTGTTACTTCATCAAAAAACTCAATCAAGTTTGTGAGACATGATTTCCCACGCACAAAGCCATGTTGACTATCCCTAATCAGTCCTTGCCTTTCCAAATACATGGAATCCTGAGGAACAGGATGTACCTCCAACAACTTGCTCACCACCGAGGTCAGGCTCCTCTGTCTATAGTTCCCTGGCTTGCCTTTACCACCAGTGGCACCATGTTTGCCAACCTCTAATCTTCTGGCACCTCACCTGTGACTATCGATGATACAAATATCTCAGCAAGAGGCACAGCAATCACTTCTCTAGCTTCCCACCGAGTTCTCGGGTACACCTGATCAGGTTATGGGGATTTATCCACCTTTAACCGTTTCAAGACATCCAGCACTTTCTCCTCTGTAGTCTGGAGATTTTGCAATATGTCATCTATTTCCCTTTAGTCTTGCCTAATAACATCAAAATTGGCCTTTCTCCAATTTAGAACTTCAACTTTTAGATCTGGTCTATGATTTTCCATCACTATTTTAAAATGAATAGAATTATGGTTGCTGGCCCCAAAGTGCTCCCCCACTGACACCCCAGTCACCTGCACAGCCTTATTTTCCAAGAGTAGGTCAAGCTTTGCCCCTTCTCTAGTAGGTATGTCCACATACTGAATCAGAAAATTGTCTTGTACACACTTAAGGAATTCCTCTCCATCTAAACCTTTATCACTATGGCAGTCCCGGTTGATGTTTGGAAAGTTAAAATCCCCTACTGTAACTACCCTATTATTCTTACAGATAGCGGAGATCTCCTTAGAAGTTTGTTTCTCCGTTTCCCTCTGACTATTGGAGGGTCTATAATACAATTCCAATAAGGTGATCATCCCCTCCTTATTTCTCAGTTCCACCCTAATAACTTCCCTGGATGTATTTCCAGGAATATCCTCCCTCAGCACAGCTGTAAGGCTATTATCAAAAATACCACTCCCCCTCCTCTCTTGCCTCCCTTTCTATCCTTCCTGTAGCATTTGTATCTTGGAACATTAAGCTGCCAGTTCTGCCCATCCCTGAGCCATGTTTCTGTAATTGCTATGATATCTCAGTCCCATGTTCCTAACCATGTCCTAAGTTCATCTGCCTTCCCTGTTAGGCCCCTTGCATTGAAATAAATGCAGTTAAATTTATTAGTTCTTGTCCCTGACTGTGGTTTTGGTTTTGGTTTTGGTTTTTTTTTTTGTTTTTTGTTTTGTTTGTTTGACTCACTTCTGTTCTCAGCTGTGCCTGTCTCAGATCGATCTCTTTCCTCACTATCTCCCTGGGCTGCCGCTCCCCGCCCCCAACCATACTAGTTTAAATCCTCCCAAGCAGTTCTAGCAAATTTCCCTGCCGGTGTATTAGTCCCCTTCCAATTTAGGTGCAATCCGTCCTTCTTGTACAGGTCATTTCTACCCCAAAAGAGATTCCAATGGTCCAAAAATGTGAATCCTTCTCCCATACACCAGCTCCTCAGCTATGCATTCATCTGCTCTATACTCCTATTCCTGCCCTCACTAGCTCATAGCACTGGGAGTAATCCAGATATTACTACCCTTGAGGACCTCCTTTTTAAATTTCTGCCTAACTCTCTGTAATTTCCCTTCAGAATCTCAACCTTTTCCCTTCCTATATTATTGGAACCAAAGTGGACAATGACTTCCTGCAGGCCCCTCTTTCCTCCATGAGAACATTCTGCACCCTCTCTGAGACATCCTTGATCCTGGCACCAGGGAAACCACACACCATTCTGCTTTTTCTCTGCTGGCCACAGAAACGTCTGTCTGTACCTCGGACTACAGAATCCCCTAGCACAATTGATCTCTTGGAAGCCGGCATATCTTTTGTTGCATTAGAGCCAGTCTCAATACCACAAACTTGGCTTTTTGTGTTATGTTCCCCTGAGAATCCATCGCCCCTTATATTTTTTCAAAACAGCATACCTGTTTGACATGGGTATATCCACAAAAGACTCCTGCCCTAGGTGCCGACCTCTCTCTCCCTTCCTGGAGTTAACCCATCTATGTGACTGTATTTGAAACATTTTCCCCCCTTCCTATAACTGCCATCCATCACATACTGTTGCTGTTGCAAATTCCTCATCACTTCTATCTGTCTCTTCAACCAATCCACTCGATCTGATAAGGTTCGCATCCAACAGGATTTATGGCAGATATAATCTGCAGTAACCCTTAAACTCTCTTTAAACTCCCACATCTGACAAGAAGTTCATATCACTGCAAAGGCCATTTTTGCTCCTCAATCTACAGACCCAGAAAATAACACCGTCTTATTCCTCTACAAACACCGCCCCAGGTTAACTTAATAGCTTTGGCTTATAGTTTAAGTTTAATCAAGAGACTTCTCTCCAAAAACACACAATCAAGAAAGAATCCACTGTACTCATGACTGCAGCCTTTCTCTTGGACAGACTTAAAACAACAATTAGCTAATCTGATTCTGTGCTGTGAACTTCGCCCAACAGTTCCTCCAAGATTCATAGTGAATTTCACTGTTTGTTAATTTTCCCAGATGCACTCCGATGTCCAGTGATGCATGAATTCAAACAGTAAAGGTGGTAACTGTGTCCCCCTCTTTCTTTCCCCCCCCCCCCCCCCCCCACCACCCCCCACTTTCCCTCTCCTCTTATTTTTTTTCTTCCCCCCCCCCCCCCCCCAAAAAAAAACTGCTGTTGTTTTGACTTTTTCCAAGCCTTCCTGTATGGTGCTCAGCAACAAAGGAGTTGCAATTTCTGCTGAACAATTGTGCATTTATCAGTGAAGGTCTCCAATTTGTGATGGAGGGTATGTCATTGAAGCAGTTGAAGATGGATTAGCCTTGGACACTATCCTGATGAAATGGACTCTTGTGATGCAGTGGAAATGTCCCTATCTGTAGGCCAGGAGGCTCCGATTCAAGTCTCTCCTGCTCCAGAGGTGTATAATAACATGTCTGAGCCAGTTGTTTAGAAAATATCTATCCTGATGAAGTATTGCAGAGATGTCCTTGGACTGAGATGATTAACCTTCAACAGCCAAGATAACCTTCCTTTGATCTAGGTATGACTTGGAAACTCATTGCCCCCATGAAAATATTTTGCATGCAAACGGTTTGCTGATCCAGAAATCAATTTCCAGTTTTGGAAACAGAATGTGGAAAGTGTAATTGCTGATCTACATGAATCTTTGCAACAGTGACCTTGGGTGTGAAGAAAAATTGCAACATGAAGAATTTGGCTTCTAACTGAACAGGTAACTGTGAAACCATAACCTGACATCCATCAGTATCCTTAAGAAGAGGAGGAGGAGGAGTTGTGGTCTTTATTGAAATGTGTTGAATCCAATTTTATCCAAAGAAATTCTCATTGACAAAGAGGAGGTACTGAGTGGTCTGGCAGTCTTGAAAGTAAATAATTTGGGATGAAACTTACCCCAGGTTGTTGAATGAAGCAAGGGTGGAAATGGGGGAATGACCATTATCAATTCCTGTCTGATTACGGGAGAAGCTCCAAACAACTGGAGGACAGCCAACATGGTACCATTATTCAAGAAGGGAACTAGGGGGTAAACCTAGTCAGTCTAAACTCTGGTGTGGAAAATATTGTAAGCAATTCTGAGGGACAAAATTGATCTGCATTTGGAGAGGCAGGGACTGATCATGAGCAGTCAGTATAGTTTTGTTAAGGGGAGGTTCATGTCTGACCAGCTTGATTAAATTTGTCAAAGAAGCGATCAGATGCGTTGCTGAGGGCAGTGTAGTCTACTTGAACCTCAGCAAGGCTTTTGTTAAGGTCCTGTATGGGAGATAGATGGCTCATGGGATGCAAGGATACTGGACTAATTTGGATCCAGAGTTGCCCAAGTGGCAGGAAGCAGAGGATAATGATTGATGTTTTTGTGACTGGAAGCCTGTCTCCGGTGAGGTTCTGCAGATTTCAGTGTTGGAGCTCTTTGTGGTACGCATGGGGAAATAAATAGACTTGAGTGTAGGAGCATTGACTGCTAAATCTACAGCTGATATGAACATTGGGGTGATAAGCAATGAGGAGGATTGCTTTTAGAATAGAGGAGGAATGTAGATAGGCTGTCCAGTGGCAAATGGAATTCAATCTGGAGGAGTGTGAGGTGATGCACTTCGAAAGGATAAACAAAGCAAGGGAATACCTGATGAACGGTTAGAGCTTGGAAAGCATTGAGGATCAGAGGGACCTTGTTCATGTTCACGTTCACGTTCACTAGTCTCTTAAGGTAACGGGGCAGGTAAAGCAGTTACTGTGTGTACAGTATCTGAAATATGAGCAAAGTTTTATCTTGCAGGTGGTCACTGAACTGATGGTGTATATTTTAGATTTTCAGCAATTAGATTTTTATGGAACAAAGTTTGTTCCCTTTTCTATTTCTCTCAACTGATCTGCAAGATGACTAAATAGCTTGTGGTGTTACATTGAGAGGATGACAGGTAATTGTCTTTTTCGTAAAATGGTAACGTGACTGAAGTAAATGGAACTACTGAAAAATATGGAAGTAACATTTTAAGGAAATTGAGCTGTTGAGCAATCTAAGTGGTTCTAATGGACCTGAGAAAATGGGGGTTAGGGTGTCTCTAATCCTCATTCCTATTACAAAATTTGAGGGGCATGGATAGGGTAAATAGGGAAAAGACAGACTTTTTCTGAGGTCGGGGAGTCCAGAACTAGAGGGCATAGGTTTAGGGTGAGAGGGGAAAGATATAAAGAGACCTAAGGGACAACTTTTTCACGCAGAGGGTGGTACGTGTATGGAATGAGCTGCCAGAGGATGTGGTGGAGGCTGGTACAATTGCACCATTTTAAGAAGCATTTGGATGGGTATATGAATAGGAGGGGTCTGGAGGGATATAGGCCGGGTGCTGGCAGGTGGGACTAGATTGGGTTGGGATATCTGGTCGGCGTGGGCAGGTTGGACCGAAGGGTCTGTTTGAATGCTGTACATCTCTGACAACAAATGCAGCGAGAGCAATTTTAAGTGAAGTCCGGATTAGTTTCCAATACTTTTTTTTTCAATAGCCCCATCTCGAGAGCTATTGCGGGAAGTGAATAAGATGTTACAAGGGTGGGCATCACACGAATCGTGCCCCTAGGGACAACACCGAATAAAAATCATAATGACCATCAATGGAGAGAAAATGAAGCTTCTCGAATTCGCGTTTGAAATATCGATTGCAACATATCCTATTTAATTACAAGGAATGCTTGTAGCGATATTGTTTTCAAAGACCGACCAGATTGCAGGCAGGAGGCAGGCAGCTCGCTGAAGACTAGAGGTGACCGCCTCCATGAGCTCTCTGGCAAGGAGCCAGGCGGAAGCTCCGAGAAAGATCCGTTAAAACCCAAGAAGCAGCCAGCCGGGCAGCTTTTACAAGTCCAGAATCGTACCGGGTGGCTCTTTTTCCTTATTTGATTTCCGTCCCATTTTTTACCCGGAACAAAACCCGCTCCCGGCTGCTTCAAAAGGCGTCAATTCATTGGACAAGGTCATGACAGGCTCTTCCCTCTTTGTCTGTGAACCAGCTTTTTGGTGACCTTTTTATTTTTTTTTCTGGTGCTCCATGAGCCTTCTTGGAAACTATCGCAAGAAGACCAATTATGACGGTTACGAATCTTTGCATTTGGTGGACAGCAGTGCAGGGGATTTGGACAGGAGGCTGCCAGCAGCTGATGCAGTCCAGACGGTGAACCCAGCGACAGTAGCTCCAGCAGTCAGCGGCCCATTTCCGCAGCCAGCCCGCTGCAGCACCATGGACAGCTCAGGTAATTGCTTCCCGCCAGTTGTGGCCATGCGCCGGTATAACTTGCGTGTATCTATTGATATTACCAGAAACGTTGTGTTCACTTATTTTTTTTAAAAAAAACCCTTTGCACCTATAAACACAAACTTAATCTGTTTCTCGGGCGTTTCTTTAAATGCAACCAGCCGCATCGGATTTGCTCCTTTCCGGCAATAATGCCGTCCTATGATTTAAGATTAGAGTGATGCTGGAAAAGCATAGCAGGTCAGGAATTCCGGATGAAGGGCTTTTGTCCGAACTGTCGATTTTCCTGCTCCTCGGATGCTGCCTGATCTGCTGTGTTTTTCCAGCACCACTCTATCTTGACTCTAATCTCCTAGCATCTGCAATAGCCACTTTCGCCCAAGCTTTTATGATTCTGTAGTCATTGGGGTGCAAGTATTGCCTTACATTTGCTGCTTTAGTGTTTTCTGAGCAGGAGGATCTATTACAAGAGACCATTGTTTAACATACCTTTTTCCATAAATTGTTATTTCCTCATACTTAGTTACCAATTGAGCTAACTATCTATTTTTCCCCAAATACATATTCCTGACAGTGATTTAGCAATTCCTTTTTTAAAAAAAACATTTCAGGGATGACAATGATATGACCACACCTGGCAGCTGTGGTATTAGCAACCTCTGCCAGCAAGGTGCATTGGGTAAAAGTAGTTTGGGGTAATTCATGTTATCAGTCTTCCTTTTTTCTTTGTCTTAGGCCTTCCACAAACTAGTGGCAGAGGATCCACCACTGTATTCTCGCTAAAAAGAGGCACCGTCGCTGCTCTTTTTAATGAGAAGGTTTATTGCATAACAGTAACTAGAAGTAGATTTGGCCAAGCATAATTACTAAAGAGGGCACAAATACATCTGCTCTCTTCAAAAGCTGAAGTAGAATTCCTTGATTCTACTTAGTTTACTGATTTTACACACACTTTGTGGAGGCAATGTAAAATGAACATTAACCCCTTCAGAATCATTGCCTCATATAACAGGCACTGCTGTGCATCGACAAATGGTGTACTTTAGGTAGCATAGTGTCCTATTATAACCTATGGTATTTTATATCTTGCTACACTTTTTTTTGTTTTTGTCTTAGTTGTTTCTTGTGTTGAAGTTTGGTTCACTACTATTTGTAGACTTATTGATTTTGTAAAATCAAAATTGTATTAATAAATTTGACTGCTTATAAACTAGTTGAGCAGCAAATCTACACTGAAATAATTTTGTAATGATCCTTTGTCCCAGTTGAACGATCTGGTGCAGTTTATCTAGATATACATAAAGCTAACAGCTATGATGTTGCCACCTGATAGGGGGGAAAAATGTCAAAGACTATCTGCAGTCAAGAATCTGAAGCCAATTATAATACCTCTACTAATGCTGTTAAAGAGAGCATAGTAGTGATTGAGTGAATTCTATTGTTTGTTTGCATATTGAACAGTATCAAATATGGTTATTTAATTGACTTGGACTTGGCTTTGGGGTGTAAGCTGCATTGTTTTGTAGTTGAAGATTTGGACATGGGGTGACTGATAATCACCTTGTCATATGCAATCTACCAATATAGATCCCTGGATCAGAATAAAGATCTGGGATACTGATGAACTGACCAATCCAAAGTTCTGGCATTAGATTATATGGGCAGGGCTCCAGAATTAGGCTCTGTTTCAGATAAGGATGAAAGAAAACCAGGGGATGTTGTCAATCCTAGATATTTGGTTCATTTTGTTTCTTTTCCACATCAATGATTAATTCAAAACATAATAGTCACAGCTAAAGGACACCTGTACAAGTTCCTGAGATGTTGCTAATTTACAAGCTAAACTGTTTCAGGCTTGGAATTATGAACTGCAGTATTTTGGTATAGAATAGTGACCAATATTATGCTTAAAAAGGAGGACAGAATTTTTTGTGGCTTGTGGAAGGACTATTAATCATAACTCATTATTAAATGAGTTGAGTTATATAGTTATGTGTTACAACTGCAGATAGAATTCTATTTCCTCTGTTTTTATCTGAGAATTTTACACACATGAAAAATTGTCAGCCTGATCCATTTTGTTGTTTTAGTGAGTGGTGTGTGATTCTGTTATGTTGCAGGTGCTGGCTTGAAACCAAGGCTTGTTCAAAACTATTCAGTGCTGTCAACATAAACTTGTATAACTATCCTTTCATCATTCAGCACTTAAGTGGATCTGAACTCACTTGTGGGTGTCTATATGATGGGGCTTGTGAGTATGAGGAGAGCCTTCCTTTGGCAGCAGAATTTTACATCTTAATGAAGAGCCACTGTAACATCCTATGTGAATTAAAGCAAAATAATATGGTTAATGGAAATCTGAATCAAAACCGAAGGTGTTTAAAAGCACCTGTGGAGGAAGAATTAACATTTGGAATCAAATATTACTGTTCTGCAGAAGTATTTTTGCCAGCATTGAAATATTTGAAATTAGTGTAGTAAGCCTGACTGCATTTTCAGATTTTTTTTTTATATATAAACTAAAAATTGTGACTACCGCTTCCTTTTTTTTAAGATGCTCTTGTTCCAGTTGCAAAAATGCATTGTGATGGCATTTGGAAGTTGTACAATAGCTTTCATATTAATATGACATCAAAACATAATCCATCTTTTTGCATCATATACTTAATGGCTGAGTCACTATGCTTTCTGCTTTATACCCATGGCGATTGTCATCCAAAAGGAAAAGGAAACAAAAAAAAACTTAGCATTTATAAGGCTCTTTTCATGTCCTCAGGATGTCCGAATGGACTCTACCATTCAAGTACTTTTCAAGTATACTCCCTGTTGTAAAATAGAAGTATGACAGTTTACATACAGAAAAGCCCTAGAATCAGGAATTTGATAGGTGGCCAGATAAATTTGTTTTAGTGATGTTGGTTAAAGGATAAATATTGGCCAGGGGTCCAGTTGAATTCACTCGTAGTTCTTTGAATAGATGGAATCAAGTTTGCTACAATCTCTGAAGAAGCCAGCTGGGTTGTTGGTTTGACTTCTACACTGTATAACACCTTAAAAATGCAGCACACTCTCAACATTGAACTTAGAACTAATGGTATGTAGGCACACATTATCATGGATGACAATTTTGCCTCTGACATTCATTTACTTAATTTCTGAAAGGAGATTGAGAAGTGTTTCAATAGACAAAGCTTATGTTCTAAGGAATATGGGAAGAGGGGGAAAAAAGTACAACCTTGTTGCAACATTGAAACGACTTAACTTTCCTATTAAAAGCCAAAAAGATATTAGTTAAGCTTGACAACCTCTCAGTACTTTGAGACTTATTGTTCCCTTTTATTACACCTTGTCTGTCTTTTAATTTTCTATGGGGCTTCACTGTTTAAACTAGTTTACAATTTAAATACAGAACCAATTTACTTTCCTTTTGTCCTCCTTGCACTCTCCCTCTTTTTTTTTTTCTATTTCATAGAAATGTGCTCTGTGTCTCTTTTTATTCATGTACTTTTGTGTCATTGTCTGCTGCTGTCAAAGTAATAACAACCAGTAACAATTGACTAATTTCAAGGAAATATTGTACCAATGGGTAATCATTACCTTGGATAAGAGCAGAAAGTGCTTGTGTTAAGTATTTAAATATGTTGAGCAATTTTGGATTCCAAAATTGATTATTCAACTCATTGACCAAATCACACTGTTCAAATTGTCTCGAAGCACCAACTCATTTGAGTTTAACATCTAAATTTTCCAGCTATTTCATAGAACATTTGGATTTAATATGAAAAATTAGTCTTGCAGTCCGAGGATATATTTCCCACAAAATAGCAATGAATGTAATTGTGTACATATTGTAATCCTTGAAGCAGTAGGATGGGGCTGTAAATATGAAATTTGATGCATATCTTTCTGAATAAGTATACAAAGTGATTCCAAAGAACTCATTCAGACTCTTGGTGAAGTTTTATATTCCAGTTACTCAAGTTTGAGATTTGTATTTCCAAAGATTCTCAAATCAATTTTACACAAAGCCTCTGCTAACATTTTGGATTTACTTGTATTTATTTTGGCTCAGCATAAGGATTACTCCATTAAGCAAGACATTTCTCTACACAAATTGTATGATATACAATACAGCTTTGTTCAGAACATGCCATCATGTGAATTGGGGAAAAGAGACTTTATAATATCATGGCTGATTTGATTGTAACCTTGAATTCACTTTTCCACTGCCTTTAACCTTTTTAATCCCTTTGTCAAAAAGAATCTAGCTCTGCATTAGAAACATTCATGGATTCTACTTTCATTGCCTTTTCAGGAAGCATTCCAAAGACCCATGACTCTGAGAAAAAAATTGCCTAATGTCTGTTTTAAATGGGAAATCCCTAATTTTGAAACAGTGACAAATAGTTTTAGATTCTCCCACAAACCCCCCATCAACCCCTCTATGCTTCAATTGATTTGCCTATCATTCTTCTCAGCACCAGTGGATATAAGCCTAGCCTGTTGGAACCTGTCCTCATAAGACAGCCCAACCTGTGCATTAGTTGAGTAAAATATTTCTGAACTGGTGACCAGGTCTACGCACAGTACTCCAGATGTAGTCTCACCAGTGCCTTGTATGACTGAAGCTGAATGTCCCTTCTCATGTTTTCAATTCCCATCACAATAAATGGTAACATTTTATTAAGTTTCCTAATTACTTGCAGTGCCTGCATACTAACTTTGATTCATGCATGAGGACTGTCAGATCCCTTGTGCATCTCCGTCCTGCATTTTCTCACCATTTAGATAACTTTTAAGTCTTCCAGCCAAAATGGACAGTTTCACATTTTCCATATTATACTGGATTTGCCCACTCATGTAACCTATCATTTGTTTGTAATCTCATGTTCTCTTCACAACTTAATTTCTTACCTATTCTTGAGTCATCAGCAAAATTGGCAACCATACCTTCTGTCTCCTACTAAGTCATGGATATATATTGTAAACTGTTAAAGTCCTAGGACTGATTGCTGTGGCTCACTACTCATTGCATCTTGCCAACCTGAAAAAAGATGTATTTATGCCTACAATCTTCTTCCTGGTCAATCTTCTATTACTTTATCCTAACGTCATGAGCTTTCACTTTCTGCAATAGCCATTGATGTGGCAACCTAAGTGCAATTTGTCCCCTGTATTCAAAGCACATATTGTTTCCTCAAATAACTCTAATATTTTGATCATGCTAAAGCAAAATTTGGAATTACTGGATGTCAGGGGGTAACCTCTCCACTGGCTGGAGTCATACCTGGCTCATGGGAAGATGGATGTGATTGTTGGAGACAGGACATCTCAGCTCCAGGCTATCTCTGTAGGAGTGTGTCCTATGCCCAACTAACTTCAGCTGCTTCGTCAATGTCCTTCCCTCAATCAAAAGGTCTGAAGTGGTAGGCAATTGTGCAATGTTCAGCACTATCTGTGACTCATCTGAAACAGAAGCAATCCATGTTCAAATGCAACAAGATCTGGACAATATCCAGGCTTGGGTTGAAAGGTAGTAGGTAACATTTGTGCCACATGCATTCCAGACAATGACCATCATCAATAAGAGACAATATAAGCACTGCCCCTTTGACATTCAAATGGTGTTACCATGACTGAATCCCCATGATCAACTTCCTGGCAGTTAATATTGACCAGCAACTCAACTGGATTGTCACCTTAACACAGTGGCTACGAGAGCAAGTCAGAGACTAGGTGTACTCCAGTCATAACTCACCTGACTTCCTAAAGCCTGCCTATAATCGACAAGGCAGTCAGGGGTGTGATTGCATATTTGACTGGATGGGTTAAGCTACAACAATAATCAAAAAGCTTGACACCATCAAGGACGAAGTAGTCTGCTTGATTGGCATCGCATCTACTCCCACCACCAGCGCTCAGTAGCAGCAGTGTGTATGATCTACAAAACTCACTGCAGAAATTCACCAAAGATCTTTACATCGTACCTTTGAAACCCAAAACTACTTGTATCTAGAATGACAAGGGCAGCAGTTTCATGGGAACACCACCGCTTGGAAGTTTCTCTCCAAGTCAGTCAGCATCCTGACTTGGAAATACATCCCTATCCCTTCACTGATGCTGAGTCAGATTCTTGGAATTCCCTTCCAGATTGCATTGTATGTCAACCCACAGCAGGTGGACTGCATCAGTTCAAGGAAGCAGCTCACCACCACCTTCTCAAGGGCAACTAGGGACAGGCAGGAAACACTGGCAGCCAGCATCTGACCAGTGAATTTGTAAAAAGGGCAGTGTTTTGTTTAATAAAGTCATGTTGACTCTGCCTAACCACCTTGAATTTTTCCAACTGCCCTGATAAACTTATTAAATTGCTTCTAGTATTTTCTCACTGACAGATGTCAAACTAACTGGCTTGTAGTTTCCTGCTTTGTCTCCCTCCCTTTTTGTTTTGAATAAAACAGTTACAAATGGTATCTTCAAACCTAATTGGGCAATCCCTGAATCAAATGAACTTTTGGAAAAATATGAACCAATGATGCATCAACTACCTCACCAGCTACTGCATTTAAAACTTGAAGTCCGTCAGGAGCCAGGTACTTCTCAGTGCACAGCTCCAACAATTTGCTCAGCAATACTTTTTGTGGTGACTGTGATTTATTTTTTTTTCCCCTTGCTTTTCATTTCCTAAGGTATTTCTACCTTCTGTGATATTGCTTATATCCTCTATAGTGAAAATTGATGCAAAATTCATCTGCCATTTCCTTATATTTTCATAATGAATTCACCGAGTTCACTTTTCACAGGATCAACTCTCTCTTTGCTAACTCTGTCATTAAATACTTAAAGCAAGTCCTTTACATTTTTGTATTAATAGCAAACTTTCTGCTGTATTCTAATTTTTTTCCCCTCCTTTTTAATATTTTGGGCCATTACTAAGACAGACTAGGAGAAGCATCAATCTTTTGACCCATCAACTTTGCTAAATTGCAGAAGAACCTCTGTTATCCTAATGACACGGGCAGGGAGTATTTTGTTCGGTTAATCGAATGCTGGATGGCAGTTTAGCCAAGCATCAGAACTTTATGATCTTGTTTGGATCATCTGAAATTTGGATAATCGAGGTTCCTCTGTACCTTTATTTTAAAATCTTTTAACATTTCTAATTAACTACAGATGGTAGGTCCATCCCTTGGAATATTTCTTACTCTTTGGAATGTAGTGATACTATATATTTTGAAATATCCAATTAAAAGTCTATCTTTTTGCATTTCTATTGATCAATTCTGTTAATTTAATTGTGATTTTCCCTTTAGCCACCTCCTGCTTTTGTATCCTCTTCACTGTCTTTATTTAATTATTTAAGAAAATATTCCTGGACACATCCTCCCCTCTGTCCCGTAAACCGAATGTCCAATCCAGTGATATGATGGTTGCACTACCCAGGAGTACTTTCACCATGAGATCATTTAACTAATCCTATCTCATTGCATAATACCAGGTTTTGTACAGCCTGTTCTTTAATTCACTCCAGGACATAGTTTCCAAGAACAATCTTGAAATCATGCTTTACTGCTACTTGTGGATTTTTCTTTTTTGAAAAATGACCATAGTTCAGCAGATTGCAGTGGTTTATAATTTTTAGCTCTTCAATAGGGAAATAACAATGTTAGCCTTTACAAGTATTGATATGCGGTAATGGTTCCGAAAGGGATGATGTTGGAGGCTGCATTAAGCTCCACCCAACCTGGAGATATGTTGTGCACTTGGGTAGAGAAATGAAGAAAATAGTTGGGTCTTGGGAGATAAACCTACCATCTAGTTGTTGAGTACAAGACCGATATTGGCCCGACAGTCATTTCCTCACCATAGATGGGAGGTGCATGTGAGTTTTCTTTGGAATCCTCAGCACAGCACACTTGGAAAGAATTGCATTGGTAATTCCTTTAGGTCTGGCACCCTCCGCCTCCATTTTTAAATTGAAGACCCTTAGTGGGTTCTGATGAAATTAATTAAAATAGTTACTCGGGAAAGGTTGGACTAATTTATCTGTCTGTTCTGAGTAACTATTAAACTGACGCTGTACCTCTCACACACTCCCAATTACACCACATCCAGACCCTTTTTTCTCCCCCACATAATATGGCACTCTTCCACCATCAGACTCCATTTCTCCCACCCATTCCAGCCTATCCTGAACATCATCAGATTGCACCCTGTCATCCTACCCAACTGGCACTCTACCCCTGTACCTGGCCTCTTCTCATCTAGCATCCTGTTCTGCATCTTCCAAACCCCTTCACTCCCAATACCACACTCTCCAAGCATTCTTCATTTAACTGATGTACTTCCAGCAGCTGTCAAAGTGGCTTGATAGATCTTTTAAATTGTAGAATAAGCCAGGTGACTGCTGTGGAGAAGGAAGTATGGTTTCCCTTCCTCTGACAATTCTGCATGATGAAAGACTTCTGAGTGGAAGTACAGATCTGCAATACTGCGGAATCCCCTCTTGGAACTGCAGAGCCCCCTTTTTGACAAAAGCAGGTCTGAGTGGGAGTCTGTGTGAAATTATCCCTCAAAATCTGACCAATTGTTACTGATTGCTGTCGTGAAGTCCAGCTAGAACAACTTTATTTGTTTTTGTCCTTGTTGGATTATTAATTCCTCAACAATGGCATCTAAGATGCCAACATAGGCTTTAGCTATTTGTACAAATATATTCAATTTCTTTAAGAATTTATTTTTTTTTCTCTCTCACTCCAATTTCACCCTCTATTAGTTACCCTTTTGGTTTTCTAATATTTCCCAGTCCTCTGGTCTACCATTTTTCTCTGCAGCATTATGCATCCTTTTTTTCCATTTGATACCATCCGTACATGGTTAGCTACTGATGTGCTCATCTCATGGAATCTTTCTTTGTCAATGGAATATACCTGTGCGAGTAATGAAAAACTCCTTAAATATCTGCTAGTGCTGTTTTTTAATGACTTTTTAATCCATTTTTCCCAGTTCAATTTAGCCAGGTTTATCTTCATGTCCTTTTTAATAACTGTATTGAAGATCAAGACTCTGGAGGCTGAGTTTAATGCTCAAGAATTGGGACTGCTGCCAACCTGTCTGAGTAAAATTTGTTAGTTACAAACCCGATGTTAACATGTCGATCTGCCATAAATCCAAAAGCATGAGCATTCATTTCATTTTAAAAAGCTAATTAACATGTTTAAATATGTTAACAACGCATTGTACCATGATTTTTACATTCCTTATCATAATGCATGGGCATTGCATTCAATTGAGTTTGTTTTTGGTCAGGAAGTGTTACAAAGATGGGTTTAACAGTTCAAACTGGGACTGCTTCTGAAATCATCATCACCAGTGCTATAGTGGATGACCTTGTCATTCGATGATCATTTGACTTTTCACAACATTCAACATTGCATTAACCCCTTTGCTCAGGAAAAGCCCTAATCAGAAGGTGCTGCAACCAATATTTTCGAGAATGGAATTTGCGCTGAACATGGTTCTCAAGATGGGAATTGTACTTTCAGTGGGCAACTCAATGTGTGGTGAGGATGAGAAGCAGACTGGCAGCTGTGCCTTTGATATAGCAAGGTGACCAAACTGCTGCAGAGCAAAGGCCTTTGGAAAGGATTTAGGGGAAGGCAGGATCAAGCCAATAGCATCTACTGGATATATTTATAGCTGATGGTGCCATTAGTCATCTCCAATGCCACAGGTTGTCCAGGGTGATCTGTAATGTGCTGACTTTGCATTTAGTTGTACAGGCAGACACCTGATGCCTGTAAGGTAACAATGGTTCAGAAATTGTTCACCAGAGTCCTTGCAGGCTTCAGCTGGAGACGTGTGGGATCTTGCAGCCAGCCATGCAACAGTGCATCAAGGTAGTGATAGTGACCTGTTCAGGCATGCACATAGCCCTTTTTTTTGTAAGGGGGAGGTTCTTTGAGACATAGATGTCCTTGTATGCCAGTCACTGAAAGTAGGCATTGCAGATGCAACTAGTGATGAAGAAGGCAAATGGTATGCTGACCTTTTGTAGTGAGAACATTTGAGTACAGGAGCAGGAATGCCTTGTTGCAATTGTACAGGGTCTTGGTGAAACCACACGAAAGTATTTTCTGCAATTTTCACCTCCTTATTCAATACCATGTGTTCTGGCTGTGTTGGGAGTACAATAAGGTTTCCTCAGATGGACGACTGATGAATGAAGGGAGTCTGGATTGGTTAGGACGATATGCACTGAAGTTGAGAAACTTAGAAAATCCTAACTGGCCTAGACAAGGTGAATGCAGGAAGAATGTTCCAATGACCAGGAAGTTCAGAACCAGGGGTCACAGTCTAAGGATAGATTTGGGCTAAGACTGAGAAAAGAGAAATTTCTTCACCCAGTGAGTGTTGCGCTTGGGGAAATCTTTGCTGTAGAACGTGATTGAGGCCAAAATATTGAATGTTTTCAAGAAGGAGTTAGATATAGTTCATGGGGCTGCACTAATAAGAATTTATGGGAAGACCATGCAAGAGGTACTGAGTTGGATGATCAGCCATGATCACGTTGAAGGGTGGAGCAGGCTAGGAGGGGTGCATGATCTGCTTTGGCCCATATGTGCTCATGCCTGACAAACCAAAAGGATCCCCTCCATGAGGTCTGTGGACAAGCACCTGTAAGCTGTGAAACATTGGGAATGAAATTCTTCCTATTGATGATTTAATCAAAACCTCCAGTGAGTATAAAATCCTGCATTCTACTGTCTCTAATATTTCAATTCCACACATTAAGTATTTGCTCCACTTTTTTTTTGTTAGATCACTTTATGGAGATATGTGTTCTACCAAGCTTCTGTTCTTTATTTCTGTACAACTCCACTAAGTTCAGAATTTGGAATATGTGAAATCCAACCAGGATCTCAGAGTATTTGGTCATCTCTATCTGCATTTCTTGTCAACTTTAAAAAAAATTTTCATTTGCAGATACTGAACCAGATTCTTTTTGAAGGAATTCATGATACCAAACACCTGTCGTCTATTTACACATCTGTTACATTTTTTTTTAAAAAATGACGTCGAGTTTTTAAAACTCCTACACAATACAGCCACACTCTGGTTTATCTCTTGCATCAATATCACACAAACTTCTCAATTTCAAAATGTTTGGGTGAGGTGGTGATTGATGGTTTCATGAATTTATTAGTTAAGCTTGCCCAGTTGGCATGATGAGCTTCGAGAGCTTTTTGTTACAAATGAAGGCAAATTAATGGGTAATCTCTGTTGAAGAATGTTTAGTGACCTCACAGGCAGAATGTTACATTTTGACTTGATTAGAAGAATGGCTGAAACAGTGTAGATTTCTTTTCATGTTAGGCCTCACAGCAAACTGGGAATTAAATCCCTGCTATTTCCAGAGTTGTCTCAAAAGTTAAAAATTTTATTAAAGTATGCAACTTTCCACAATTTGACTTTTAGACTCCATTTGGCAGAGAGCATGGGCCAGCTTTCTGTAGATAATATACATGACTTTATTACAAATACAATAGATTCTAGGTTCAGAAACAATTGTGAACCATTTGATATATAACAATTATTTAAAACTCTCTTACCCCCTTTTATAAACCCCCTATGTGTATACCCCTGCGTATACACATTTTAAAAACAATGGTGTGGTAGATGGAGGGAAAGATTGGGAAGGTATTCAATGGTCCCTGTTCACAGGGTTTGCTGAAATGATCCTTCTAGACTTCTGAGGATGTACTGCTCGTTGAATCTCCTTCTACAGATGTTTACGTTTGCTTGAAGGAGGTACATATGGGAACTGGATCATGCTTGTAAAGTCTTGGGCTAATCTGTTAAGAGTCACAGCTTGCAACAAGCGCTGAAGAAAAAGGCAAATTAGTTTTCTTGAGGCTTAGTGATTTTTACTGCAAAGCAGAAACATTAAGGTCTTACTACTACTACTACTGCCAAGGATTTACATGCTCAAGCTGTTTTAGCTACCTGGGAGCCAACTGCATGGTTGTTGGCAGGAGGAAGCCTTTTTCATTGGTCATAGTTACAGGAGTAAGCTATTCAGCCCCTTGAGCCTGCTCTGCCATTCATTAAAGTCATGGCTGATCTGTGGCCTAACTCCTTATGCTTATCTTAGGCCCATATCCTTTTAACACCCTTGCTTAATAACAGATTTTCTATTTCAGATTTAAATTTAACCATTAAATTAGCAAATTTTAAGGAAGTGTTCAAAACTTCCACAACTCTGTGCTTAGAAGTGCTTTCTAACATCTCTTTGAATGGTATGGCCTTAATTTATAAACTCTGACCCTGGTTCTAAAATCTTCAACCAGAGGAATTAGTTTATCTTTAACCAACTTTCCCTGTTATATCCTGAAGACTTCAATTAGATCATTGCTTAACCTTCCTAAATTCCTGAGAATAAAGGCCTAATTTGTCTAGTCTCTTCTCCAAACTTAACCGCTGAAGTTCAGGTATCCTTCCCTGTGTCTGGTGCCCAGATCTGCTCTCTGTACTCTAAATGAAGTCTCACTATGGTTTTGTGTAACTATAGCATAACATCTGTATCTCTACTGATGCAGGAGAGTGGCAACATTAAACAATACTGTTCATTGTATTTGTAATTAATAAATGTGATAATAAATCAAATCTAGTTGTGCACCTGACCTCTAAATCTCTTTGGACATTCATTGTACTTAACTTTGTGGCTTTCTTAAAAAAAAATCACTCTGATCTGTCTGTCTTTTTGTTCCAAAGTGGATAACATCACATTGCTTGTATGAAAATCCATCTGCCTTAGTGGGGTCGATTCAATATCCTGTTGTAATTCTATCCTGTCGTCAGCACTGTCTACAATGTTATGTTGTCAGCAAATTTGGATGTTTGACTTATATTGTTATCCACGTTAATGAATATTCTGAATAATTGAGGCTCCAACACCGAGCCCTACAGGACACCACTAGTCACGTCCTGTCAACTTGAATACTTAGCCATTATTCCAATACTGCTTCCTTCCACTCAACAATTTTTCCTATCCATATCAGTAATTTGCTTTCATTTTCTGTGGGCTTCCACCTGAGCTGACAGTTTTGTGTGTGTGACTTTTTCAAAAGCCTTGTGAAAGTCCATATAAAAAACATCCATTGACTTACCTCCACGCACCACCTTTTGCCACCTTAAATGAGGTTTGTCAGGCATGCTCTACCCTTCAGGAATCCATGCTGACTCTCCCTGTTAACTGAATTTTTTTTGTGGTGATCAGTTAGCCTAGTCCTTGATTTATGGGGTGCAACATTTTTCCTACCACAGATTTTAAGTTAACTGGTCTGTAATCACCTGGTTTCACTCTTTCACCCTTCTGAAAGAATGGAGTGCCATCAACAAATTTCAATCCAGGGGAATAAACTCCTGAATCTAGGAAACTCTGAAAGATTATGGTTAGGGCACTGGCAATGTACACTCCTAACTCATTTAACATTTATGGATTGAAACCAAAAGGTCCTGAGGATTTGTCACTTTTCAGTTTTATTAAATTCCCCATTATTGATGACAGACTTAAGCTAAAATTATTTAAACCATGTCCCTGATCCTGGCTTTTTTTTGTTTGGACTTCTGACAAGCTATCCTCCTCTTCTGCTATGAATACTGCAGCAAAAATAAACTTTGAGCATGTCTCATGTCTGCTATTTCTCATGAATATTGACAATATTCCCACACACTCTCTTCCGTGCATATAATGTACACTTAACCAGCTGCTTGCCATTTTAGGTAACTTTTAACATCTCTTTATGGTCTGTGGAGCAGTGACCAATTAGCAATCAGCTACTTGTTATCAACCTAGTCATTTAGCATGGAAGTAAACCCTGCAATCCACACCGTGCATGTCAGACGTAATCCTAAACTAAACCCAATCGCACCTCCCTCTGCTTAGTCTTTTCATCTTTAAGTCTTTCTCCTCTCATCTTAAATATATGCCCTGAGTCTTGAAATCCCTCCCAGTAGGGAAAAGAGACCTGTTATTCATCTTATGTGCACTCTTCATGATTTTATAAACCTCTGAGGTCACACCCCAACCTCCTGTGCTCCAGTAATCAATATCCCAGCCTTTCCTAATAACTCAAACCCTTTTATTTATGGCAGCATCCTGGTAAATATCTTCTGTACCCTCTCCAGTTTAATAATATCCTTCCTATAACAGGGTGACCAGAACTGCACACGGTACTCCAGAAGAGACCTCACCAATGTCCTGTAAAATTTCAACATGTCCCAATTTCTATACTCAAATGTCTGAGCAATGAAGGTAAATGTGCTAAACGCTGTCTTAACCACCTTGTCTACATGTGATGCAAACTTAAAAGAATTATGTACCTAAACCACTAGGTGTCTCTGTTTTACAATACTATCCGAGCTCCAATGCCTAGGTAACTGGTTTTCACAACTGCTTGAACAAAGGAAAAATAGGAATGGCATTGTTACTTCCTGCTAAAAGCAAGATCTGTATTTTAGAACCTTAGTCACTGGGTGCTGAAAGTAGGCTGTTTTCGGCTTGAAGCAGACCCAGCAATATTCTGCTGCTATCATAAAGAAATTAGCAGACATCGTTATGATGTACATCAATGATTTTTTGTGGAACTTGAGTAATGTATGATAAGTTCCTTTATTTTATCTAAGGTTGGAAGTCAGGCTTCTGGAGCCTTTGAGCACGTAGGCTTTGACAGTAAGTAGAATGATTTGTAAGTAGTGTGACTTTGGCTCAGCAATCTTGTGTAAGGTTTTGCTTGTGCCTAATAAGAGTCCAAGACCTCAAAGATGCTTTTGCATCCAGTGAAGATGCAGATTGGTTAGGAAGTTTGAGATAGTTAAATTTGTTAGTTAAACCTAGATGATATAGATCTACAGTACCTTGTATCTCAAACTTTGTCTACTATAAATTTAAAAAAAGGTTACTGGTTCCTAACCATATCCTAATGTGAAAAGTTTTGTTCAGGATTGTAACAGGGTATACCTGAGAATATGACAATAAATTAAGAAATGAGTGAATGTTTGTTCATCTGATTTTTATTTTCACTGTGCATTTTTTTTTTGTACAAAGGTATTAAAATATCTGGTATCTTGATGCAGAGGTAGTGATGTGGCTGTGGTCAACAAAACCAAATCAGTAGTTGTATTGAAACACTCCCTACCAAATATCTTGCATATTCACTTCCTGAATAACAACCCCTGATATTTTAATTGGTCAGTTTTGCAGAGGCCAGTTTTTGCAGACCATTATCAGTGCAGTTGTGGAATTAGCAAGGTGTAAAAGTACAAGCATTTGAACAGTTGCTATCTGAACCAGCATGAGAAATTCCACTGATTCTAAATGACTGAACTCTGTCGAGTCCAGAAGACTGCAGAGTGCCAATTTCAAAAGTGAGATGCTATTCCTCAAACCTCAGTTTCATTGACCTCAGCCTCTTATATACCAGTGTGAGATTATAATGGAGATTTAAAATGATAAGGAAGTAAAGGCTCCGGGTCAATGTTTATATACGGAAGGCAAAACCAGTAGAATACTTGTGATGGAAACCGAAAAGATGGCATGGAATCATTTTGGCAAGTGTGCTGGAAGGAAATGTCATCAAGGAAGCTATGGGAATTGGTAGAGCTTAGTAGATGTTGCTCAACAGCCATTCCCAGGAATAGAGATCAGGAGGTTGAGGAAGGGAAGAACCAGTGATGAATAATTTGGAAATAAGGAAATGCAACTTTCATGTTTTCCAATTTGGGCAGAATGGGAAATAGCAACCAACAATTATCAATATATTGGGGAAAGAAATGAGGGAGGGGGCCAGAGTAGGAATGAAATATTATCCCAGGAAAAGACAAGTCATCCAGGCCCATTTGTATTCCTGAGATAAAATCTTTTTTTTATTTGACTCACTCATTGCCTCCAAGGAGTCCTTCTTCAAACTAAGAACAAGTTCAAAAGAAAATCAGCAGGTCTGGTAACATCCATGGAGAGAGTAATAGAGTTAACCTTTCAAATCCAGTGTGACTCTTTAGAACTGAAGCCTTCCAAAGAAGTTATTGGATCTGAAATGTTGACTCTCCCCATATGCTGCCAGACCTGCTGAGTTTCTACAATATTTTGTTTTAATCTCCGACTTCCAGCATCCTCAGTATTGTATTTTTATTTTCTATGAACAAGTTCAGACAGGGGTTAGTGAATGAGTTGGTTGGGCCTCTAATTAAGAACAAAGTCAAGTGCTACCTGCCTGCGGTATTTGAAGATGGAGAGGTTAGAGGAATATTCATGGTGAAAATGAAAATTATTGGCATGTTTATAAAATTGTCTTTGGTAGGTCAAATCTTTTGTGTCAGTAGAAAGTGGCACTTGTCCTTACATTACTGCATTCATTTTGAATTACTGAAATGGCTTGAGAAATGAATAGACTGGAGTCCGTTTTTGGTTTCCCAAAGTAGCTATGTTCACCTTAAGGAGCAGGATAATTGATCTTGAGCTGCAGTTTTTTACCATTGATGAGTCAAAAAAAATGCTGAATTACTTTCCTGCTTAATTAGTAAATGTGCATCGAATAATTCTTGATAATTGATTTGCATAATAATGACGTGTCCTGTTTCTATTAATTTGTGTTGAGTCCTCTAATTTGCATTGTAGTTTTGATCTTGGTGGGGCACTGGCTGAAAGAATAAGTGACGTCTGTCATTACCACACTGTTTGAACTCAGGCACTTTAAGTTCAGGGCATTACAGAAATGCGAGTTATTGGCTAGGAGGCTGAGGGCTGACCTATATAGAGGTTTATAAAATCAAGAGGGGCATGGATAGGATAAATAGACAAGGTATTTTCCCTTGAGGTGGGGAAGTCCAAAACTAGAGGGCACAGGTTTAGGATAAGAGAGGAAAGGTATAAAAGGGACCCGAGGGGCAACCTTTTCACACAGAAGGTGGTGCACTTATGGAACAAGCTGCCAGAGGAAGTGCTGGAGGTTGGTACAATTGCAAAATTTCAAAGGCATCTGGATAGGTATCTGAATGGGAAGGGTTTAAAGAGATGGGTTTAGAGAGATATGGACCAAGTGCTGGCAAATGGGACTAGATTAATTTAGGATATTTGGTTGGCATATCCAAGTTGGACCAAAGGGTCTGTTTCTCCCAGGTACCTTGGTACATCTCTATGACTCTGACTCTGACCTGTAGTTAAAACTCTGCGTCCTTTTGGTTCCTTCTTCCCGCACAGAAATGAGGGCCTGAAACATGGAGCATTGAGCCTGCTGCCTTATTAGCATTATATACAGAGATTAATGTCATAAAATTATTAAAACCAGATGAATTGCCATGAGTGTATATTCAAAAAATGAATATTACATTTTCTGTGAAATGACATTATTAGATTGCTGTACACCAAGCAGCAACCTTGTCTCACCTCAACTTGTACTTATTTTGCCAAAACGGAATGAGCAAAATGAACTTGTAAAATATCTGTTCTTGCTGTTAGTTTTTTTAATTGGCACCCACTCCCTCTCTGACTGATGCTGAATAGCTGCAGTGTGCACAATTAGTTTTTAATTTAATGTAGAGGCGATGTTTCCACTAGTAGGAGAGAGTAGGACATGAGTGCACTACCTAAGAATGAAGGATTACCCTTTAGGGTTGAGAAGAAGAGGAATTTCTTCAGACAGTGGTGAATCTGTGGAACCCATTGCCACAGAGGACAGTGGTGGCCAAGTCTGAGTGTAATTAAGACAGAGAGCAAGGTTTATGATTAGAAAGGGCATCAAAGGTTATGGGGCAAAGTCAGGAGAATGGGGTAATGAAACCTACCAGCCATGATCAAATGGCAGAGTAGTCTCGATGGGCCGAACAGCCTAATTCTGCTCCGATATCTTATGGTTTTACGATCTAAAAGATTTCATGCCACTATTTCAGAGAGGAACAGCAGGTTCTTGCTGGTGCCTTGGTCAGTTTTTAAACCCCTCCATCCGAAAACTGCAATCTTGTTTGGTCGTATTATCGAACTGCTGATGAGGGGTGTTGTATGCAAACTCAGCATTCTATTTCTGATGTTGTGTGACTACTCTTCAGAATACTGGATGGGAAGCATTTTTGAATGTTCTGAAGTTGTGAAAGGTGCTATGTACCTATGTAAACAGTAAAAATCTATACATATATAGAAGTGACATATTTTGTTTTAAAAATTCCAGGTTCTGATTCTGAGCCATTTTAATTCCAAAATTTAAATGCTCCCAACAACTCAGATATATGTTTTATGGGAAAGGTCTAAGGAAGGCACGGTGGCTCAGTGGTTATCACTGCTGTCTCAATGCTAGAAACCTGGGTTCAATTCCCACCTCTGGCAACTGTCTATGTGGAGTTTGCACATTCTCCCCATGTCTGCGTGGGTTTCCTCTGGGTGCTCTGGTTTCCTCCCATGGTCCAAAAATGTGCAGGTTAGGTGAATTGGCCAAGGTAAATTGCCTGTAGTGTTAGGTGAAGGGGTAAATGTAAGGGAATGGGTCTGGGTGGGTTGCTCTTCGGAGGGTTGGTGTGGACTTGTTGGGCCGAAGGGCCTGTTTCCACATATTAAGTTAATCTAATACAGGGTCACTGGATCCATAATGTTAACTCTCTGATTCCTCTCCACAGATGCTGTCAGCCCTGCTGAACTTGTCTAACAATTTCTGTCTTTTGGATCAGTATTTGCAGATGATTTTCCTTTCTCTGTCCACAATTGTCTTCATTGAATTAAAGTGTGGTGCTGGAGGGCTGGTGAATTTCTAGTGGCACCAATACTCAGGAAACAGAAGAGTGACAGACCAGGAAACTTCATGCCATCCAGCCTAATATTGATAGTTGGGGAATTATGGAAAAATGGTGTCCACAGCAAAAAAAAGTTTAATTTGGCAAGATGTTGGTTAACTGACAGCATGGATTAATTGAAGGTAGATTGTCTGTCTGATTTAACTTGATTAAATCCTTTGAGGTTACAGGATAGGTGAATAAAAATAATGCATGCTGGACTTTCAGAAGTACCACACAGGAGGCTTGTTAAGTACAGGAAGGCCCACAGGATTAATAAGGGAATGAATAGTGGTAGGATGCTGAGTTGGTCCATTGACAAGAAGCAGACCGAGGTAACAAATCAATGTTTTTTCATACTGGGATGTGCTTTGCAGTTGTCAATTTTGAGTTTCTTATTCTCTATTGTGTTTTTCTTGAATGTGTATTACCCATATTTGGCTGAAGAGAGAAGCAGCGTAAAGTTGGAAAATGATAAGAAACTTAACAATGTAGCAGTCATTAATATGGAGGACTATTAACTTCAAGATTTAATTGGACTTGTCTATCAAATGTGGAAAAATATAGAGATGCACTTTGGGAGGGCTCCTTTTTTAAGTGGCGTGATTTTCTAAATTGTGGGTAAGCAGAATGTGGAGAAAGTGAGGTCTGCAGATGCTGGAGGTCAGAGTCTAGCAATCAGACCTGGCCCGAAATGGCAATTCTCCTGCTCTTCAGATGCTGCCTAACCTGCTGTGCTTCTCCAACAACACACTCTTCTGGTAAGCAGAACGACCCTGGTGTCTATGTACACACAGGTTAAAGCTGGTATTTTATGTTGATAAATTAGCTAAAAAACATGGGTTTATAAAACCGAGGCATCAAATATAAAAGCAAAGTGATCATGGAACCTGTTTTGTACAGAGGTCTCAGTTTGAGTGTTGTCAGCTGAATAATAATGATGTGAAGACCCTTAGCAAGGGGGACAGGTGGAGTTTACACGAAATTTGCTAACGGGATTGCTGATTATGATTTTGATTGAGAAGCTGTGTAAAAGTTGAGACTATTCTCCTTCGAAAAAGCAATGTTAGTCTGATGTGGTTTTAAAAAAAAAAAATTGACAGTCATGGGAACTGACTTCGTTGAGTTGAACTTGTACTTCATGAAGAAATGAGCAAAAAAACACACAGGCTGTGGGACTAAGCATGACTGCTCTTTCCAAGAGCCAACACTAGCACAGCAGGATGAATGACTTCCTTCTGTACTTCCGTCCTACTCTTCAACTCCATGAAATACTTGTATTTGAAATATAGTACCAGGAAATGTAGAAATAGTTTAACAATGTAAAAGGCCTGGTACTGTCATTTGAGAGAGTTTCTAATTTTTACCAAGAAGAAACCTTTTTGTCCAAACCTTAGGATCACAAGGTTTTTTACAATGTTGTGAACTTGTCTTGACTGAATAATTAACTATTTTAATGACTATTAAGTTTGAAGTATTGAATTGTCATGTCATTTGCAAATAGCGCCATTTGATAACTTCTCAAGGAAACATTTACATTGAAATGGAGGCCTAATTGTTTTGCTTTGGATGAATATTTAATTTTTTTTTCAAATAAATGTAAACATTGAAGCAAGACCACTGACTGACTGACTGACTGACGTTAATTACATCTAATTGATCATAGATTTATAACTATTGCTCGAGAATCAGCGTGGTACCCTTAGCATTTATATGCAAGTTAATAACCTTGATTTAGGAGTAGTTGTATCCTGCAAAATTGATATCACAGGAACAAATCCAGTTTGCCATAAATTCATTTCATAAAGAAATTCCAACCTCCAGGGAGAACCCTTTGTCTGTTGGACTGGAATATATTTGAATATAAGTTTGTGAGGGGGAAGGATGTAACTATAGTCCATTGCACCATCTGTTAGATCTCCAATGCGGTCAGTTTCAAATATGTTTATTTAATAAACTGTATGCTTTAAATATGTTGGAAACTGATAGATTATTGCATAATTAGAGTAATTGCTTATGAGACATGGTGAGTCAATAGCGAGGAGTCCAAATCTCAAAAAGAACAACAATTTGAGATTTGGTGACCTTGCAATTCTATCTGGAAGTTCTGTACTACCAAATAAAGTAAATGTTTTCTATCTTTGTACTGGAGACTTTACACTTTATTTTTCCTGGTATTTGTGATTCCATAAATATCTCAAATTTGACTCGGTCTTTTCAAAATTATTTTGCTCTTTCAACATCTTCACTTATTCTTGAACATTTTTTTTGTGTGATTTTTGGCTTGACCAATCATTGATCAATAATGCTTTAACTCTGAAATAGGCAAGTGACTTTCCATGCATGCAATTGTCCAGCTTCCACGCTTTGCTGAGCCATTTTTAGTTAACTTTCTAAAGCAAATTTTTAAAATTCCCTTTCAACACCAATTTCAATTTTTAACTGTGTTTTTTCCATATAATTACATCATTTTAACTTTTTAAAAATATATATCTTTTGACTTTGCTTGTCTTGCTGGAACTGGATTTTCAACTTAATCCTGTAAATGAACCATTTGCTGCTTTACTAGGCACCTCCTCTCCAGACATGGAACCTACATTTGGGGGAGGACTGCTGGACATGGTGAAAGGAGGAGCAGGACGACTTTTCAGCAACTTAAAGGACAACCTTAAAGACACCTCAACAAAGGTGATGCAATCTGTAGCGAGGTAAGCTGTTGTGAAATAAATTGCAGTAGAAATAAAAATAGCCTCATATAGTCTTCCTCCCTCCTGTTTTTAAAATTTGCAACATAAGCTTTTCTTGTTTTTTTTTAAATATATGGCAAATTTTCGTGTAATAGCTATATCTATTCATCTTCTAATGTGGTGTTTTGGGTTTTCTTTCTTTCTTTTCCTTTTCTTTTCTTTTCTCTTCTTTCTTTCCTTTTCTTTTCTTTTCTTTTTTTTCCTTTTCTTTTTCTTTTCCTTTTTTTCCTTTTCCTTTTTTCTTTTTCTTTTCCTTTTTTTCTTTTCCTTTTTTTCTTTTCCTTTTTTTCTTTTCCTTTTTCTTTTCCTCGCGTAAGTGAACATAATGACCTCTATGATCTAGAGTGCATCTGTCTCCTGTATAGCACCTAGTTAGCCATTGTAGGACCCATGAATCTCAACAAGGTATCCTATCTTTGTACATCAGCAATTGGAGCATGGTCACATGAAACTCCTCTCTTATGGAATTGAGTAAACTTACACTTTTAGGAAGTCAGCATCTAAAGCAATGAACCAGCAAATTATCATAAAAGAGGTGAATGAATGATGAACTCCCAAGCAGTGGGCCATGGCATACAATTTCTTTTTATGAAGAACTGATCCTGATTGTAGATTCTACTCTCAGAAGCTTATATTTATGTACACTACCAATTACCTTGGAAGTTAAATAGGTATCAATATCTATTCTATCTCATAACTATATGAGAACAAATCTGACATTACTAGGCACTCACTAGTTTATCAGAATTTGAAAACAGCAAAAAAATTTATAATCTGTTTGTAGTGGCTCTGATAAAGTAAACAGTTCCCTTCAATAACAGTTCTTGCTTTGGAAATATGGCATGTGAGATACAAATGAAATTTCTGTTGACAAAAATTTTATGGCCTTGAGCATTAGCTCTTTGCAATTTGTTTGTAACACCGTATATAAATGGTATTTGCCTTCTCCAGTAATCTTTACTTGCATGCTACCTAATCTTGTGGATCTTTATATTATATTGTATTGTGATTCATTCAAGTAAATTTGAGCTGTGCCACAAATGTATGACTTTAAGTCATTTAAGTTTTGGGAGTGTTTTACTTTGGGTTAATGTGGAGAAATAAAAGGAGTCGGGTGACATGTTCTGTTTTCTGCACCATGTGACTTTGGATGGTTCATTTATCAAAGAGGCACTCCTCCCAGGCTATTTCACTGAGGAGCATGTGCCATATGCTCCTGATTTGTCAGCAATGCTAGAAGAATTAGTTCTGATGATAGATCGTTAGTTGCTGAAGGTTTAGAAAAATGTCAGGCTTTTATTTGGTTATACTTTTAACTGTTTATTTGCTATCAAGACAGAATGAAGTTGGCAGTCTACAGGTTAGCTAAATAGCATGTCTATCTAGATACAAGGCTGAGGTTATTTACATTGCCATGGAACTGGGCTTCTTGGAGGAAAAAGCAACCATTTTTTATTTATTACAATTTTATTACAAGTTTCTTCTAAAAGGTGCTTCAGACTTTCACAGCCAGATTAATCTGTCAGAATCTGAGTGATTTAAGGTGTTCCCATGGTTCACTGTGCAGCAACATAGGTGGGAGCTCACACTTGGTTTGAGAAGACCAAATTCATGAAGGTTTATAATGAGGCTGAAGATGCACCTACCTTGAGCTAGTAGGTGAATAGCCACGAAAATCACTTGCTGTGAAAGATAGCTGATAGGCTAACGTTTACCAGAATGGAAACAAAAAGAATGGAAGGAATGCTCAGGAACTGAGAATTACTTTGGGAGATTTCAAAGTTTATTTGAGGAACAATGTACATTGAAATGTGGAGTGGGATTTTCAGTTGTTTAAAAGTAAAATGAGCAGTTCAGTTCATTAGTTGAAAGAAGAAGCTACAAAAGTGTAAAAATGATAAAACTTTAAATCCTATTGTGATCCTTTACAGTCACTGGAATCTTTGTAAAAGTTGAGTTTCTATGGAAACTGTACCAGCTGTATCACCAATGTGATGTTTTGTCCTTGCCATCATGATCTCAGAGGGTCGAAGACCTTGCTGTTCTTTTATCACTGCTCAGAACTGCATTTGGATATAGCCATAATGCTTTCAGCCTTCGGTTTGTTTTCCCAGCCTTCTGTGCATAAGAAATTCCTAGCAATTGGAGTTCCATTTTTCATGATTGTTCATTAGATTAGTGGAAGAGTTTCCAAGTGCATTTGTTTCTAAGCTTAAAGCCTGAAAGAACATTTGGATCTATAACACTGAATAGGACTATTTTGCTAGACAGAACCAACCATGTGATGAAATGAAAAGGCAGTATTGTGTTTCCTAAACAGTTAAGGTGTCCATTGTATACATGAATGGAAGTCAGGTTGTAAGTTTTTTGCTTGCTGAGCCAGTAGGTATGGTCTCAGACGTTTTGTCACCACGCAAGGTAACATCAGTGAGCCTCCGGTGAAGCGCTAGTGTTCTGTACCACTTTCTATTTGTGTGTCTTGTTTTGTTAAGGCGGGTGATATCATTTCCAGTACTTTTTCTCAGAAGTTGGTAAGTGGGTCCAATTCAATGTGTTTATTGATGGAGTTCAGGTTTCAATGCCAGGCATCTAGGAATTCCTGTGTGTATGTCTCTGTATAGCCTAGGATGAATGTCTTGTCCAGTCGAAGTGATATCCTTCTTCGTCTGTGTGTAAGGATACTAGTGATAACTGGTCATGTCTTTGGTGGCTAGTTGTGCTAGTGTATCCTGGTGGCTAGTTTTCTACCTATCTGTTGGATGTAGTGTTTCCTGCAGTCCGTGCAGGGCTATGACATTCGATTTGCTGGTTGTTGGTACAGGGTCCTTTTAGGTTCATTAGTAGCTGATTCAATGTGTTGGTAGGTTTGTGGGCTACCATGATGCTGAGAGGTTTGAGTAGTCTGGTAGTCATATCTGAGATGTCTTTGACATATGGTGGTGTGGCTAGTGTCGCTCTGGATGTGTTGTCATCTTGAAACAGCTACTAATGAACCTAAAGGGCCCTGTATCTAAAAGATCCTTACACACAAAGAAGGACATCACTTCGACTGGGACAACGCATCCATCCTAGGACAGGCTAAACGGAGACACAGGGGAACTCTAGAAGCCTGGCATTCATACTGGAACTCCATCAATAAAGACATCAAATTGGACCCCATTTATCAACCTCTGAAAAAATGTACCGGAAGTAATATCATCCACTCCAACAGACCAAGACATAAAAATAGAAAGCAGGACAGAATGCCAGCACTTCAAAGGAGGCTCACTGATACCTACCATGGTCACAAAACATCTGAGAACAATCCGACCAGCTCAGCGAGCAAATCTACAACCTGAGCTACAAATCTTCTCCAAATTGCATGAATGGAAGTGTTTACAAAGATGACAGACTATTTGAGGAGTGATCTGCTGGGATAGGATTCTTTTTCCGACTGAGTACAGAACCGCAGATTAACTAAAATGATCAAGCTGTACGTAAGTCACACTAACTGACTTACAGCAGTGGATGTATATAACCCACTATTGCTCTTCTGTCCATTAGGGTGTTTATAAGAAATGCCACAGGAGGTATTAATCTATGAAATTATTCTGATGTATTTGATATTTTTTTGAAAGGGGGATTAGCTTGCTGGTGAAGCCATTGCATTTATTACATTGAAATTAAGGAAAGAACTGTGAATGTTGGAGATCTGAAAGCAGAGTTGACATTTAAAGTCACCGGATTCAATGTCAACTCTGCTTTCTCTCCACAGATGCTGTCAGACCTGCAGAGTTTCACAACCAATTTGTTTTTGCTTTAATTACATTCATCCTTTGCCTTAATTTCATGTTCATTTCAGCGGTTTTTTAAAAACTAGGTATCAATGTTTCCTCTTTCTGAAGTGATCATTTCTAAGGCTCAGTTTTTTCAGGTGTTATCAGTTATCTGGTACTTTTTGATTAAAGTAATTGATTTCTGTCTGATGCAGCCTGAATTTGGATGATGTACTATTGTTTCATGCACAAGCTTCAATGTCATATTTCTGTAAACTGACAGCACTTGTGACAAAGCTGGAATGACTGGCAGGTTACTGTATGCAGTATCCTTCCAAATATTCCCTGTATAATGGTGAAGCACCAAAACATTTGCACACACCGTTTCCTGGTTTATGTTACTAAATATACATTTTATAAATGTTCACAGAACCTAGAACTGTACAGTCCAGGAATGGGCCCTTTAGTCCAGAATGTTGTGTTGAACATGACGCCAAATTAAACTAATCCCTTCTGCCTGCCTGTGGTCTATAGCCCTCCATTCCTTGCATATTCATGTTCTTGGGGTGGGGTGGGGTGGGGTGGGGGGGAGACGAGTTCACATTCTGATGACAAATTAGACAAAACTTTGTTAAATGTTTCATGAATCCAAGAAATCATTACACTGCTTTTGTATCTCTTGATTGCTGCATCTGTATCACAGCTTTCACCTTTTTATCAAGGTCAAGGCGCCATCCTTATCGTATATGAGTTCTGTACTTAACCCAGGCATGTTCATTGTCGTCTTCTCATTGAAGTTCATCTGGCAAACTCTGTTTAACAGACTATATCTCCATATCCAGAGATGAGTGGATTTTTCACAATTGTTTCCACTCTGGGAGATCTGTATCATATCCTGCCTTTGGTGATACATTTCCAGAAAGATTGGGAATAGCAAACATCATTGACAGACATTTGTACCTCTCAAATGGTGTATACAATTATAGCCAGAAAACTACTGCTTTCATCCAACTTGCCAGTATTTATCATTCACATCTAGGGTAGTGAAGATCTCTGCCTTGGCAGGTTATGGCAAAATTGCATCCATGTTTGGTGTGTCATGACTATAAATCATAAACCCCTGATTATTAATGGGCATATTGAACTTTAATTTCAATAATTTTTTTTAAAAATGAGGACTGATACAGCCAAAATGACTGACTGGATGTCAATTGACTGTCTGTCTGGAGAGATGAAGAGCTTATACCAGAAACACCGAATCTCCTGCTCCTTGGATCCTGCCTGACCGGCTGTGCTTTTCCAGCACCACACTCTTTTTGACTTTGACTCTGATCTTTAGCTTCTGCAGTCCTCCTGTTTAGAGAAACTCTAGAATGTCACATCTGCCCAGAATTGGGGAAGTGTGTAATAGGCAAAAAGGGAAGAGATAACGAGAGGCTGACTATCCAAGTAGCAGGGAGCTGTCCTTTGCAGACATTTTGTGCCTTAGCCTTCCAAGGTTATGTACTAAAAGGTGAAAGGTGAGCTTCAACTCTAGTTTCTGTGCATTTTGTGGCCTGATGTTCTTGTGTGTGGACTAGCTTACTGTGAAGATCACAGCTTTGAGAACAGCCCATTAAATTCTGCTATTCTGAGGGGGAAAAGACATATTTACTCGCACTAAATATTGTCAGTTGGCCATTGTTGAAAGGAACCAGGATGAAGGCATTTCAAACCGTCTGCAAAGCCAAGAATCTCAAATCACTTTTTCATCTACTAACAGTAATGTACCAGTACATCTGCTAATGGGTGCAACGTTCTACTGGTTCACTCTTTACAGATCACTCAACCTGATCCACCTTTTTCCAACTTGTATCTTTCTTTGATTTCACTTCTTATTTTTGATCTGTGTGGGTATATGTTGCATTATTATTTCTCCTCCTGTTTAGGAGCTAAGAAATTACATTTTATTGTGAACTCCAGCCTGGTTAAATTGACTACTTTTTAAAATGTAAAATTGTTTGGTCAAGGAGGAAGGTAACTGCTGGTGAAGGGAAGCAATCTTTTTTAAATGAACTTTGTCATAAGGGGGTGATTGTGACTAAGGAAGGAAAGCCAGTTCATGCAGGAGTGTCACAACTTCTGAAACATGTTTGGAAACATAATGAATTGAGGAATCTTTAACTGGTTGTAACAACTTGGGATATTAAAATCTCCCTGTGGTTCGTTTTTGGAATTATGTACATACTGGGTTTTCCAGGTCCTTTCACTGCTGCCAGGTTGTGAATCTGGTCTGTCAGAGTTTTTACTACTTTTTGATCACCTTTTGTTTTGTTTTCCAGTTATTACGGAGTCACACAGCATAGAAACAGATTCTTCAGTCCAACCAGTCCATGCCGAATGTAATCCCAAACTAAACTAATCCCATCTACCACCTCCTGGCCTGTATCCCTTCAAACTTTTCCTATTCCTGTATCCATGCAAATGTTTTTAAAATGTTGTCATTGTACCCACATCCACTACTTCCTTAGGAAGTTCATTTGACACGTGATCTACTGTTTTTAACAAAAAAGAAAATGTCTCATGTACTTTTTAAAAAAAAATCTCTCCCCTCGCAACTTAAAAATGTGTTCTCTAGTCTTGAAATTCCCATTCCTATGGAAAAGACAAGTGCCATTAACTCTATCCATATCTTTCATTGTTTTATAAACTTCTATTAGATTACCTCTCAACTGCCTACATTCCAGTGATAAAGGTCCCAAACTATCCAGCCTTTCTTTATAACTCAAACCTTCCACACCTGGCAACATCTGGTAAATCTCTTCTGAACCTCATCCATCTTGATAATGTCCTTCCTATAACTGGGTGACCAGAACTGGACAGTATCCCAGATCCATCATGTCTTTCAGGCTACAATTGAGGGCAGCTGGAAGTCTCCTCAGTAAATGCTGAGTTAGTCTTACCTTGTTGACTTATTTCAAGATGATATTGAGCAGAAAAACATTCAGGATCTCTGAAAGTGTCTTGGGACTTTTTCTGGTCAGCAATAAATGTCTTCGTGACTGACGAAAGTGCTGCAAATCTCTTCTGGTATGTGTAGGGATACCGGTCCAAGTTTCAGAATTTCCTCGGCTGGGAAGAGTGGATTTTGCTTAATGACGCATGTCTGGAGCCCCAGATCTTTCGTCCCATTGCATTTGACTCTCTGCTTCTCTTGTTCTCTTGGAATAAGTATTATTCCATCATATAATCTCAATTCAGGCTTCAAGGACTTCATTTTTGAGCCTCTATCTTGAATCATTTTGCACACATCTGCAAGTTTCATGATATTGCATGTAGCACCTGATGAAGGAGCAGTGCTTCCAAATAGACCTGTTTGACTATAACCTGATGTTGTGATTTTTAACGTTGTCCACCCCAGTCCAACTCTGGCTCCTCCAAATCATGAAAAAGAAAGAGATGCAACAGTTTGAACGGGTTTGATCTGAGTTTCGGGCAGAAGGTATTTTGGCCGTGAAAGCTGCTAGACAGAGTTTTTTTGTTGTTCTCTTGTGGACCTCTAGTTAAAGGATAATAGAATGCTTTAATAAGAATCCCAGTTGGAAGAAATAAGTGAATATCTCTTGGAGCCTGCGGGAAGTTGTTTGCATTGACCGGTGACTCTAGATTTCAAGCATGATTCAATTTCCTGTGTCTGTAAATCAACACAATGTTCCGGGACTTTCATAAGCGCGTTGTATTCATCATTGAAATAGTTATCGAATTGTCAAGTTTTGACTTTCTTTCATTTTTAATTTATCCCTTAACTGTGTGTCTCTCTCTCTCTGAGAGAGTGAGGACAATGATTCCTGTTGAAGGGCTTATGCCTGAAACATCGATTCTCTTGCTGCTCAGATGCTGCCTGACCTGCTGTGCTTTTCCAGCACCCCACACTCTACTCTGATCTCCAGTATCTAAAATCCTCACTTTTTCTCTTCTGTGATCAAATAAGATTGAGTTTTAAATTATCTTTAAAAATTACATTACATTGTGTGCTTTTGCTCTACTGAAGTCTCAGTATTAAGTAATTGTTAATTTCTGTTCAAGTTATACATTTGGTATCTGATACATGTTGTTCTTTAAAGTCTGGTTAGGAACAGTTGAGTAACCTGGAGGGTAATTGAATATTTTAGTTTCACTGCGTTGCAATATCCAGTGGTGTTGAATTGTTTAGGTCTGGTTTGCTATCTCTGCATAATAACAACATTCTTTTATTTTCAAGTGGTGCCCTCTGCAATACTTGCCTCCTGCACTCTGGGTGGAATGCTCTTTGAAGGGTCAGTGCTGACTTGATAGACTGAATGGCTTCTGTCTGCCCTGTAAGGATTCTATAGAAATGTTTTAGCAGAGGGACAGAAACTTCAGAATGATGTCCAGGGTGCAATGCAGTTTGAAGCACTCTTTCTTTATGCCAGACAATTAGTAGAGTTGCTGAAGCTTTTTTTTTTCAGATTTTCACTGCTTAACTCTGTGACTCCCTCAATCAGTCTGCCATTGATACTGGAAGAAGTATGCTCACTTTGATATCCCCTTTCATTTCTACAGCAGCTAGGAATGGAACATTCAAATCCGTCATTTCTCACCCAGTGCCAGAGAATTGCCAACTGAAGTTTGTTCTTTTTTACATGAGCTGTGTCTCTTCAACACTCAAGGTCCACGCAGTTTCAGCTATTTGCATATAAGTATTAATGGCTTTGCTTTTGAACTGAAAGCACTTGCAGCAGAGTCCAAATGACTCTGGCAAGTCACTGCAATGTCCTTCTGAATGCCAATGGTTTAATCTGAGCATATTACCAAGACAGTCCTGTTCTTAATTGACATATCAGTCAGGGCATGGAGTATAAAAGTTGGGAAGTTATGTTCCAGTTGTGCAGGGTGTTAGGTGAGGCCACACGTGGAGCATTATGGTCACCTTGCTATAGGAAGGATGTTAAACTGGAAAGGATGCAGAAGCAATTTACAAAGATATTGCCAGGACCTCGATGGCCTGAGTTATAAGGAAAGGTTGGACAAGCTAAGACCTTTTTTATTTTTATATAGCATAGGAAATGGGGTGGGGTCTTATAGAAGTGTTTAAGATCATGAGAAGCATGGGTAGAGTGAATGCACTCGGTGTTTTTTCCCAGGGTTGGGGACTCTGGCTAGAGGGAATCAGCTCAAGGTTAGAGTGAAAAGAAAACTAAGGAACCTAAGGGGCAACTTTTGTTATATACAGAGGGTGGTCTGCGTATGGAATGAGTTGCTAGCAGAATTGGTTGAAGCAGGTACATAACTTTTTAAAAGGTATTTGGACAAATACATTGATAGGATATGGGCCAAGTGCAGGGAAATGGTGGTTGGTGTAGATGGACATTTTGGTCAGCACGGACCTGTTTGGGCCAAAGTGCCTGTCTCTGTGCTGTGGGATTCTGTGACTTTTTTCCCCCACCTGACTAGAGATCAGGAATGAGGGCCTTAGCTCATTTTAGTTTTCCCCTGTCCAGTGGTAGTACAAGACACCTTCAATTGCTGCCCTTGATCTGGAAGGTCTTTCAAGCAAAATACTGCAGATGCAGCAAAAGCTGAATGTATTCAGCAGGTTTGACAGTATCTGTGGAAAGAGAAATACTGTTAACACTTTAAGTTTGGACCTTTCATTTGGGTTATTACATTTTGAGAATTTCCATTTGTTTGGTTTGACAGTCAAAATTTTAAGAGTGAATTATGTTTGAATGCTGAACTTCCAACCCAATGGACTTCAATAAAAAGAAACCTACCAACTGCAGGGATTAAAGTTGTGTTCTAATGTAGATTGCCTACCCCGATGGGAGGGCTTGCAATGCAGAATGTAGCAGCTGAGCCAGAGGCTCGTGGTTCAAGTCCCACTCCAGGAATTGACAGCCAAGAGTGTGTTTACAGTATGACCTGCAGATGTTTCTAACACATGTCGCTGGTCAGCTATATCATGGAAATGAAGTTGGAGTTTCTACCATCACTATTCATAGCTGCAGGCTACAAAATGCATGTACATATGAATTTTGCTGCACAAATTTGGGCTAGAGTTAGATGTAACATGCCACCAATTCCTGAAACGTAGTAACTTTGGAATTACAAAGGACTGAAAATCCATTGGCTCGGCTCAGAATCTTTTAAGGAGTGATAGTTGCTATTGACATGTAGAATAGCAACCATCACTATGGGAGACATCAGTTATTGGGAGGTGAGGTGGCTTGGTCTATTGACTGGCCTGCCTTAAATCATTGCTACTACCTTTTTCTGCTTGACATAATGAAGGGGACAAGTCTAAAGGTGGTCAGCCTAGGGAAACCTGGCCCAGCAAGTGCAAACTTGGTCACTTCAAGTTTAGAGCTGACTAAAATCTAAGTACTGCTGAAGAAGGTTTAAGCAAAACTGTGAATTGCAGTGGGGTGATGTAGTACTATTCATGGCCAACTGGCTGATAGCAGGTGAGATTTGATTATAATGTTGTTCTGTATGTGTACTTCGTATCCGTAAAATAAAATAGTTTAACAATTTGCACTTATTCATGTTGCTCTGAAAAGTTTCACACCAAGTTATTAAAAGTAGCAATATGTGTGAGCTTACATGCAAAAAGGTGTTATTTTGATTTTGAGGGGTTTGCTGTTAAACCCCTTGGGTTACATTATTGTAGATATATTTTAACTGACTTGTTCAACCATGTTATACCACGTGTTTGGGGTAGGTGGAATTTGAACTCCAATCTTCTACCCCGCACCACAAAAGTCCCTTATATAAATTAATGCTGAGCAGAATAGGCATCTTCCTGAATAATGTCTGTGGGGACTGTTTCCAGAAGTAACCAATATTGTGGTACCCGAAAGGACATTTAAAGCTAAATCTAAATGCAATAGTATGCTGGTGAGTATACCGGCTGCTCACTTACGTTATAACTTGGGCTATCCGAACTTAACTAATGGAAAAATACTTTTACATATCATTTGGTTGACCAGTCTGGTTTTCTGAGGACTTAATTTTCATTTCAATAATAAAAATTATTGTGGATGTTTGGTCAGAATTGTAAAAGTTTGGTACCGAATCTTGGTGCTACGTACGGAATTTGAACAACCTCGAGCCAGTTCTCCTGGGTTGGAATCAAAGGTCAAAAGCTGCTCTGATTGTGATCACATTCAAGTTGACTGATACATTCAAGTAGACCATTAGAACAGTTGCTTGAAGAGGTGGCAGAATAGTGTTATAACCTGGGACTGCATGATTTATGATGTTGATGCTTGAAATGGGTTGTCTTTCCTACTGCTAATATCTCACTTTCATGGAATTCATCAAGATTTTAAAAAAACATTCTATAAATATTCTTTTAGATATTTATGCATTATTGTTAAAGATTATTTAGAATTATTGTTAAATAATGACTTGTTCAATTTAATCTTGTTTCAGTTATGCCAAAGGAGAACTTAATATTTCTTACATTACATCACGGATCATAGGTACAGTGCATGCTTTCATTTTGACGATTTGATTTTGAGCCTTTTACATTTTGTATGGAAGAGGCATATTTGAGAATTTCTTGATGTTAGTTGCCTAAACAGTGTTTAACCACTGCTACTTTTGACTTAGTTGGTGTTCTTAAAAGATTTTGAAGTGGTGCACCAGATTGTAGACAAGGCTAGAATAACTTGATCAATATAGCTAAAATGCATGACAGAAATGTGGAGGTTGTTTAGGAATCACTTGCGGATAGGGTTGGATAGGTCTGTCCCACTGAGGCAAAGAAGGGATGGTAGGTTGAAAAACTTGGGTGCCAAGGTATGTGGGACATCTAATCAATGGGAAAAAGGAAGCTTACTTAAGGTTGACTGGGCCAGACTGGATATCCCCTAAGTTACTGCAGGAAGTGAGGGAAGAGATTGCTGTGTCTTTGGCGGTGATCTTTGCCTCCTCACTGTCCACTGGAGTAGTGCCAGATGACTGGATGGTGGTAAATGTTGTTCCCTGGTTCAAGAAAGGGAATAGGGATAATCCTGGGAATTACAGTGCAGTCAGTTGTATATCAAATTATTGGAGAGGATTCTGAGAGAGATTATTTGTAAAAGCGTAGTTTGATAGTCAGCATGGCTTGGTGAGGGACAGGTCATGCCTCCCAAACCTTATTGAATTCTTTGAGGATGTGACAAACCATGTTGATTAAAGTAGAGCAGTGGATGTAGTATACATGGATTTTAGCAAGATGTTTGCTAAGGTTCCTCATGGTAGGTTTATTCAGAAAGCAAGGAGACCTGGGACACTGGGCAATCTGGCTGTCTGGACACAGAATTGGCTGGCCTATAGAAGACAGAGGGTGGTGGCAAATGGGAAGTATTCAGCTTGGAGCTTGATGACCAGTGGTGTTCTGCAGGAATCTGTTCTGGGACCTCTGCTCATTGTGATTTTAATAAATTACTTGGATGAGGAAGTGGAAGGGTATGTTAGTAAGTTTGCCGATGACACAAAGCCTGGCAGAGTTTTGGATAGTGTGGAGGGCTGTTGAATGTTGCAACAAGACATTGACAGGATGCAGAACTGTGCTGAAAAGTGACAGATGGAAAAGTGTGAAGTGATTCACTTTGGAAGGTTGAATTTGAATGCAGAATACAGGGTTAAAGGCAGGATTCTTGGCAATGTGGAGGAACAGAGGGAGCTTAGGGTTCATGTCTGTAGATCCCACAAAGTTGCCACCCAAGTTGAAAGGGTTGTTTAGAAGGCTTATGGTGTGTTGGCTTTCATTAGCAGGGGATTGAGTTGAGCTGTGAGGTTATGCTGCAGCTCTACAGAGCGTTTGTTAGACCACACTTGGAATATTGTGTTCAGTTCTGGTCACCTCATTATAGGAAAGTTGTAGATGCTTTAGAGAGGGTACAGAGGAGATCTACCAGGATGCTGCTTGGACTGGAGGGCATGCCTTATGGAAGGTTGAGAGAGCTAGGGCTTTTCTCATTAGAGCGCAGAAGAAAGAGAGGTAACTTGATAGAGGTGTACAAGATAATGAGAGGCATAGATAGAGTGCATATCCAGAGACTTTTCCCCAGGGCAGAAATATCTATCATGAGGGGCATAATTTTAATGTGATTGGAGGAAGGTATAGGGGAGATGTCTGAGGTAGGTTCTTTACACAGATTGGTGGGTGTGCAGAATGCATTGCCAGCAGTGATCGTTGAGTCAGATACATTAGGGATGCTTAAGTGACACTTGGATGGGCACGTGGAAGATAGTACAATGAAGGGTATATACTTTAGTTTGATCTTCGATTATGATAAAAGGCTGGCACAACATTTGAGGGCTTAAGGGCCTGTGCTGTACTGTTCTATGTTCTGTGTTCTGTAAAAGTGCACTTGCACCACAAGACAGATCTGTAATGATGTTCTCACAGGCACTCATTCTGGGCTTGTTAGCTGTTTCAGAAAGTGATATGATAGTTAAAAAATGGAAGAGAACAAGGAGAGGAATCCAAACAATGTAATGATATCTTCTCAGAAATTCGCTTGACAGATAGTTGTCTGTAGTAGATTAAGTCAAATAGAATCTGTGAAACAATAAAGTAGGATTTATGAATAGGATAGTTGGAGCCAAAGAACTTTGTCTATTGTTTTCGATCGCAAAATCCACCCATAGTGCAATGGTAGAGTAGCTTGATCCATGTGAAGTGCAAGTTAATTGCATCTGTTCAGGACGTCAATATATTTGTCTAACACTAATTTCCACTATCTATCAGTAATATCTTATCCTGCTGAAGGAGTGGAATTGAGTTTCAAGAATCAAATTGATGATGTACGATCCTTTTTGGATTCACGGCACCTGGATCATTATACGATCTTCAACTTATCTCAGAAATCTTATAGAAGTGCCAAGTTTCACAATAGAGTAAGTAGATATCTATGCCAACTTGTCAGGTATTTGCTGGCTACAATGGCACATTTCATGAACTGTGTTTTGATATGATATTAGTGTTTTGTACTTTGGGGGTATCTACAAAATAGACTCTTGCTGTGTTAGTGATCACATGATCTGATCTGGACAGCTTTTGGACTGAGATTTGGTGCAGGCAGTTTGACCACATGTGGAGGCCCATTGCTGGGATGTTACACTGTAAGGGATGAATGCAGATTTCTCTAGCTTTCTCATTTCCCCTCCCCCCCCCCCCCCCCCCCCCCCCCCCCACCCTTTCTCAGTCTCAACCCTCAGCACCGCCTTCTTGACCTGCAATCTTCTTCCTGACCTCTCTGCCCCCGCCCCACCCCCACCCCCTCTCCGGCCTATCACCCTCACCTTAACCTCCTTCCACCTATCGTATTCCCAATGCTCCTCCCCCAAGCCCCTCCTCCCTACCTTTTATCTTCGCCTGCTTGGCACACCCTCCTCATTCCTGAAGAAGAACTTATGCCCGAAATGTCGATTCTCCTGTTCCTTTGCTGCCTGACCTGCTGCGCTTTTCCAGCAACACATTTTTAAGCTCTGATCTCCAGCATCTGCAGTCCGCACTTTCTCCATGTTACACTGCAATGTCTATTTGAAATTTTGTATGTTACTGTAATGACAACTCTTTAACAATGTTCTTTTTAACTTCTTTTTAACTTCTTTTCAACTCTAAGTAATGCAGCTACTTTAACTTTTCTGTATTCAAGAATTGTACCTAGGTACTGCTCCCTAACATGTCGCCATAAGAGGATAGATGTTGTAAAGCTTTTTACTGCACTCCTATAATGGAGTACTTGTGACAATAAAAGGATATTGTATGTTATATTGATGTAATTCAGCCACTTGCATTTATATAGCTCCTTTTCTCTTATTCATCTGTGGAATGTGTCAGTCATCGGCTGGCCAGCTTTTATTGCCCGTCCCTACTTGCCCTTGCGAAAGTGGTGGTGAGCTGCCTCCTTGTGCGCAGCAGGGCCTTAGAAGCAGCAACTTGATCATTTGTTTGTTGGCCATGTTGACTGAGGGATAAGTGATGGCTAAAAAAGTAGATGTAACTCCCCTGTTGCTCTTCAAAGTATTGTTGAGACAGCAGATTAAGTCTTGGCTTAAGATCTCACCAGAAAGACTGCCTTTGACTGTGCAATACTCCCTCACTGATGCATTAGCCTAAAGTTTTGCGTTTTAAGTCTCTATAATGTGAATTGAACCCACAACCTTCTGACTCCGCTTGAAGTACTATCCACTAGATCACAGCTTCTAGGCTTGCTGCAAACAATTATTCTCATTTACTGTGTCATTCGTGTTGCTTGCATTTTGCCCTCCTACTGTTCTGTAGCTGCCTTTCCTGCCTCTAAACTCCCCTTGCCTTTTGTTAAGCAGAATTTGCTGCTGTACGAACTGAATTTTCATTTGTTTCTTTTTGGCTGCTTGTCACCATTTTATTTCTCTTCTTTTTTAAAAAAAATAGATATCTGAATGCAGCTGGCCAGCCCGTCAAGCCCCGAGTTTACACAATTTGTATGCGGTGTGTAAGAACATGCATCACTGGCTACAGCAAAACCCTAAGAACGTCTGTGCTATTCACTGTGTGGTAAGGTTCAGCAAAATTGTGGAAAATTATAAATGTCATTTGGTAAATTCACCACATGGTTTGAAGGCATAGAGTTTAGATTCAACCCCTTGGTTTGTGTTAAGTAAGCTAATTTAACTGGGGAGCATTTGTGATGTTATAGTTGGACATTTCTGGACTGGAGTGGGGAGAGGGAACAAAATACCCATGTGGTTCATGATCAATCAGAATCTATCTCTTATTGGAAAGTAGATGTATCAGCTGAAATTTGTTGTCCTGACTTTAAGAGCTTAGGTGAAAGTGGGTACTACAGGTGCTGGAAAAGCACAGCAGGTCAGGCAGCATCCAAGGAGCAGGAAAATCGACGTTCCGGGCAAAAGCCCTTCATCAGCCCTGATGATTTCCCTGCTCCTCGGATGCTGCCTGACCTGCTGTGCTTTTCCAGCACCACTCTAATTTTTGATTTTTGATATGAGCTTTGTTCATATGTGTTACTGGTGAGTTTGACTGTCAATGTAGATTAGATAATCCTTTTTTTCTCACCCCTCCCCTGATGCAATCCAGTCTGTCTGATTCCTCTTCTCCACTCCCTCTATGTAAAACACACTTGCTGTTTCAAGAGTTACTATTGCAAACATCAGATCAACGTGTATCACTTGAAGCATGATTTTACCACTGTCAATACAGTATATCCCTTTGTGTCAACAGCATGAGAACCCTACCTGTCTCTGCAGACAACTTGTGAAAATCCACTGTGAGCTTTACTTGCCAATCCATCTGAGGAGATTGAGTCTTGTATGAATGTTCATAGCCTGTAAGCCTTTTTGAGGCAATGAGACTTCCAATTCTTGTCCAAATTTTATTTGTTCCAAGTTCTTTTTTTTTAAATACTCCACTTTAAGCTATGCCATAGCTGCATCTTTTGAAGCTCTGTTTTAGTTCTCTTGTTGACTGAAAAAAATCTTTTGTTGATTGCTAATGAGACTCAGTTGCAGCTTCCAGCTGCCATCGATGCAGATGAGCAATCTCTAACCATGGACTGTTGATCTGATCCAGTTGGATTTGAGTTGGCCAGAACAAAGGATATGCTTTTCATTTGCTGCTTGGCAGTTGTTGAACTACAGCTGAGTGAGCTGTTAGTGAGGCTTGAAGTTTTGCTCTAACTTTGTGTCAAGTTCGTGCTGATGTTCCCTGTGCATGGTTGTGAAAATGTGACTTGATTTTGGGAGTGGAGGCACATCATCAAACCTGTCTGCAGCTTCAAAGTCCATAAATCTGCAGTGGAGCTCTGAGATCTCTTTCCTGCGTGATTTGAAGATCCCTTTCTGACTCTATAATCTGAGACATCTCAGAAGCTGTGGTCCCTTTGGCTGTATAAATGTCTTAAGCTTTGATTCTTGTTAATCTGTGATTTAAACTAGTCATCTATCAACTTCGCTGAATTGATCTAGCCTTCAGCGCAGGAAATAATTTCTTCATAGAAATTGGAAATCGCAGTTCCACATCCTAGGTGGGTTGTGCAAAATAAGTAGACATCTTTACCTTTTTTGTTACTTTTTGTTTAAACAAAGGGCCAGCAGTGAGTTTGTGAATGGTGCTGTCTAAATTCAATGTAACTGAAAATTCTAAGTTCTCTACCTCCTTCAGTCCTTGGTCCTGACCATGTAAATGAGATCAGGACTGCCCTCTTGTGGCTGATCACTCCTTCGGTGTATTTTGATCCTGTAATTTGTAGCTTACCTATTGAGAGAAATCCTCTCTTTTAACATCTTGGGGGTTACCGTTGACCAGAAACTGGACTCAACTTACCATTTAAATGCAGTGGCTACCATTCTGTCGTGAGTAACTGCCCATTTGACCACACCTGCAAGACACAGGTCAAGAGTGTCATGAATAATTTCCATTTGCCTAGATGATGGCAGCTCCAACAACACTCAAAGCTTTACACTATCCAGGCCAAAGCAGTCTATTCAATTGATGCCATATCCATAAACATCCACTCCCTCCACCACTCATAGACAATAGCTGCACTATGTTTCATCAACAACATGCACTGCAGAAATTCACTGAGACTCCTTAGACAGCATTTTTTTCAAACCCACAGCCAGCTCCATCTTGAAGGACAAGGGTAGCTAATACTTGAGGCTACTACCTGCAAATTCCCCTCCAAACAACTCACCATCCTGACTTGGAAATATATCATCATTGCTGGAACTTGCTCCCTAATGGCAGTTTAGGTCTACTTACACCAACTAAATTGTAGCAGTTAAATCTTCAGTTTCATGAAGGCAGTTAGGAATGGGCAATAAATGATGATCTATAATAAATAAAGCCTATGCCCCCCGAATGGATTTTTTTTTAACAAGATGTCCAATTTAAAATTTTACTTTACTTGGCATTAAACATCATATCGGATTACCAGAAATTGTCTGTCTGGGAGGTTTCCAAAATCAAGAGTCAATTGGTTCCCATAACCATGCTATTGGCAAAAAGAATTCATCTTGCTCCTCGGCATCCTCTAATGCCTGAACATTTAAAGACTGCTTAAGTCTGTTCACCCTTTTGTTCTGCTACCATACAGCTCAATACTGATCTTTAGGCACTCAGGAGGTCTGTGATACTCACCTGGGCCGAACTCCTGCTGATGTGATATCTGACATCTGTGTCTTTTTGTTTCTCTAAACACTTCTTGCTGACAAACTTTTGAGTGGTGTTCGCCAATGCTGGTTGTTTTCTTAAAAATAAAACCTGACTGGCTATATTGTTTTACTCAGCACTGATTTAGTTCTGTTGCTTCTTGATGTGTTCTATGCTGTGGATTTTATCCCACACTTTAAGCTTCTTTGTGCAACCTTTCCCTCTCTGCAGTTCAATGTCTAGATGGTCCGTTAAGTCTGTTACTTGTTGCTTCTTGTCGCTGGACTTTTCAGGTTTCTCCTCTGAGGGTAGATGACTGGACTGGTCATGTCCTTCACACCTAACACCCCACTGTCTCGAGGCTGCACTTCACTTGCTCGTTAATTCTTGCCTCCATTCACTGTCTGCTCACCATATTGTTTTGTAATAAATTGTGATCTAAACTTTATTAAACATAACTAAAGACAAAGGGTATGAAGAGAGGCCATCTTCTGAAAAGTTTACAGATTCTGACTCTTCTGAAAATGTGTTGCTGGAAAAGCGCAGCGGGTCAGGCAGCATCCAAGGAGCAGGAGAATCGACGTTTCGGGCATGAGCCCTTCTTCAGGAATCCCTGAAGAAGGACTTGTGCCCGAAACATCGATTCTCCTGCTCCTTGGATGCTGCCTGACCCGCTGCGCATTTTCAGCTCTGATCTCCAGCATCTGCAGTCCTCACTATCTCCTAGATTCTGACTGTTGTACCATGTCATAGCTCCTTGTACATATGCTCAGGAGCTTTTCTTTGAGTAATAAAGATATAATTAATCCATAACATGAAAAAAAAGGTACAAGTTTAAATATTTAATTAAGATCTGATATCCGTAATACATGCTAATAATTTTACTTAATTCTCCAAATGTTCATTCAGCTGCTGCATGTTGAGTTTACATTAGTTTGATTTAATTGAGTATAGAATATTGTGGTATAATGTGCTGGTGTTTTTGGTGCTTGTGTGGGCCCATGTATTTGGGATTATTCCTGGTGGTTGGGCTTAAATCATTATAGGTCAAATGGATGCACACCTCAAAAGAAAATTTTTGAATATTCAAATTAGTATCACCACTAAACAAGTGTTGGGGTGTTAGCCATTTCGATTTATCCCAGGAGGCACTGTTACATTTGAGGTGATTCTCGACAGCTCTATCCCCAGCATTCTTTTGCATCCTTTGACATTACTGTCAATTAGGGATTCTTACAAAGTTGGTTGTATCAGCTTTCTTCTCAAAGTGTAGTGGAATGTATATGATTAATGTGAAATACTATTTATTTCATTCTGTTAAGAGTAGAAACATTGTCTCCCATTGGAAGTGGGAGTAGTAAGCTCTATCTTTTTTAAATCTTGAAAGATTCATGAAGTGTACGGTGTTCTGTAAACAGCTGACAAATTTTGGAATTTTGTTTTTGCTTCTAGGAAGGCTGTCCTGCCTCTGCTATTTTAGTTTGTGGGATGTTCTGCTTCTGCCATCTTTTCTCTTGCCCAGTTCCAGCAATCCAGTTATTTAATATAAAAAAAGCAGGACCTGCACTTTGGCCTTCACACAAGAGGTAAGTAACAATCTATTTAAAGTAATCTTTCACAGCTTTTCTGATGTCACTTATCTAACCAGCAGCTCCTGCTCTTTTTGGTTGCTGAGTTTTTCAAGCCCTGTGTGGCAATCTGGAATTATCAATTGAACTTCCAATTACACAGGAGCTTGATGTTAAAAATATTGAAGAGGTGTTCCACCTCCTAAATTGAGAACATAACCATGTTATCAACTGTGTTTGAAAATAGCACCTTGCTGTGGACCCTTTTTAGTATATGGGCTCCCACCTGCTAAGGGGGGAGATGGGAAGGCCATCATTGTATTGTTTGTGAGGGATCTTTCTGGGAATAAGCCAAAACCAATCATACTGTCATTGTTTCTCACCATTCAGTCCTTGTCAATCGTTTATCCACTCTTACTTAACTGAAACAATGTTCTTTTGCTGAAAATACTCTGGTAATGCATTCCATGCTCTATCATCCTCTTGAAATAAGGTCTTCTAAAATAGCCTGTCCTTGTCTTTGTTTTTAGTGACAACATAAATTGATATTCCTTTTTATTAATGTTGCCCTGTTCATTATGAAAATATTCTTCATAGTCATACCACTCATTTGGTAATGCAGATGGCAAGGTCACATGTGCATGTTGCACAGTTTCAACCAAACAAAGGCAACAACCCATAATTTGGGCCTGGTTTAAATTTGAACAAAAATAGGCAGTTAACTGTCAATCGTCAGATAATTTGTGTTCCTTGTGGCAAGAGCTCTACCAGTCGGTACAGTTGCTAAGCAGTCAGCCATCTCATCGTACAAACGTTTTTACTTTGCTAGTTGTCCTGATGAGCGCAGGAAGAAATGTTTTGACAAAATGTCTTTTAACCCTATTTTTAAAATAGAGGGTTGGAATATGCAATGAGACCTGGTATTAGTTTAAAATTTTTGCACTTTACTCACTTCTGGGAATTATATTCTGTATTTGAAAGTCTTGGGTTATCCCTCCTTCAACAGTCTGCTTTTCCATTAAATGTGTATTCCAATTCCAATGCAAACCAACATATATACAGCATCTTGCTGCAAATGCAGTACTGTGGTTAGGTTATGAGACTGCCTATGTTAACAGGCACTAGTGCCCACAGAACATAGATAATACATTCCCAATATGTATTATCTCATGTCTTTCAACTTCAGGAACATTTGTAACTTCTCCATTCTGATGATCTGTCTTCCTGAGTAAATGATTTAAAAATCATTTATAATGATGCCAGCACTAATAGTTTGTTTGTACCGAGTTAGACTTTCTCTAGTTCGATGAAAGTAAGAATGTGATATTTGGCACCCTTTATTGGAAGGGAAAATGGGCTTGAGTTCTCAATTCCTTGTCCCTATCAATGTAGTAAAGCAGAGAGTATAGGCACTAGATCAAAATAGGAGTGGACTTAAGTCCAATACGTAGCATATGTTTATTGTCCAGTCTGGTCTGTGAAGAATCTCGACTGAAAAGTACACCTTTTTTTTTTCCTCATCTGTAGTTGGTGTTGAGAAGCTGGTAGTGGTAAGCTGTCTTTTGGTTACTAAGTGGCCTGTTCGGCCATTTCAAAAGACATTTGAGAGGTCAGCCACATTGTGATGAGTCTGGAGTCACCGAGATCAGACAGGGCACGGATGGCAGATTTCTTTCTTTCAAAATAAATTGCTGAAACAATAGATTTGCCAGAACCTAGTCGTTGCATGGCCTCCAGTCCAAGTAATAATCAGCATGTTTGCTAATACAACTACTTACCTGGTTGGTTTAGTTAAGTGAATTTAATCTTTCTACTGCTGCGGTGTAATTTTTGTCCTGTTCTCTGGGCACTAGTGCCTGTTAACATAGGCAGTCTCATAACCTAACCACAGTACTGCATTTGCAGCAAGATGCTGGACATATGTTGGTTTGCATTGGAATCCCATCCCAATGTAAATTAATGAGCACGTGAGGAAAAAGATGCAACCCATGAAATATATTGGCTCTGCAATTATAATTGTACTAAGATTGTACAATAACTTGTCTAAATTAAGCTCCTTGTTTTCAACAACTAAGCAATGTGAATTAATCTATCTAGTCCAGCTGCTGCTACTTCCTCTTTCTTTTTGGGTCTGAATTTCTTGAAATAAAAGTCCTTCCAAAAGATCCCGATGCATTTTGTGTTAATAAGTATGACAGTATCTTTGAAGATGGAAATGTCCCTTGATGACTGTTGGTCACGCTCTTTCCATTTTGTTTTAAGCTCAACGCCTCATAACGGTTAATTTAAAGATATATAATTTTAAAGATATATATTGTACTTGTCAAAATGAAAAAAAATATAAATAAGTGTTGCTATGTGTACTTTTTCATTTCAGATATATAGGATATATCTGCGAAATGGTTTCTGAAAAACCCACGCTTCCACATTGCAAACCTCTCATCATTCATACTGTCAGTGTGAGCCCAGTCCCATGTTTCAATAAACAGAGGAATGGCTGCCGACCTTTCTTTGAGGTCTTTATTGGGGAAACGAAGATCTTTTCAACTGCACAGGATTATGATAGAATGAGGTAGGTCTCAATTGAACTTCAAGAGACATTTAATAGGATTGTGTTCTTTGCAGACTACAATCATAAAGGTGTACAGCACCGAAAGAGAGACTGTTCAGTCCAACTTGTCTATGCCGACCAGATCTCATAAAGTCATCTATCCCGTTTGAATCGTATCACTCTTAAATCTTTCCCATTCATCTGCTCATCCAGATGCCATTTAAATGTTGTAATTGTACCAGCCCCCTCGATTCCATATATGCATATGAAAAAGTTTTCACTTGTGTTCAAATTATATCTTTCACTTCTTACCTTTAAACCTATCCCCTCTAGTTTTGGATTCGCCTCTCCTGGGGAAAAAGACCTCATTTATTCATCCTACCCATGCCCTTCAGGAACTATCAACCACAACTTAAAAATACGGGGTAGACCATTTAGGACAGAGATGAGGAGAAACTACTTCACCCAGAGAGTGGTGGCTGTGTGGAATGCTCTGCCCCAGAGGGCAGTGGAGGCCCAGTCTCTGGATTCTTTTAAGAAAGAATTGGATAGAGCTCTTAAAGATAGTGGAGTCAAGGGGTACGGAGATAAGGCTGGAACAGGATACTAATTAGGAATGATCAGCCATGATCATATTGAATGGCGGTGCAGGCTCGAAGGGCAGAATGGCCTACTCCTGCATCTATTGTCTATTGTCTATAAAGTCACCCCTCAGCTTCTGATGCTCCACAGGGAAAAAAAAACCAGCCTATACAGCCTCTCCTTCTAGCTCAAATCCTCCAACCCTGGAAAAATCCTTGTAAATCTTTTCTGAACCTTTTCAAGTTTCACAACATCTTTTCTGTAGTAGGGAGATCAGAATTGAATGCAATGTTCTAAAAGTGGTCTAACCAATGTCCTGTGCAGCTGTAACATGACCTCTCAACTCCTAGACACAACGCACTGACCAATAAAGACAAGCCTACCTTATGCCGCCTTCACTACTCTGTATACGTGTGACTCAACTTTGAAGAAACTATGATCCTGTATCCCAAGGTCTCTTTTTGTTTGGTAACACTCCCCAGGACCTTACCATTACGTGTATAAGTCTTGCTTGGATGGTATACAGTAAAGGTACTAACTCCATTCCAAATTGATCTGCCAGCTGATTGCAATCCACTTCAAGACTTTGGGAACAAGGGCCCTCTTGTGGTGCAGTGTTAATGCCCCTACATCAGGATCGAGGGGCCTATGCTCAAGTCCCATCTGCTCCAGATATGTGTAATAACATCTCTGAACAGGTTAATTAGAAAAATAGGTTATGTTTAAAATAGAATCTTTTCTGATTGTCAGTATACAAACAAATCTTCATCCTTTCACCTCTTTATTGAATGTGGTCATGACCAGCCAGGTCAGCATTAGTAATCAATTCCTAATTGCCTTTGACCTGAGAGGAATATAGTATTAGGCCATTCACTGGGAAGTTGCAATTAACCACATTGCTGTGGAGCTGAAGTCTCAGTTAGTCTGGACTAGATAATGACAGTAGATTTTCCTGTCCTAAAGGATGTTTTGTCGCAGTTTGCCACCGATTCACATGACTTAAGTATGAAGACTAGGTGGATAATGTCTATTGAACTATCGTCATGCATCCAGTTCAAAGCATGCTCCAAAATAGTAATCTGATTGGGAAGTTGTAGCCGTCTTTTCTGGAGGCTTTGGTTGTGCACCCTCTATGATTTTCTATCCTGTACCTCTGCCAAGCTAATGGTAACAGATGTATCTAGTTATGTCTCATTTCTCCTTTTAAAAATAAGAATTATTAAACCACTTTCCAACTTGAGAACATTCCTTGGTTCTGATGGCCTCTGACTCCTTATTTGTTAATGCCTTCAGGAGGTGAGGAAGATATGTTGAAAGAATCTGTTCTTCGATTCAACACATGAAGTTCTGAATATGGTTGGTTCAGGGGATTACATCCAAATGCTGCTTTGTTGCAGAATGGGCAAATAATTGTATCTATTAAAGAAATAAGATGAAGTGAGAATAAAGCAAAAGTGAACTGATCTGCATTGTATAAAAAGACAATATTTGCCTCGACTCAACTATTAGCTTGAAAGGAAATGCTTTGAAGTAGAGTGGGCATAACCTCCTAGGCTTGATTCTCTTCTGTTTTCATATATGTAACTTTTTAATCATATGTAATATACTATATTTTAAATCAGAAGTGGAATTAACTAACTTTTGAGCTATGTTTTGAAGACTATGAAATAAATATAAACTAAACTTCATTTAAGTTTCAAACGGGCTAATATACACACACACATTTTTTGCAAGATTGCATTTTTGTTTTGAGTGCCAAGCATGCAACCTTGATTATAATAAGCATGTACTAATTGAAAAGTATTGATTTTGAGATGTTTTATTATGCGATTGAATGGACAAGAAAGAACCATCTGATGCCTGGTTGTATGTGATACCTTGTAGAGGAGGAGGAGAGCTTCTTCAAGGTAGGCATCCTTGCAAGAAGATTCGCAGTAGATTAAGATCAACCATCCCTGAAGAAGGGTTTATGCCCGAAACGTCTATTCTCCTGCTCCTCGGATGCTGCCTGGCTTACTGTGTTTTTCCAGCACCACACTTTTCAACTCTGGTCTCCAGCATCTGCAGTCCTCACTTTCTCCTGTATGTGATACCTGTCAATGTTTAGAACCCTCTTAAAATTTCATCCAACTGCTCTTAACCCACCAAATATACATGTGGTGTTCATGCCATTAGGGTCTGTTTTCCTCCATCCTCCTTCAAAATGGCCTTTGATAATTGTGTACAAATTAGGGCCAGGTAAGTTGTTTTTTTGTTTTTTTTAACCTTAATAATTTTTTGCTGAATGGAATTTAGAATTTTTATGTCTTGTATTCCAAAGGGAACACCGAATTCAGGAGGGGAAAGTATTTGCTGCTTTGGATGTTAGTGCCCATGGTGATGTCGTTATCGCTGCCTTTCATATGCGATCAACAATTGGTGGAAGACTTCAAGCCAAGGTTAGTGAAATGCAGAATTGAAATTAACTCAAATGCTCCTTGATAAATTAAAGTTTTGTGAATTCCATAAACTTCACTACAAGCCAGGGAAAAACAAAATTCTGAATTTTTTAGCTTCAGAAGTTGAAACCAACAGTTTAAGAAAAAACTGAGTTGCTCCGTGATGCATATGAAACTTGTTTATTATTGAAATGATGAAGAACTCATTCTTTCTGCATCCCCCCCCATGTTTCAAAGAATTGAAAACCTTTTGAACTCCACCATCATATTCCACAAACTCTTATGAGGTATGGTATCTTAGTCAAAAGAACAATTTTCACTATTAACTAAGATGATGATTAGAAAGGGAATTTGATCTGTTCACAATTTGATAGTAATGAGATCCTCAGGAGCAGAGAGATATTTTCTGGACAAGATGATGTATTTTGAAGGGGATAGCGAAGTAGATGGGAGAAAAACTATAAAGCAATATAGGCTCATACCATTGTTAGATCAAGCCTGCAGATGTGGGGTGATCATTGGTGGATGTGGAGAAGTAGTGAACAATGAAACCAAGATCCCTTGCATTTATATCACACTTGTCGGGGGCAACAAATGTCTTAAGTTTGGTACAATTATTGAAGTACTTTTGAAATGTGGCCAATGTAGTAATGCACAAAATATGGCTGCCAAATTGTGCACAAAGAGCAATATGACACTGACTGGATTAATTTAGTTTATATTTTTGATCTAATGGATAAAAGTTAGCTAGGGGCTGGAGGATAGTTCCTTTGTTATTTCAAGAAATGCCATGGGCTGTTTTTTGTATCTACCTGAGTGGACAGGTGGTGCATTGGTTTAATGTCACATTTGAAAAAGAACCTCACTAAAATGGTAAGGAAATCAACATGGCATATCCAAGTTTAACCCTTCATAGATTCACCTCCTTTTCATTTGTGGTAGTTAATTCCGTACTTCTATTTCTTTATACCTTGCAACCCTTTTTAATAAACGTTTTGATTTGATTTGATTTTATGCTGACTGCTTCAACCTTCTCTAGAAATGTTCTGTAACTCTGTTGACACTATTTTTTTTAAAAAAGATGAATGCTCCTTTTGTTCTTTTGAGTACATCACAAACTATTTACCTGGCTTTGCTTGATACATTTTCTTACAACATTTGATCACCTCAAAGTAACTTCGCTTTCAAATATGTTGTTTAAGTGAAGCTGAATTTGTTGAAATGTTTCTGTCCATTTCTGTTTTCCTTTTCTCTCCTCTCAATATGTACATTTCCAATCCCCAACTCTCTGTCTGAGATACTTTTGCTGACAGCTTATTCTTCCCTGGACGGCTTTTGCACTTTGCCTATCCTTTTACTTTTTTACTTTTTAAAATTGTTTTCACGGCTTGTTTATACCTTTGTAAATTTGTGTGCGACTGACATTAGATGAAAGAAAATTTAGACTAAATTTGTGTCTTCGAGAACTGTAATCTGATACTATGGTCTTTGCAATTTCAAACATAGCTTCTCTGTGGAAGTGATAACTTTGTTGAAAATGATTTGGAATTTATCATGTTTACTTAATCAACTATATTCATTGTAGTTTTGTGAAATGGAATGCTTGTTCTGTACATGCTGTAGTGTGAGCTTTGCCTGTCCGATTATTGGAACTTAAGAATTTTTTCCCTATTTGCTTTAGTTAACAAACACACAGATATTCCAGATCCAATTCCATACTGGATTCATTGCTCCTGGAACCTCTGTATTAAAGTTTACAAAGTGAGTAATAACCTGCCTAATGTGAATATTTTCACTGGATATATGTTTCAGACATTGTATTTCCGTAGGAAGAATTTAGTGTCTTAAGGCAGTATTTGTCCCTTGTTCAAAAAATTTAAAAGTGCAATCTGTATTCTGTATTTAACATTCTGGATTTCCAGGACAAGAATTGCACATTTTTCTCTTGTGGAGAACTGGTAATTGCTGAATTATGGATAATTTTTAATATTTTAACCACATTTATTGTTAGTGACAAGCAATTTCAAATGTGAATTAACAAATGGCAAATGTGGAAATGCAGCTCATTAGCAGTTGAAAAGAGAAAAATATGTTTTTTGTTTGAAGAATCCTTCATGTAAATAACTGGTTCAACCAGAACTTTTAATTTTTATTTTTTTTTAAATGCTTGCAGACATGTTTCATTTTGTTATTGGCTAAATTGCAGTCTGTAAAGGTTTCCATATCTCCATTCAAATAATTAATAACACTTCCTCCCATGAGTGGATTGTGAAATTTCCTCTTAGTTTCCTCAGTAACTTGCCAGAATTGGATAATATATGTAAATACTGCTTGCAGATAATTTGGCCAGAGTTTTACACTTCTGTGCTGGCCAAGTTTTAATTTTCCATTTATTGAAGAAAGCAGCTGGAATATTGTCAATGTAGATGGGGTTTTAAAAATTTTTGTAACAAGCTATTTTGTAACTAATATCTTTATGAAACAAAGCAAAGGTAATGGAGTTCTGGCAATAACCAAACGATTAATTTTTTGTTTAAATTGTTAGTGTGAGTTATTAGATTCAGTCAGTCAGTCGATCTTCAACAAATAGTCCAAAATTTGTGCCACATCATCCAGTAAAAGAACATACTGATGATATAATTGCATATTTAAGGATATAACTAAGTCTTCCAATGTGTAATTTTACAAATTTCAGTCCACTCGTTATCATCTGAGAATTTTCAGTTGATACAAATGAGCTAAAAGTATCTTTTGAATGAACATTTTTCAATTTAACAGTTGAATATGTAATTATATTGAATATGTAATAAAAATGGAAAGAATTGCGCATGTTGTAAATCGGAAACAAAGTCAAATTACTATTAAAGCTCAGCAGGTCTGGCAGTATCTGTGAAGAGAAATCAGAATTAACATTTCGGGGGATTCAAGATGGCGGTGATCTGAGAAGGTTGCACTGCAGAGCTCTGCATCACAGCACAAGTGGGATGAATCTTAACCCACCCAACCCAGGCCATCATGCTATCTGAGACTATGGAAAGATCGTGGAGTCCCAAGAAACTTCTAAAAAATTAACTTACCTGTGTTTCCAGCTGTCCAGAGATGCCGATAAAGGGAGGAGGAGCATCCGAGGCCGAGTCTGCAGTTCAGCCTGCAGGATCCTCTGACTCGATTACTTTTCAGGCCCTGGTGAATTGCGAGATGCTGGGGAAACAGATTGAAGAGAAGCTGGCTCCAATCTCTATCACGCTGCAGAAACATAAGCAGCAGCTGGGAGACCTGGAGAAGAGGCCAGATGCAGTGGGGAGCAGAGGGTCACAGTGGTGGGAGCTGATGCCAGTTCATCCAAGGATAGGATCCAAGCCCTGGAGATGTAGGTCTAAAATTTGTGTGATCAAGTGGATGATCTTTAGAACAGCTGCAGGAGAAAAAAACATTCAGATAATTGCTCTGCTTGAGGGTAAGGAAGGTGAACGGCCTGCGGAATTTGAGGACTGGCTGCTGAAATTCCTTGACTTGGAGGCTGGCATGAGAGGATGGAAGCTAGAGGGCTCACCGGGTCACAGTGCAGAGATTGGGTCTTGGTCAACGTCCTTGGCCTCTCCTGGTGCGGTTGCATCATTACTGGGATAAGGAGAGAGTCATTGAGGCTTCCAGAGTTCAGGGGAAGGATCCGAAGGCCCTAATTTACAAGGGCTCTAAGATCATTTTCTTTCCAGACTTCTCAGTGGTGGTGATCCAGAAATGAAAATCTTTTACGACTGTGTTAAGAGAAGACTGAGGGAGCTTGGGATACAGTTCTCCCTGAGGTACCAGGCAGTGCTTCAGATCACCTTGGATGGATCCATACATCTCTTTGACACGTCAGAGAAAGCAAGAGACTTTGTGGACAAACTAACCTAATTTGAACAATTTTAGTATGTATAAATACTACTGTTTGGGTACATCTTTATCATTCTGTAAAAGAAATGGAGGAAGTCCAGTTGGAGCTTTATCGTTTTTTTTTCCTCGATTTGATGATAATTTGGTTTAAACTATGTTTGGCGGCGGTTGAGATGTACATCTTTAATTTCCAAAGGATAGGTTGGGTACTTATTCCCCTTTTTTTGAAATGTTTTTAGTTCATATTTGGTATTCTATGGGATGTTTTATTCTTTTCTGCTTGTGTTTTGCGATATGGCTCTAGCTGGGAGAAGTGAAGGTGGTTGGGATGGTTAGATGCCTACTTATGGGTAGTTTGGGATGGCTAGTTGCCCCCTCTGGGCAGGGGGTGAGTTCTCCTACTCAGGGCTGTTGGTGCTTTATATGTTGGTTTGTTTTTTGGTTTTTGTTGTTTTTTATTCTCAATAGTTTTGTAGGTTTGTTAAATGTAGTGGTTTTAGTTTATGTAGTTTTTATATTTAGTGGATCATGTGACACTAAGGCTCAGCAGTTTGTGGTTTAGGTTCCACCTCTCTGGAACATAAATGTTACTGCAGAAAATTATGGCTAATGGTTTGATTAAATGGTGTACCTGTAATATCAAGGGAAGTAACTCATAAATTAAGAGGAAGCAGGTACTCTTGAGTCTTAGAAAGGAGAAGATGGATATTGCTTTGTTACAGGATACCCATTTGGATGACAGGAGCATCTGAAATTACAGCAGAATGGCTTTGACAGTTTATTTTTCATCATTTAATACCAGACGTAGGGGAGTGGCTATATTGGTTAGGAAGAATCTCCCATTTAAGTTGTTCGAGTGTGTTAAAGACACACGAGAGGTTTGTAATTCTTAAAGCCTCACTAAATGGGGAAGAATATGGTGTTTTAAATGTTTATTGCCCTCCAGCTCATTCCTTTTAAAATTTTGGTGGATGCTTTTTCTGAACTGAAGTCTCAAGTCCCAGCACATCATTATTGGGGGAGATTTTAACTGTCTCATGGATCCCACAGTAGGTAGGTTGCCCAAAGGTCCCTTGATACCCTCTACAAACTAAACAGTTAGTGGGTCTGTGTGGGGACTTAGGGTTGGTGGACGTCTGGAGGAGTCTTCACCCTACAGATAGTGATTTTACATTTTTCTCCAATCCGCACAGATGTCACACCAGGATTGATCTGTTTTTTTTTTGTTTGCTCCTGATCCCTGTGGTAACCCTAGATGTGTTAGCATCTTGTACAATTGGTAATAATACCATCTCTGATCATGTTCCAGTGTACTTTATTGTTAAGATTAAGGACGTTACAGTGGATTCAAGGTACTGGCGAATAGATCCTTTTATCTTAAAGGATAATAAGTTTGTGGAGTATTTCTCTAGGGAATATTGGGTGTTCCTAGACATCAACATAGGCTTGGTTGATAGTTCATCCGTTCTCTGTGAAACTGCCAAAGTCTATGCTAGGGGGTTAGTTGTTTCCTATTCTACCAGTAGAAAGCGGCAGAAGGATAAGCAGCAACATCTCCTTGAAGCACGGCTGAAGTCATCTGAGAAGGTTTGCTTTGTCAGGTCCTCATTGGTCAAGCTACAAAGGATTATGGTGCTGTGGTCTAAATTAAATTCCATGCTCACACCGACGGCAAAGAAGCAGCTGGCTTTTGCAAAGCAAAGGTTATACGAGCATGGTGACAAGCCAGGCAAATACTTTGCGTATCTTGCTCAAAAGTGAAGTGCCCCACAAACCATTACAGCGATTAGGGAAGGGACTGGGAACCTAAAAAGATTAATGTGAGTTCCAGAGATTCTACTCTTAAGTTATACCAATCAGAGGATTGTGAGGAGGGGCAGGCAAAAATGGATTTCTCTTTTGGGGATCTGAAGCTCCCGGGTGTGACTCCCGAACAACCGTCCTTTCTCAATGCCACATTATCAGAGCAAGAAGTGCAAGAAGCTGTGAGGCAGCTTCAGAGTGGAAAGGCGTCTGGTCCTGACTGACTGACTTCCTAGTGAATTCTATAAGGAATTTCTAAGTATACTGTCAGGCCCAATGCTCAATATGTTTAATGATTTACAGAGTCACGATTGTCTCCCACCATCTGAGAGGCCAATATTTCATTTATCCTTAAAGAGAAGGACATGGAAGACTGTACTTTGTACAGGCCTATCTCGCTCTTAAATGTGGACTTTAAAATCCTCTCTGAGAATCTCACGTTAAGGCTGGAGACTGTTACCTTTTATTACTAAAGAGGATCAGACTGGCTTTAAAGGGTCGCAGATCCTCCAATAATGTTAGGAGGCTGCTTAATGTAATTCAAGCATGTCAACAGCAGTCAACATGGATTGGTGATTTCTCTAGATGCAGAGAAGGCATTTGACTGAGTTGAGTGGCCGTACCTTTTCTACACTCTAGAGCAGTTTGGTTTGGGCAGAGTCTTCAGAAGATGGGTAAAGGGTCTCTACAGTGGCCCCCTCAGGCAGTCATTACCAACTGAGTACGATCAAGCAATTTTAATATTTTTAGGGGCAGCCGGCAGGGCTGTCCCCTTTTCACTATTGCTTTTTACGTTGGCAGAGGCCATGCGTGAAGGTCCCAATATATCTGCTTCAGAAGTGGGGTCAAAATTACAAAAGATTTTGTTGTATGCAGATGTCCTAATTTTTTGTTTTGACATCCAGCAGTTGAAGTGCCTCGCCTGATAGACTGCATTCGCGCGTTTTGGCGCATTTTCAGAGTACAAGATTAATTTTGCGAAAACAGAGGCTATGCCAACCGGTGGCCTTACAAAGGAGCTAGCTCTTGAGGGTGACTATAGAATCCCATTTAGGTGGTCACAGAGGTGTTTTGTGTATTCGGGCATATTCATTACTCTAGTTCTGGATTGGCTATTCAAAGCCAATTTTATCCAATTATTTGGAAAAATTAAACAATTTTCAAAGATAGGAGGCACTTCTAGTCTCATGTTGAAAATGTGTTGTTGGAAAAGCGCAGCAGGTCAGGCAGCATCCAAGGAGCAGGAGAATCGACGTTTCGGGCATGAGCCCTTCATGCCCGAAACGTCAATTCTCCTGCTCCTTGGATGCTGCCTGACCTGTGCTTTTCCAGCAACACATTTTCAGCTCTGATCTCCAGCATCTGTAGTCCTCGCTCACTTCTAGTCTTGTAGTTGGGTCGAAAAGCGCTTTTTAAGATGATATACCCTATACGGATGCTCCCCCTGATTTTCAATAAGCAAGCATTCAGGAGATTGGCTGGTTCAGCTCTTTTTTTTATTTGGAATCGTAAGCTGCCCCTCATTAAATTAAATTAGCTAAACTGCAACTGCCTCACAGATTTGGGGGAGTGGACCTTCCAGACATTAAAAATGACTAACTAAGCTCACTTTTGTCCTATGTGAGTGATTTGGGTTTGTGGAGATCCTCTTTCAATATGGCTAGATATCGAAACCGCCCTGCCAAGGTGCTCCCTTACCAGTTTGCTGTTTTTGGACAAAATGAGGACAGTTAGGGAATATTGCCATAACCCAATAGTCATCAATACTGTTCAAGCATGGAGGGCAATTTGGCAGAGGGAAGGCAATATTGGTAAAACCACTTTGTTTACACCTTTAGTGGGTATGCCAGGTTTTCAACCGGGGATGATAAATTCAGGATTTATATGTTAGGCAGCTAGGGGTGTGTCTTGCATGGGTGATTTTATTTGAGGGAGATGTAATGATCGCCTTTGATCAGTTAGTATGGAAGTAAGAGTTATCTAATCAAGACCTTTTTTTTTGTTTGTTTGCTTTTCAAGTTAAGGATTTTATTCAAAAATATACCAGACTGTTGACTGATTCCTACAAATCCGACATAGAGAGGGGAGTGTTAAGTGCTAAGAGTACATTTCTGTCAATACTTTATATCATCAATTGGGGGGGGTGCCCTCTCAGATAAGTTTTTGACTCTGCAGGATGTGGGAGAGAGAGCTAGGTGTTGAAGTCTCTTCAGAGGCATGGGAGGATATTTGGAAGAATGCAAGAAAGATATCAATTTGCAATCGGACCCATGCTTTACAGTGGAAGATTCTCCACAGGGTCCAGACCGTTTGTCAAAATTTAAACTGGGGGTATCTTCATGTTCCAAGTGCAAGGTCTGCACAGGCACTCTTGCCCATTGTCTTTGGTCTTCTGATAGGCTTCAAACATATTAGAGTGGTGTGGCGGGTGCAAAGGAGAAGATTTTGGCTCTGAGGGTGGTGAAGTACCCTATCTCTCTCTCCTTTTGGGCCTGCCCACTCTATTTCCTGTAGACATGCATAAGAAAAAACTTTTCAATATTCTCATGTTCTGTGCAAGAAAGAATATCTTGCTAGGTTGGATATCCAAAAGCCCCCCAGGCTTGTCAGGTTAGTGGAAGATTGTAATGGAGCATGTTCACCTGGATGTTCTCACAAGTATAGTACATCGCAAAACTAAGGTTTTTACAAGACATGGCAGTCCTTTTTGGAATACCTTGACACAGATTTATCTGCCACACTAACAAAGGCTTTTATATAGCCGTAATGATTGTGTTTTACAACTCCAACATCCAGGAAGGAGGAACAGTGAATGTATGAGTGTTTTTTGTTTGGCTGGGCTGAGTTATTACTATTTATTAGTTTGTTGGTTATTTATTTAGTTAAATAGCCAGTTTGGGGTTTTTATTCTATATTTTTGTATATCTGTTTATACATGAGGGTGGGTTGGGAATTTTTTTATTTGGGTTGGTTTTTATGAACTGTTTTGAATTGCATTGTTTTGTACTTGTAATATTTAAAAATATATTTTTTCAATAAAAATGTACTTTAAAAGAATTAACTTTTCCGGTCCCCTGACCCTGCTTTAGAACTGAGAAAGTTCTGAGGGTCACTGGGCTCAAAACATTAGCTCTGATTTCTCTTCACAGATGCTGCCAGACCTGCTGAGCTTTTCCAGTAACTTCTGGAATGTGTACCTACCTTGCCTTTTTATGGCATTTTGTGGAGCATTTCTGTTGCCTTCCAAGAAAGACCATAAGGCTGAAGTGTTACACAGTAGGAACTGTATTGTGGAGATGTTTACTGTACAGGCCGTTAAGTTAGACTCTGCTGTTTACTGCTGAAAGTGGCCAATGATGTCATCATTGTGTCAGGGTATCAGACACTTAGTGACATTCCACCATTCTTGGACAAACTCAATAGTTTCTTGTTGCAATCCACCTTGTGGCAGTGAAGATAAGCATCCTCTGCCTTAACCTGAACTCTTATTTTTTTTTCACCCAGTACTATATTCGTCTGATTTCCTGCTTTCGCCCTGAATTAGAAAACATCTTCAACTTTCCTTCCAATTCCCACTTTTCACAGTTTCTCTCTTGCCTCTTTCTTGATATTACTGCCTCTATTTCTGAAGATTAAGCTACCCATTAATCTTCATTATAAACGCCCACTGACTCCAAACTTAGCTTGACGGCACATACTCATACCCTCCATCCCATTCTGTTTTTGTTTCCATTGCATCTATTCTGATGATGCGATCTTCTACAATAATATTTCTGTGAAATCTCTTGACTGTGTGCACTACGCTTTCTGCAATGATTGTAACGAGGTCAGCCAGGTGGCCTTCATATAGAATGAGTTGTTGATTAGGGCTGTTAACCCGAACCAATCATGGAGCCCTGGCGAACAGGACTGTCACCGGCACACCCATGACATGGGTGCCGGGGGAAAAAATATAAGCACTACTGCAGTTATGTGGTAGTGTGGGGGTTAAAATAAAGGAAAAAAAAAACAAGTGTGAAAAAGAAAAAGGGGGTTGACTCTGGGGGGAAAAAAGAGGAGGACTGTCAGAGTTGCCTCTGAAGAAGATGGATCGTTGTCAAGGACACTCCATGTGTAAAGAAAGGGTGACTTGGTAACAGGCTCTGTGGAAAGTGAAATGGCTCCACAACTATTCTCTTGCTTTCTCTTCCCTTTCTGAACCATAGTTCTACTTGTCATTTGCCTCTGCCTCATCAGCTTTCATATTTATTACATCATATTCTGTCATTTCTGCCAGCTGTACTGTTATGCCACCATCATACATGGTTATTTTATCCCTCTAATTACAGATTTCTGCAGGTTCCTGTCCCTCTGTGACACTTGTCAACTCCTCAATCACTCCAACATGCTGTACTCCCTCCTGTGGCACCATTCCATGCAAATGCAGGAGACCTAATGCTTGGCTTTCTTTCTTCCTCTCTCCTACTGTCCAAGCCCCCAAACATTCCTTCTAGGTGGAAAAGCAATTTAAATCACGTTTCTTTTAGTTCAGTCAACCATATTTGTTGACAATGTGGTCTCTTTGGGGATACCCAGCATGGATTCGGTCACTCCTTTTCAGACCAGCTGTTCACATGTTGCTGTTGCTGTTGCAAGTTAATCTTAGAGATAGCATTGCACAAACTGACAGCTGCAAACAAAAGTGTTATCTTAATGCTGGGAGTGCCCGAAATGTGTTGTGTGGTGCTGCTATCATGCTGAATAGTCCTCGAACAGATTTTAAAGCTCAAAGCTGAGTATTTACAAGGCAATTCATGGTGCCATTAGTAGCAGCATAAAATTAAACCACAATCTGTAAATAAGTAACTCTACATCCACACTCTGTTGAAGCTACAACATAAAGATCAACATAAGCAGCTGCTGTTTACTGTTAAATACCCCACTACCAACAGGTGAGACCAAACTCTCTAGTTTTGCAATATCCAATTTTAGTTGATGTACACTCCCAGGTGGGAGGTGTCCATGAACATGCTGCAGCATTCCTTGTGAAGCCTAACCTGTGATGCACATTGAGGAGATGAGGTACCTGTTCAGCCAGAAGTGCTAAGTGTTTGATATATCCATATTTCCTTCCAAAAAAAAAACACTCCTGTAATATAATTCTGTTTGAATCTATCAGTTTGTGCAATGCTATTGCTAAGATTAACTTGTAGTTGCAACTTCAGGTATATTGCGTATCCATGGCCTGTTTGTTCCCTGCATAGCAGGTTCAACACTGTGTGTAGTTCAGACTTGTGTCCATGAAGCATGAAGAAAGACTTTAAAAATGTTAAAAACTGTCCATTCTTGTCTACATTTTAAAAATGAACTTTGGACTGAAACTTGGCTGCCACAATTTCTGAAAGGACTTCAGTCATCAGTTACCAGGGCAAACCTCTGACATCATCTAACTGGAATATCACATTGTATGGGCGTTGCAAAGGACCAGCAGATGTGGTTGTCTTACCAGCAGTGAATGAGAACCATTCACTAATGCTAATAGCCCAACAACTAGATCACTTAAGGAACAATGTTCCCCATCCAAACTATAAGGTTTACCTGGTTAAGTTGAAATTTGATTCATTTAGGAGCTCAAATCTGTGATCGCACTTCCTGATTTTTGAAAACTTTTCTGATCCTATACTTCAACCTGGGAAGAAACAGATTGCTGTTAATGTTCTATCAGTCTGGTAAATATCTAACTGCTGTTAACTTGAATCTGCTAGGAACTTAAGGCCTATGAAACTCTACTTCAGCTTGATGTCTGAATCAAGCTTCAAGTCTCTGCCTTTTTGCAACTCTTGCTAGAAAAACTCTGTCTGAAAATGCAGCAATCTCGCACAGCTACACCTTCAAAGCATTCTGCAAGTTCAGTCAACTACAAGGGCATTACAAGACACTACCTTTCCGGACTTGGAAGAAAATCACCTGAATTAATTCCCTTATCTTTATTCTTCTTCACAAGCTCTTTACTTTTCAATTTCTTTCTTTCTTAGTGGCTATGCATGTGTGAGGGTGGGTGTGTGTGTGTAGTGACTATTAGCCCCTGGGTTTAACTGCATGAATAAACCATTCTGTGTTTTGTTCCTATATAGTTTGCAGGTCATTTGTGACATTTAATTTAAGCGTTGAAGATTTGGAGAAAGTATGCTGTAGTTTACTTTAAAGTGGAAAGAATTGAGACATTCCCCTTATCCTTTGGGGAAAAATGAGATCTCCAGTTTGACAGCAGTGGAGCCATATCACCAGTGTTGAACTGACAAGTGTGTACAGGGCCAATAGCTCCACTCAAGACAAATGAAGAACTAAGGTTGTGTGTGGATCTCTCCTGTTGAAGGGAGGAATTAAAAGGAAAATACATCCTTTTTTTAATGATGATTAAAAAAAATCACACAATACCAGGTTATAGTCCAATGGGTTTATTTAGAAGCAGTAGCTTTTGGAGCGCTGATCCTTCATCAGTTTTTTTTAATGATGGCTTGGCAAAATTGCCAATGGCAAGTTTTTCAAAAGCTGGATGGAAACAGTGGATTCTGACAGATACCCTTAGACCAAGAGCCAAGCTTGGTGCATACATTTGTTATGCCATTCAAGGGGTCTTGCTTCAATTGTTTACCAATTATAATCTCCACTGCACAGAGGTTTTTCCAAGAGTGATGTTTAGAACCCTGAATGAGAAATTAGAAACCATGTTCCATACGAATGACATCCTTGTTCGTGGAAGATACAGAAGAAATGAGCAGAGGATTGGGATGATTTTAATGGCAGAACAGAGTGCCAAGTGAAAAAAAGCCAATTCTCTATAATGATTCTGGGGCATGCCATCAAAGAACAAGGCATCACAATGGACAAAGAAGAATAAGCGAATTTGCAGCATCAGAATGTAAAAATAATGTGAATCAAATGGAAAAGTTTTAACCTTAATTTAGCCAAAAGAAGTGACCGGTTTATTATTTTGATCGCATGTTAATTTCAGTTCAGACTGGGTCCTAAAGAGTATCATTGGCTTTTAGTCTGGTCAGGTGATCAATTCCGTCAGCCTATGTCGGTGTTTTTCATTTTTAAAAGAATTGAGTCAGTGAAAGATCCAAGGTATTAAATGGGAAATAGATGATCCTGGCTAAATTGTCCTATTTTCATTGATCTCTGACTCAGAAAATAGAGAAAGGTGAGCAAAGGTCATAAATGGGTGAAATTCCTTGTAAGACGAGCTATTATAGCTGTAGGCAGAAAAGGAACAGGATATGCATGATACACTTGAGCTTCAGTGACATATGGTGTCAAGATATCATCTTTCTCATACTTCATTTTCAACGAATTGGTAAGAATCATATTGTCCACAAAAATAAATGAATCTTCATACAGAGTATTCACATGTTTTACTACACAAAGCTAAGACTCAGAGTGTAGCCAGATTATGCAGTTAATTGATTGAACTGTGAGCTATGTTTCCTAGTTAACTTCAATCAGTACCAGCTAGATTATTTAGTTATACAAATTTAGATTCTTCAATTGTCACATACTTTTAACTTGGAGCATAAGTATCATCTAAATTAGAATTCTTAGATTAAATGACGACTGTTGTAAGCTCTGTGCGCCCTGTGGCTTAATTTACTTTAACATTTACCTTTGTGACTTTGAAGGATTAGCATAATACATTCTGCATTGCATGAAAGACCTTCCTGTTCTGAAGGAATAACGTGCAACCTATTGTGAATTATACAAGTGAAGTTGCATTTAGGGGATGTTGCATGTTCCTTGACTAAGTACACTTTGAAGACCATGCAAGTAGTTAGTCCAGACTAGGGTCTAACGTAGGAATAAATCCACTTTCCAAATGTGGAAGAGATCTTAAGTTAAATGTGACCAGTACAAGTTATTGAGGTCAATTCTTTATATTTGTCAAGAGCAGTGTTATTCAATTTATATCCATGCAAAACCAACCATGTGAAATATTAAAAAGTGTTTCTTGCACTTAGTCAAACATGGTCTTTTATGATCTATTGTCTATGACAGAATACAAATTCAAATCATTCTCTTCTCTTAGCAAGTTTTGTTCAAATGAGCCTAAAACAATAATTGAATTAAGCTGTTGGAGTAATAAACAGTCAAGTGACATCGATGGTGGGTAAGTTGTTGGAGGGGTTTCTGGAAGTTAGAATTTACATTCATTTGGGGAGGGAAGGACTGCTGAGGGATAGTCAGCATGGTTTTGTTAGAGGGAAATCATATCTCTCAAACTTGATTATGTTTTTTGAGGAAGTAACCAAAAAGATGGATGAGGGCGGAGTGATAGACATTGTTTACTTGGATTTTACTAAAGCCTTTGCATCATAGACAGGATGGTTAAGAAGGTGTTTAGCATTCTTGCCTTCGTTGCTCAGACCATTGAGTATAGGAGTTGGGATGTCATGTTGAGGTTGTACCGGATGTTGGTGAGGCCTCTTCTGGAGTACTGTGTACAGTTCTGGCTGCCCTGCTGTAGGAATGATATTATTAGACTGGAGATGGTTCAGAAAAGATCTGTCCGGATGATGCCAGGAATGGAGGGTTTGAGTTACCAAAATAGGCTGGATCGGCTGGAAGTTTTCTTCACTGGCATTTGAGGGTGACCTTGTAGTGGTTTATAATATCATGAGAGGCATAGATAAGGTGAATAGCTAAGGCCTTTTCCCTTGGGTAGGGGCGTTCAAAATTAGGGGTCATACTTTTAAACGTGAGAGGAGAAAGATTTGATAAGGACATGAGGGCAACATTGTTAAACTTTGATATGTATATGGAATGAACTGCCAGAGAAAGTGGTAGATGTGAGTGTGGTTATAATGTTTGAGACATTTGGATTCATACATGAATAGAAAAGACTTGGAGGAATATGGTCCAAATGCAGGCAGGTGGGACTAGTTTAGTTTGGGAGCCTAGTTGGTGTGGCCTAGTTGGACTGAAGGATTTATTTTTATGCTATATGACTTTGACTCCTCATGTTGAAAGGTATAGCAGGTTTGATCATTAAAATAATTAGGAAAGTATTGCTAAGAATTACTTGGCTCGCTTAATACAACTATGTTTCTATCTTTTACCCCCACTTAGACCAGAGTTAGATGCCTGTGATTCTCCAGAGAAATATCCTCCATTGTTTCATGTTATACTGGAAGTAGAGGTTGAATCTTCCGATAAACGCTTTGACCTGACACCTCCCTGGGAACATTTGAACACCAAAGATCTTACACCCAACACACTATTCTCCAGCCACCAGGAACATCAAGAGACATTAGCTGCAGGTATTTTTGTCATTGTGAAGGGCACGATCAATGAAATATGTGTTTAATACATTTGTCAGCTTTTGCTCGTTTCACCGAAGAATTATTGCTGAAATTTGTTTTTATAATACCATTTCTTTTTTTAAAATGCTGATTTTTTTTTTTTTTTTTGCAACTAAAATGTAACCAATACTTTTTTTTTCAAGCATTTGTTCACAGGATAAAAGCTTTGCTGGCGAGGCCAGCATTTATTATTCATCCATAATTACCCAAAGGGAGTTTAAGAGTTGACCACACTGCTGTGGGTCTGTAGGCCAGACCAGATAAAGGCAGCAGCTTCCCTCCTGAAGGTCATTAGCAAGCCAGATGGGTTTTTTTTCTTTTTGTCGATTGGCAATGGTTTAATGTTCGTCATTAGGCTCTTAATTCCAGATTTGTATTGAATTCAAACTACCATGGTGGGATTCAAATCCTGGCCCCAGGACATGACCTGGATCTCCTGGGTTATATAATCTAATGCTAATATCACCAGGCCATTGCCTCCCCCGAAACAAACGAACAATTCTTTGCAGCTTCAATGTGTATCAGTATGCAATGCTAGTAAGCATGTTTGTACATGCATTATGCAGCAGCATTATTATTTAGCCTCGCTAAATAAGTGGGGTGATCCACTGTGGCATTGGTGGAGGTTGTCTGTTCACTTGTGCTAGGTGCATTGCACACAGGGATTTTCATGGGGAAAAGGAATTTCCTAGATAAAGGAAATGCACTTTTCTTCTAGCCTTGTATTATTGGTAGACTATTAATCCAGAAACTCAAATAATGTTTGCGAGACCCAGGTTAGAATCCCATCAAGGCAGATGATGGAATTTGAATTTAATAAGTATCTAGAATCAAGAGTCTGAAGGTAAGAAGTGGAACAATTGTCAATTGCTGGGAAAATCCCATCTGATTCATGAATGTCTGCAGGGAAGGAAATCTGCCATTTGTAAGAAATACATGTCACAATAAATAGATCAAATGCAATTCTAACCTGGTCTATTGTGCATGTGATTCCACACCCACAGTAATGTTGTTGACTCCCAACTACCCCCTGAAATGATATTGTCACCTACTTAGTTGTATCAGTTGTTACAGAATCTCAAGAAAATGAAACCATTTGATATTGACCTAGGTACCAGAATTGACAATGGCAGAAACAGGTCTCTTAACTCTGCAAAGTCCTCCTGACTAGCATCTGGGGGCTAGTGCCAAAATTGGGAGAGCTGTCTCAGTCCAGTCAAGCAAAAGCCTGACATAGGCACAATGTCTGTAAGCCATACTCGCAGAAATGTCCCAGAAACAGCCATCACCATCCGCGGATAGGTTCTGTCCCACTGGCAGGACAGATGCAGCAGAGATGGTGGCACTGTGGTGTACAGTCTGGAGGGAGTTACTTTGGGAGTCCTTTAATGTTGTTGACTTGGACCCCAAGAAGTCTCATGGCTGCAGGTTAAACATGAGCAAAAAACGTTCCGCTGAATGCCACGTACTGACTTCCCTCAGCTGATGAATCAGTACTCCTCCATATTGAATGACACTTGGAGGAAGCATGGTGGTGGCACTGGCACAGAATGAATTCTGGTTGGGGGATTTCCATGGCCACGAGCGGCTCAGCCACTGATTGAGCTGGTCGGGTCCTAAAGGATGTAGCTGCTAGACTGGGTCCACAGAGCAAGTGGTAATGGAATCAACAGAGGGAAAAACATGTGACCTCATAGTTATCAATCTGCTGGCTGAAGAGGCATCTGTCCATGACCGTATGGGACAGACATCAAACAGATCTAGCAACTCAAGACTTAACATCTATGAGGCACTATCGACCATCAACAGCAGCAGAATTGTACTCCAGTACAATCTGCAACCGCATGGCCTTTTCATACTTTCACTTAACCATTACGGTCGAGCCAGGGAGTCAACCCTGGTTCAAAGAAGGGTGTAAGAGGGCTCGCCAGGAACAGCATCAAGTAACCCTAATCCTAAAACTGAGGTGGAAGTGGTACTGCAGATGCTGGAGATTGGAGTCAATGTTAGAGTGGTGCTGGAAAAGCACAGCAGGTCAGGCAGTACCTGAGGAGCTGGAAAATCAATGTTTTGGTCAAAAGCCCTTCATCAGGATGGGCATTTGCCCAAAATGTCGATTTTCCTGCTCCTCTGATGCTGCCTGACCTGTGCTTTTCCAGCACCACTCTAATCTTGACTCTAAAACTGAGATGTCAACCTGATGAAGCAAGCAACCTGGACTACTTGTGTTCTAAATAGCATAAGTGTCAAATGATAGACAGAGCGAAGCAATCTCACAACCAAAGATCGGATCTAAGCTCTGCAGTCCAGCACTATCCAGTCATGAATAGTGGTGGATGGTTAAACAACTAGCTGGAGAAGGAGGCTCCACAAATATCCCCATCCTTAATGATGGAAGAGCCCAGCACATCAGTGCAAAAGAGAAGGTTGAAGCATTTGCAACAGTCTTCAGCCAAAAGTGCCAAGTGAGGATCCATTGCTGACTACCCCAGTGGTCCCTGGGATTACAGCTACCAATCTTCACCAAATTCAATTCATTCTACATGGTATTAAGAAATAGTTGGAGGCACTTGATAGTGCAAAGGCTCTGGGCCCTCAAGACGTTCCATCTATTGTACTAAGACATGTGTTCTAGAACTCCTGAACATCGCCAGTCAAGCTGATCCAATACAATTCAATTCTAACACTATCTTTGGGTAGATGGTAATGCAGAAAGTTACCCATGTATTTCATGGTACATGCAAAGCAGGATGAAGCCAATTATCACCCCATCAGTCTACTCTCGATCATCAAAAAAGTGATGGGAAGTGTCATCAACAGTGCTATCAAGCAGCTCATACTCAGTAACCCTGATGGAACTCAAACTGGGTGTTAATCAGCTCCTGACCTCATTACAGCCTTGGTTCAATCATGGACAAAAGAGCAGAACTCCAGAGATGAAGTGAGAGCGACCGCTCTTGACATCAAGGCCTCATTTGACCAAGTGTGGTATCAAGGACCCCTAGGAAAACTGGAACCAATGGGTATCAGGCCAGACTCTCCAGTGGTTGAAGTCATACCTGGCACATAGGAAGATGTATTTGGTTGTGGGAGGTCATTCATCTCTGCTCCAGGCCATCTTTATAAAGGTTCTTCACGTTAGTGTCCTCTGGCCGAAGCATCTTCAGCCACTTCACCAATGACTTTTCCCTTTTATTATTTGGTCAGAAGTTGGAAATATTGCTGATGGATGATTGTTTTTTTGCTGTGTTTGGCACCAATCGTGTCTCCTCCGATATTGAAGCAGTCCACTTTCAATACAAAAAATCTGACAATATCCAGGCCAAGTTGACAAGCGGCAAGTAATATTTGTGCCAAAGAAATGCCAGGCAATAACTATCTCTATTTAAGAGAGAGAGAGTCTACTCTCAAACCCTTGATATTGGAAGGCATTACCATCACTTATCCCCCACTATCAAAATTCTGGGTGTAAGCATTGGTTCGAAGCTCAACTGGATATTCCATGTAAATACAATTCCTGCAAGAGCAGGTCAGAGGCTAGAAATACTGGTGTATTGAGGACTCTTGAGTCCTCAAAAGCTGTCCAACATTTTCAAGGCACAAGTCAGGTCTGTGCTGGAATATTCACCACTTGCTCCAACAATACTCAAGAAACCGGACACCATCCAGGACAAAGCAGGCTGCTTGATTAGCACCACATTCACAAAAGCCACTCCCAACACCACCACCACCACCAATAATTATAGCAGTGAAGTTTGCCAGTACATGATGTACTGCAGAAATTCACCAAAAATCCTTAGACAGCACCTTCCAAACCCACGATAATGTCCATCTAAAAAGACAAGGCAGCAGATACATGGGAATGTCACCAATCAGCAAGTTCCCCTCCAAGCCACCCGCATCCTAATTTAGAAATACATTGCTGTTCCTTCAAAATCCTGGAGCTGCCGCCTGAATAGCATTGTGGGTTTGCCAACAGCAAGTGGGCTGCAGCAGTTCAAAAAGGCAAGTCAACCTCCACCACCACAATCAATTAGGGTCAGCGAATAAATGTTGTTCCAGCAGCTTCACTCAATCCCATGTCCCACGAGAGAATAAAAATAAATTGAAATTGAAATTTGTTAAAACCCCAGTTTTCCGGTTGGAATCTCCAAACACAGTGAGTAATCACCATTAGTTTGAAACATCTAAGATGACTTTCCTGATTTAAAAACTGAAAGAACTGTGGATGCTGTAAATCATGGAACAAAAACCAAAGTTGCTGGGAAAGCTCCAAAAGGCTTGTCAGCATCCATGAAGAGAAAACAGAATTAATGTTTCCAATCTGGTAACCCTTCCTCAAACTTGCCCAGGAAGTTTTTTTTCATTTTTTTTTTCCCCCTGGGAAAGCTCTGAGGAAGGGTCACCAGGATTGGAAGTGTTAACTTTGATTTCTCTCCACAGATGCTGGCAGACCTGCTGAGCTTTTCTGGCAACTTCTGTTTTTGACTTTCCTGATAGAAAGTTTTAACGTTTTGTACAAACTGAATTCTTAATCAGTGGGTAAATTATTTGTAAGCTAGGATGTGGTCTTTTCTGGAATACTATGGGTAGTCTATGCTGTCACCTGTGAAACCGGTTCAGTTCCTTAAATATGTTTTTGAAAATAAAAGTTAGAGGTTTTTTTTATGTTGGCCAACGAATTGTTAAAGTACTTGGAGATACAGAATGGCTGACTTTAAAAGAATTTGCAAAACCTATATGCAAAGGCAAGGCCTTCCTTTCTGTTTGTTTTCAGCTTAAAAAGAATCAGCATAGTTCCCTTTTTGTAAAGAGTGGTACATTTTGTTACTTGGTATTCTCCATGCATGATGAAGTGCACATTGAGAATTCAGGTGCATATTCCAACTCCCCAACCAAAGTCTTGTTTATGTACACCTGTTCTTCGGTTAATATTTTAAGAAGATAGTACACTAATAAATATCAACAATGTAATAATTTTTGGTGTCCGACTGAAAAACCGGGGTTGTCTGATCTCTTCAGGAATCACTGATTCAATCATTCATGTTCACCTGTAGACATGGTCTTCCTTCATGTTATTTGCATATGGCTAAAGAGTTCCTCTTTGAGAATTGAAGCATAAAGTAAGACATGGAAACATTGCTTCTCCAGTAACATGATGATTTTTTTGCTGCAGGTAAAGCTGCTTTAGATACTGTAGTTGAAGTGGAAACCTCATCAGATAACATAAAGAGCACAGGACAAAGCACGTTTTTTCCAACCCTTAACTGGCAAGGTATTTAAATACTACTGCATAGCTGTATTGAACATCTAGTTACTTTTTTGATGCATCTCCAAAACAAATTTCTAGTTTTGATAAGCATACATTAACTTTGGCAGAGGGCTACCAATCATTTTGGGGGTCATTTTAAAATTTGTGATAATAGTAAACAGATGTTAGCAAACTGACCCCCAATTTCAGTCCTCTCCTCATTATTTGCATTCCTGTTGACTTCAGAGGAAAGGAAAATCAAGCAGCCTGTGTAATGGGTGGTCAATTTTACATTCCTCTTTTGTTCACACTATTAAAAGCTAAAATTATCCTTTTTTGTTTTGGATGTCTACGATACAATTTTGATTCATGCTTAACTAACGTAATGTGGGGTTTGGATCCAATACCCGACTGGTGTAAAAGAAAGCAAAGTTGTCCCACTTGTGAGGTAATGTTGTATGGTTTTGTTTCCATACCAACTGCAGCAATATGAAAAATATAATACACAGACCTGACTAGTAACTGTAGTAAAACAGATCATTTTATCTGTGGCTTTTTATTTTTTACAAAATTCTCCTCTTTTTATTAGGGTGTTTTTTTGTCATGCATTCCTTACATTTTAAATTTGTGACACTTTATATTTATAGCATTGTGCTAAAAATACAGTGAGGTTTTTATTTAAGATGTAACGACTTTTCGTACCTGTTTTTTCCAGAAACAAAAGGTGATAAGAATGGTACTAATCCTTCCTCTGAAGACCGAACAGCGCTCATGAATGAGGATAGTGAGCCATCAGATGATGAACTTCTGTCCCTTTCAAGCCAGCACAGTACTACCAGTGTGGAAAAACAGCATGGGACGCCAAAAAGTGCCAAAAAGCAGGCACTCTCTCGATCCTCGGCACCTGAAAGTGTAGATCTTCTTGATTTCAATGGAGGTGCAACAAGCCAGACCTTTACAACTACTGCTCCAGCCAAGCCTCTGCCAACTAACTCTGACCTACTCAGTGACTTCTTTGGTAGCACCTCTTCCATTCCATCAACGCAGGGTAGTAGTGGTGCTCCAGGCTCAGCACATTCTACCCCTCGTAGGTCTGCAGGCTCTCCTTCTTTATCATCATCACCAAAAATTAATGAAGGTATTGTAGCTATAAAGTTGTGTGGCAAACTTTGGGGAAAAAGAGCCTTGTATTAACAAAGCAATTTCAGTTCTGGTTTTCATCTCTATCTTAAGATGCTAAAATGGTTCATAATTAATTATTGACCTAAATCTTCCAGGCAGTGGTAGTAATGGCCAGATTGCTGCTGTGCCTTGTAGAGCTCCCTGCCACAACATTGCTGCTCACGTCTCCTGGGATCTTCTGAGGCCAGTGTAATGTCGATTGGGAAGTTCCATTAGAGCAGAGAAGAGTCAGGCAAAAACATGGCATGCTCCCTTTTGACGGCACTGGCTGTTGTTTGTTTGGCAAGCTCACCATGTTGGCGGACAATAGAAGAGAAATTGCCTCTGCTGATGTGTAAAGGACATGGGTTTTTGAGTTGGGGAGATTCCGTAACAACACCAGAGAAATGCATCATTCAATTCAAATCTAACATGTATCATTGGTTACTTTTAAACTTAAAATATACAATACAATTTGATTGTTTGTCTGTTTAAAGGGCTTTGTAATATAATTTCTGCCTCTCCTACATCTCCAGTGCTTGACATTGAGAGTATATGTCCACTGGTAAATGACCTTTTAATCAGCAAAGAGAAAGTACCATGCAGAAGATGGAAAATTGAATTAAAATGCAACAAGTGCTTTGTACACACTGATGTTTAATTGATGCAATTTAAACCCTGAAAGGTGTTGTCTCATGCACTGCTTCAGACCTGATGGAGCTTGGAGCATGAATTCCCTCCCACACTGGCCTTTGAATTGTACACTATAGTCAGTCTACAATGTGTCACCTTGAAAAGTATCCTTTTGTTTTACATTGGAGTCTTTTTGTGAGAAAAGCAGCAGCAACAAACTACTAAACATAGCATGTTCATATTGATTGGCGTTGAGTCACGCACAACTTTCTAAATCTATAATACTTTGCTAGATTCACCTTGTTTCTGTTTGGTTGATTCATTTTCATTTTACACAAAGCCTACACTTTTATATGCTTTGATTGTTTTGTTAGTGGTGACCCTTATTTGCAAACTGTTGAGAAATATGACCTTAATTGAGATGTAGAATTAATGTAGAGAGGTGATCATAAAATATAACTTGAAAAGGTCAGGCCCATATACCACAACATCTGTGTAATTAGCAGGCACAAACTCATTCCTCTGTTAAATTTGCCACAGTGTAGGTGATTTTCATGAAATTGTCACTTTAATGCATAAATTCACATTATGGGCCACTCAAGAATATTTGTGAATATTGTCACTAGCTGCCTGGGAGAACAGTTTGGTTTGATGAATGAGTGGAAAGGTGGTCATTGTGATTGGTGATTTGGCTGCGAAGTTACCTGGGTTCGTTTATCTTAATATTTTCTGTATAAGTACATATGTAGAACTGCTTCAAGACTCCAACTTATTGCTTTGTTTAGAAATAAAAGCAGAGGATCCTGGGGTTCAATGACATTGCTCATCAGAATTTGGAACTTCCAGGCAACAGTACTTCTGTAGGTCTGCATGCTAGGACATGTTGCAAGGGTGTATCTTCAGATGTATATCTATCTCCAAAGATCTGGCCCATGTAGTTGACTGAGATAAATGCAAATTGCAAGGCTCCATAAGCAACACAGTTTAATGATCAGTAATCTCTCCTTTTTTTAAAAAAAAGTGTTTGCGAGAGAAGATTGTGAAATTGTCCATTTTTGCATAAAGTATGAAAAGCTCTTGGCTAAATGGCTGAGAGATTGCAGAGTTCTGAGTTGCAGATGTAGGTAGTTGATGGAGGGGAATATATCTGTAGTCTGCAGAAAAATAACAATGGACTGGTCAGTTTGGGCAAAAATAGTCAAGTGGAATTCAGTCGACAGAGGTGTGATATGATGCATTTGGGTGGATAAAGAAGGAATTTATTATAATGGTAAAATACTTGTAAGTGTAGAGGAACAAAAATGCGTTTTTGGGTGCATGTGCATGGATCCTTGAAGATAGCAGGACAGAAAATATGTTTAATGAAACATACAGGATGCTTTATTACACAAGGCATTGAATAGGACCAAGTAAGCTTTGGTAAAACTATATAATAAAAGTGGTATGGCTACAGCTGGAATACACTGCATTATTTTGTTTACCACATTTTAGGAAGGATGTGATCATGCAAGGCTGGTGGGGGACACACAGGAGATTTGTATGGATTTTGCCTGCACTGGAGACTTTTAGCTATGAGCCGTGATTGGCTAGGCTGGAACTATTTTCTTTGGAACAAAGCAGGCTGATAGGAAGTTTTAATTGAGGGGCTCAGATAAAATGGATAGGAAGGCTCAATTAAAGAGCTAAGACAGAACATAAAACTGAAACATAAAGCCAGCACTGTATTGCCAGAAAACTTGGACACATTGCTTTTAATTTCTTTGTCTAAGTTATGAACATAAATTGTAAACAGCTGAGGCCCAACCTTGTTTCTTGCAGCTAGCTAGATCGCAATGTGAATTGCACATTTATGCCTTCTGTTTCTGCCTGTTACATAATCATTTATGGATCACTATTTATCTTCTCCCCCATCAACCCCGTTGCATATTTTGCCTATTATTCTTCTCCGTGTCAACTAATTGAATGTCTTGTTGAGATCAAAGTTTACCACATTCCCCTTTATATTTAAAAAAAAAACCAAAGATTTTTCAAACTTTATATCCCTTTGATAAAACTACATTGGTTTATCTGATCGTACTAATGTTTACTTCTGGTTAAAATTTTTAACATTACTAGAAGGAGACTAAATGTTGTTTGTTTTTGATCTTGTGCTCATCAGAACTGGATACAAGAAACAGACTTGAATAAAGAGACACTACTTTATACAGTGAGAATGTGGGCCTTAAGTTGGCATGGAGACAGTTAACAGTCAAATTTAATTCTCAGCCCAGACAGATTTTTGTTGGTCAGGGCATTGCCATAGCGATGCAGCAAAGTTTGGCTGTCTTCATGAGTTTTTTGTGAAAAATGTGAAATGTATGCATGAATTCCTGTGGCCTACTCAAACAGGGTCCTGAGTAGTTGGATATGGAGTTTTGAGCACACTAATACATTAACTGCAGACCTGGCTGATGAACTTAAATTCGTTTCTGGTGTAACTCTTAGGACAGACTGATTTAATCATTAATTCTGGCAGCAGAATCCTACTTAATTGTAGATATATTCTGAGGTTAGCCCTAGTTGGTTAGGACAGTTGGTTGGACCGATGGTTTGCCATGCAGAGGGAAACCAATGGCATAGGTTCAATTCCCACACAGGCTGAGGTCAGTGCGAATGTCTGGTTGAATCCACCAACATCTGAGGCTTTGGCCCTCTTGTAGCTCAGTGGTTGTGTCCCTCCTCTTGGACAGGGCGATCCAAATTCAGTCCCACCTGCACTAGAGGTGTGTTATGACATTTCTGAGCAGGTAGATTTAGACAAATAGATTAAATTAAAGATTAACTTTTCTGAGACTTGCAGGCATGGGCTGGTTGAGTGTGGCCAATGTGCTTCTGGTTGGAAATGGTCAAGATATTTGATGCGGTCCACCAGTATTGGGATGTACAGTGTACATACCCAGCATCACACTGCCACTGCTGCTTATATCTTTCATTACTACTTCATGTTGTTGTTAAAACCTCTTTTTGGCTTGACAGCAGCATCCAGTTAGTGTAGAAAATCACTCTGCCCTATGTCTCAAAAAAAATCTAAGAAATGTTTTAAACTTGATTTCCCTTTTATAAAACTATGTTGGTTTGTCTGATCAAACTATCACTTTAGATGCAAGGTTATAATGTCAATATTACTGAAAGGATTTGCAGCATAGTAGCAGTGTGAGACCGCTAACTCCACCTGTTGTTCAAATTCTGGATACATCCCTTTTCAGTGTAATCTGAGGTAGACTGTGTACTGTTCAGGGCGAAAGGTGCTGAATATAGGGCCTAGTTGAGTTTTTAAAAATAAGATTTCCTTTTTGATATGATGTAGAGGTGCCAATGTTGGACTGGGGTGGACAAAGATTTTAAAAATCTCACACGATGCCAGGTTATAATCCCAACAGGTTTTTCTGAAAGGTCTGGCTTTCGGAGCGCTGCTGCTTCACGTAACTAGTAGGGCAGGATTGTAAGAAACAGAATTTGTAGCAAACTATCACAGTGTCCTATGATCCTGCCCCACTAGTTACCTGATGAAGGAGCAGTGCTGTGAAAGCTAGTATTTCCAAATAAACCTGTTGGACTATAACCTGGTGTTGTGTGACTATTAAATTAGCCCTTTTGCAATAAGTTGCTGCATTTCCCAATGACTAGCTAGCTACTAATCTGTTGTTCTGCTTTCACTTTCCCTCCTTTCCTGAATAGTGGTATTTGGTTTATTAATTTCCAATATGATGGAACCACCCTGTAAACTAAGGAAAACTAGCAACATTATTGTTGGTGTATCTGCTATTTCTGTAGCCGTCTGTTCTAGAACTCTACGTCAAGAGAATTTGTCAGCTTTATATTCTCAAGTTTCCCTCACTTTATCTCTGCTGATTTATTAATTGCTTTAAGCTCATTAGTCCCTTGTTAATTCTCTTACTGCTATGTAACCATTGTTTTGTTCTCTTAAGCAATGATGTCAAGGACTTTTTTCCATTTAATGTGCAAGTCATACATTTCTAAAAATGTTAATAAGCTAATACAAAGATGTCAGTTGAACATTATTGAAATTAATTCTGATCAGATCACTTTTTTGCATTAGTCCTGAGCTTTGTGGAGAACTGTGTGCTTTCTAGAATGTGGGAAAGTATTGTGTTTAGTTCAGTGAGATGAAATTATGTTTCACTCCGGTATACTTTGATGTGAGCTAATACGTTACTTGATAGCTTTTAAATTTTTTCCATGAGATCCTGACATCGTTATTGCACATCCCAATTACCTTTTGTAACACTCTTTTCCTGAATTGGTGCAGGTACACCTTTTGGTATGATTAGGAAAGAAGTTATAGAGTCATAGAGTTGTACAGCATGGAAACAGACCCTTCGGTCCAACTTGTCCATGCCGTACAGATATTTCAACCCAATCTAGTCCCATCTGCCAGCACCATCCCATATCTCTTCAAACCCTTCCTATTCATATACCCATCCAGATGCCTCTTAAATGTTGCAATTGTACTAGCCTCCACCACTTCCCCAGGCAGCTCATTCCGTATACATACCACCCAGTGTGTGGAAAAAGTTGCTCCTTAGGTCTCTCTTATCTTTTCCCCTCTCACCCTAAACTTATGCCCTCTAGTTCTGGACTCTTTGCCCCTCCTCCCCCCTACTAAGGGAAGAAACTTTTTGTCTATTTATCCCTTCCATGCCCCTCATGATTTTATAAACCTCTATAAGGTCACCCCTCAGCCTCTGACCTCCAGGGAAAATTGCCCCGGCCTATTCAGCCTCTCCCTATAGCTTCAATCCTCCAATCCTGACAACATCCTTGTAAATCTTTTCTGAACCCTTTTCAAGTTTCACAACATCTTTCAGATAGGAAGGAGACCAGAATTGCACGCAATATTCCAACAGTGGTCGAACCAATGTCCTGTACAACCGCAACATGACCTCCCAACTCCTGTACTCTCTGCTCTGCCCAATAAAGGAAAGCATACCATACGCCTTCACTATGCTATCTACCTGCGACTCCACTTTCAAGGAGCTATGAACCTGCACTCCAAGGTCTCTTTGTTCAGCAACACTCCCTAGGACCTTACCATTAAGTGTATAAATCCTGCTAAGATTTGCTTTCCCAAAATGCAGCATCTCGCATTTATCTGAATTAAACTCCATCTGCCACTTCTCAGCCCATCTGGTCAAGATCTTGTTGTAATCTGAGGTAACCCTCTTCGCTGTCCACTACACCTCCAATTTTAGTGTCATCTGCAAACTTACTAACTGTACCTCTTATGCTCACATCTAAATCATGTATTTAAATGATGAAAAGTAGTGGATCCAACACCGATCCTTGTGGCACTCCACTGGTCACAGGCCTCCTGTCTGGGAAAAAAAATCCACCTCCACCACCACCCTCTGTCTTCTACTTTCAAGCCAGTTTTGTATCCTGATGACTAGTTCTCTCCGTATTACATGAGGTCTAACTTTGCTAACCAGTCTCCCATGGGGAACCTTGTTGAACGTCTTACTGAAGTCCATCTGGATCACGTCTACCACTCTGCCTTCATCTTGGATTTTGACCGAGTGATCGATAAAGAATGGCAATTATATCTCCTGTCAGGATGTTGTGTGATTTGGAGGGGAATGTGCAGGTGATGGTGCTCCCATGTAACTGCTGCCTTTCTCTGGAAGTAGTAGAGGTATGCATTGATGCCACTGTGTGTTGGTGGTTGAGGAAGTGAATGCATTAGGCAGTGGATGGGAGGCTGAGAAGGTGGCTTGCTTTCCCCTGGATGATGTCCAGCCTAGTGGATGTTATTGGAGCTGCACTCAACCAGGCAACTGGAGAGCGTTGGTATTAATGATGTTGAGAGGAATAGAACCCGGGCTCGGCTGAAGGAATTTCAACAGTCACATGCCAAATTAAAATGCTGAACTTGCAAGATAATCTCTGGATTACTATCTGAGATAGAGGCAAACTGTCATATCATAAGTCAAGTCAAGGAGATAAACGTGTAGGCTCAAACATTGGTGTGGGTGGAATGGGTTTTGATTCATGAGCCATTGGATCAGTACTGGGGTGGAAGGGAACTGTTCCAGTGGAACATGTTTCACTCTAACTGTTGCTGGGACTCCTGTCTTGGAGAATTCAGTCACTAGGGCTGTAGAGAGAGGGCGTAAGGAAAGGAGAAACATAAGCTTACAAAGGAAAAGAATATGTGAACATTGTAGGGCAGCTATTTGGAATGATACCCAGCATGCAACAGGAAAGGACAGTGTACAAACATTGGGGAAAAAGAGCAGCAAATGGGGTCAAAAGGGGAAGAAAATGGTTAAATTCATGGCTTTTTACTTGTACATATAGACTATTTGGAACAACAAAATAGATGAATTAAACAGAAGACAGTGGAGATGATCTCTCTGCCATTATTGGAAATAAGCTTCAAGGAGACTTAAAACACTCTGAGCATCATTGCAAAGACCGAACTTCAGTTCTGAAGAAGACTCACACAAGACTAAAAAATTTGCCTCTTTCTCTCTCTCTCCAGTGTTGCCAAACCTGCTGAATTTCTCCCAGTATTCTGTGCTTGAGAATCAAAAAATAGGGAAGTGTTACAATGATAAGATTCAGATTTCTCCTAAAATATCGTGAACAACTTCTTTCCCCTTATCTAAGAAGAGATGTACTGGCTTTGGAGGCAGTCCAGAGAAGGTTCACTAGGCTGATTCCAGTTATGAAGAGGTTGTCTTAAGGGGAGTTGTTAAGAAGGTTGGGGCCTGTATTCATTGGTACTTGGAAGAATGAGAAGTGGTCTTAGTGAAATATCTGAAATTCTTATCGGGCTTGACAGGGTGAATGTGGAGAGGTGGTTTCCACTCTGGGGAATGTTTAGGGCCAAATGGCATAATCTGAGTAGGAGGTTGTTCAGTTATGATAGAGATGAGGAGTGGTTTCTTCAAAGGGTAGTGAGTCTGTGCAATCATGTGCTACAGGGAGCTGTCAAGGCTGGTTCACGAATTATATTCAAGGCTAAGATAGACAGACTTTTAATCAGGAAGGAAATTGGGTTGTGGGGGAAAAGGCAGGAAAGTGCAGTTGAGGACCATCAGATCAGCTATTATCTCATTGAATTGTACACTAGATTTGATGGGCTAAACAGCCTGCTTCTGCACCTATGCCTTTTGTTCTTATTCCATCACACTCCTGGCTTTTTGATGAATGATCGACATGGGGAATTCAGGAGGTAAGCTACTTGGTGCAGAATTTCCAGCTTCTGATCTGCATTTGTAGCTATTGTACCCAGTTTAGTTTCTGCCCAATGAGAACCCACCCCTTAAGATACTGATTGTGAGGATTCACTTGCGGTAATGCTGTTTAATGTATATGGGAGATGATTAAATTGTGTTTCGTTGAAGTTGGTTATTGGGTGGCATTTGCATATTCTAGATGTTGCTTGCCTCTAATTAGCCCAAGCCTGAATGCTGTCCAGATTAGATTAGATTACTTAGTGTGGAAACAGGCCCTTCGGCCCAACAAGTCCACACCGACCCGCCGAAGCGTAACCCACCCAGACCCATTCCCCTACATTTTCCCCATCATCTAACACTACAGGCAATTTAGCATGACCAATTCACTTAACCTGCACATTTTTGGACTGTGGGAGGAAACCGGAGCACCCGGAGGAAACCCAACGAGATCTTCCTTCACAGTTCTATTTCAGTATTTGAGGAGTGGCAAGTGGTGCTGAATTATCAGTGAAAATTTCTCCTCCTTCTGACCAGTATGTTGGAGGCAAGATTATTGCCAAAGCAGCTGAAAATCATTGGGATTAGGACCCCTGAAAAACCCATTGCAGTGATCTCCTGAATGGAGGCCATTGATCTTGAAGAACTTCAACCATCTTTGTGTGCTATGTATAACTCCAACTATCAAGAGTGTTGCCCTCAATTTCCATGTACTTCAATTTTGTTAGACTCCTGATGCCTGTCTTGGTCAAATGCTGCTTTGATGTAAGAGTAGTGACTGTCATTCCACTTTTGAGTTCAGGTTTTTATTGCACCTTTGGATCGCGACTTTGACTCTTTTCCATCATGTTGCAGGGCGGCACAGTGGCTCAGTGGTTAGCACTGCTACCTCACAGCACCAGGGTCCCAGGTTCGATTCCAGCCTCGGATGACTGTCTGTGTGGAGTTTGCACATTCTCCCTGAGTCTGTGTGGGTTTCCTCCGGGTGCTCTGGTTTCCTCCCACAGTCCAAAGATGTGCAGGTCAGGTGAATTGGCCATGCTAAATTGCCCCATATTGTTAGGTCAATTTGTCAGAGGGAAATGGGTCTGGGTAGGTTACTCTTCTGAGGGTCGGTGTGGACCGATTGGGCCGAAGGGCCTGTTTCCATGCTGTAGGGAATCTAATCTAAAAAAATCTAAGATAAATGAGAGTAGGCAGATGGGGTAATAATTGACTGGATTAGACTTGTCCTGCTTTTTCTGGGCAGGACACATGACTGGAGTTTATTAGGTTAAAATATCAGAAGCCCATGGACCAGCAAGTTATGCTCCTGAGGTGCATGTACAGAATCCAAGCTTACAAGCTTAGCTTGGTGAAGATGAACCTGTTGTTTGTTAATCATAGTCTAGAAGTTACTGTGGACACATTCCTTGGTCAGTATTAACCTTCAGATCTTTGCATATGATTGATTTTTGAAAAGTCACTTTTAGAACTGATGATTAATGACCGCATTTTGCAAGTTAACTTCTACCACAAATTAGAGAGAACAAAATAGAAGGCAGTGAGCTCTAACATTAAATTGGGCAAAAATAGAACGTTTACAGAAATACTAAAGCAAAGAAGATAGGATTGTAAATGGTCATAATGAACAATATTTGAATGAACTCAATTATTTGTCTAAAGTTTTTTGGTTTTATCAACTAAACTGAATTATTGCTTGCTAATTGAGAAATTTTATTACAGCAAGTGTAATTTTTGAAATTGCCATGAGCTGAAAGCAGACAACTGTTTGGCTTTGAATTGAGAAGCATGCTAATAGTCAAAGGGTAAAAAATCTGCTTATTCCTGAACATTGTTCAACTCCATTATGACAGAGTTTGCAGTTTTAATTTGGCACTTAAACATAAGTGAATTTGTATTGAAAGTGCGTTCAGAAAGTATAGTCACATAAATGTCTAGGTGTTAAAATGCTAAATAATGAAATCATGCAATATTTTTAAGAAAGCAGTTGGATCCTTGGGGGGGGGGGGGGAACTAATTGTTTTCCAATGAACCATTTTGTGTCTTGTAAATCTTTTAGGAACAGCGTTTGATCCATTTGACTCTCAAGCCAAGCAACAGAATCAGGATTTACTTGGTGTTTTCCTCAATCGGAGTGGTGCAGGTTCTCCAGTTGGACAAGCTGACCCTTTCATTCAAACAGCCAGGACGCCATCTCCAACTCCACAAAGCACTGCTGGTGATCCTTTCAGTATGGGTAAAAATTTGGCATATTATTTAAGTTTTTTTTTGAAAACGCTTTTTTATGCTTTAAGTCAATTGTGACCCCACTCAGTTTCTATTCCAACAATATATAGATGTTACCAGCTGGCAATGGTGCTGCTTCTGCCCTATTAGAAACAATTAGTTTGCCTTCAGTTCCAATTCTGATTCTTGATTAAAAATTTAATAGATGTTTTAAAATTATATCTTACAATAGCATATACTTTTAAACTGAATTGATTCTTTTGGTCCATTAAATATTATTTAACTTCCCTTTAGCCACCTTTTCCCTTTTTTTTGAGGTACTGACTCTTGGTGAGGTAGTGTTCTCCCTGTGTTCCCTTTGCTCCAGTATTTTGCAGCAGTTGCCTTGCATTAACTGTTGGCAGAATCTTCAGCTGAGCAGCTGGAGCTAATTCTATCTTGACTGTGTAGTCTTCATTCAGCAGAAATTGCTCGATGCCAATCAAAAGCCAAGGTGCTGCCTTTTTCCCTTGAAGGATATTGAGTAAGATTTATGATACTTCATGATTACCAGCTAACCAAGTGTGAAATGTAGTTTCAACCTGGGATTCATTCTCATCTGACAGACACAGTTACAAAACTGAACCATTAGGGAACCTTTGGATTCCAAAACACACTTAAGAATGGAATGGTAGAAATTGAAATGTTTCTAGTTTTTTCTAGATTGTGTCGTACAATTTTATCCAACTCACCAGAGTTCATTGGGCAGCCCAATGGCTCAGTGGTTAGCACTGCTGCCACACAATGCCAGGGACCTGGGTTCAATTCTAGCCTTACATAACTCAGTGTGGAGTTTGCACATTCTCCCCATGTCAGCATGGGTTTTTGCAGGGCACTCCAGTTTTTTCTCGTGGTCCAAGGTGTGCAGGTTAGGTGGATCGGTCACACTAAACTACCCATTGTGTCCAGGGATGGGCAGGTCAGGTGGATTAGCCATGGTAAATGTGGGGGTATGGTGATGGGTAGGATGCTGTTTGGAGAGTGGTGCAGTCAGGATGGGCTGAATGGCCTTTTCCCACACTGCAGGAATTCTATGATTCTTTAAGCTTTACATTGACTAATTCGAAGTTCTATTTTTATAAGTAGTAATGATATTACAGTGTAGTTACCTAGATATTCCTCTAGGGCTGACATTGAGAGTGCTCCACTTAGGTATTTTGATGTAGTTTATATTCCCATTAGGCATGAATTTTTATGCAGAAGTAGAGTGAGAGGCTTCTGGTTGAATAATTGATTTACTTAATTTTTTTTGCCTATGGGATATAAGTTCCAACTTCATCTAGTTGGATGCTTGTTCTTTGGTCCATGTCAAATCAATTTGGGCCAGTCAGTGTGAATACACAGCACACAACCTAGTTTGGAAAATTGTGATGTGATCTTGGGTCAAGTACAGATAGTTGAGAGCATTTTACCTTTTTATATTAGATTTATCCTGTACATAACAAGCCAATGGGATTTTGAAAATAGTGTTCAATTTGGCAATAGTGATCAAAGTTTGGGAGAAGATTTGTAGCTAGGGTGCTCGTTTTGTTCGCCGAGCTGGGAATTTGTGTTGCAGGTGTTTCGTCCCCTGTCTAGGTGACATAGTCAGTGTTTGGGAGCCTCCTGTGAAGCACTTCTGTGATGTTTCCTCCGGCATTTATAGTGATTTGTACTGCCGCTTCCGGTTGTCAGTTTCAGCTGTCCGCTGCAGTGGCCGGTATATTGGATCCAGGTCGATGTGCTTATTGATTGAATCCGTGGATGAGTGCCATGCCTCTAGGAATTCCCTGGCTGTTCTCTGTGTGGCTTGTCCTATAATAGTACTGTTGTTCAGTCGAATTCATGTTGCTTGTCCTCTGCGTGTGTGGCTACTAAGGATAGCTGGTCATGTCGTTTCGTGGCTAGTTGGTGTTCATGGATGCGGACCGTTAGCTGTCTTCCTGTTTGTCCTATGTAGTGTTTTGTGCAGTCCTTGCATGGGATTTTGTACACTACACTGGTTTTGCTCATGCTGGGTATCGGGTCCTTCGTCCTGGTGAGTTGTTGTCTGAGAGTGGCTGTTGGTTTGTGTGCTGTTTTGAGTCCTAGCGGTCACAGTAGTCTGGCTGTCAGTTCAGAAATGTTTTTGATGTATGGTAGTGTGGCTAGTCCTTTGGGTTGTGGCATGACCTCATTCCATTGTCTTTCCCTTAGGCATCTGTTGATGAAATTGTGGGGGTATCCGTTTTTGGCAAATACATTGTACAGGTGTTCTTCCTCTTTTTGCAGTTCTGGTGTACTGCAGTGTGTTGTGGCCCTTTTGAACAGTGTCTTGATGCAACTTCTTTTGTGTGTTGGGCTGGTTGCTTTCATAGTTTAGGACTTGGTCTGCGTGTGTAGCTTTCCTGTATACCTTTGTGGTGAATTCTCCGTTCGGTGTTCTGTACCATCACGTCTAGGAATGGGAGTTGGTTGTCCTTTTCTTCCCCTCTAGTGAATCGGATTCCTGTGAGTATGACGTTGATGATCTGGTGTGTGATCTCTCTTTCTGTGTTTTTAATGATTACAAAGGTATCATCTACATATCAGACCCAGAGTTTGGGTTGAATTTGTGGTAAGACTGTTTGTTTGTTCTAACCTTTTCATTACCGCTTCTGCTATGAGTCCAGAGATGGGTGAGCCCGTGGGTGTGCCATTGATTTGTTCATATATTTGGTTGTTGAATGTGAAGTGTGTTGAGGCACAGGTCCAGTAGTTTGAATATGCCATCTTTGTTGATAGGTTCACCGTCCTGTTGTCTGTTCTGTATATCCAGCAGGTTGGCTGTTGTTTCTCTGGCTAGGGTTTTGTTGATAGAGGTGAACAGTAATTTTACTTGCACAGAAAGTAGCAATTTGAATTTCTTTTGGGGAAACTTTCTATCCAGACATAGACCCCATTACAACTGTTCATTTTGTTTTTGTTTCAGATAGTGACCAACACACACTGCATTTTCTAGTATTTGCTGTATTATATCATGTTTCTTTCATTTCAATTCCCCTTTTGTACTACTCAGTTTTTAAGTTTTCATCTCTTTTTAAGACAACATATATTTAACTTCTGACAAGACACAGACACATTTGGAAGCATCATTTCCTTGCTTCACAACTTTTAGTGAAAAACTAATCGAGAGGATGAAGTATGTCTTGCACTTGCCCTCACCTTTGCAGTAACCTGAGTAAATTGAAACATTTGAAAAATATGTACTCTTTCGGGCCTGATCCTAGTAGTACATACAATTCTAAATTTTCTTAGAGAAGTTTAAGTGACTCCTTATGAGATTATGTTGCATTAGTACTTTAGTCTTTGTTTGAACCTCCAGCAAAAACATTATGATGCACTGTAAAATGTTAACTTTTTGCTTTACTTAGGTAGAGTTTCCCCTGGTCCGCCATGTACTCCAACTGTGTCTGTTCAACCAGATCTAATGGGAGGATGGGGCTTGGGATCCTCAAATCTACCTGGAGGTTCAACAGCTTGGGCAAACAAATCCGCTGCTTCGGGTAAAAATAGAAATAATCTTGTTTATATTTACTAGTCTAATTGACTTTGTTCTCGGCAGTTAACTCACATAGAACAAACAGGTAATGTTTGAAAAGCACTGAAGAGCAAATTAGATTTGTTTTTGACATCATTATCAATTCCTTATCCACTCTTTATTATCAAACTGTCAAAATGAGATTCAAGATTTAGTGTGACAGTTGGCACGGAAACGTTTTCATTTTTCTTTTTTTATCAGACCTTCTCTCAAAATTGTACAAAGCTGATCCTTTCTAGTGTTCATTTTTTTTTCTGGGACACGGTCATTACAAATTGACCCTAAAGTTTTTTTTTATTCCTAAAATACCAAAAACATAAATGCAAGATACCACTGAGGTTGAAAGGGCAGAAGAGGTGGGATGTATTAACAATTTATTATTGGGATGTGAATAGAGCTAATGGTGTCTATCCAGGGTTACCCTGAGAGGGTGATGGTGTGATGACTCATTGAACCACGACATAATCATGATGCTCTGCAATTGAATGCAGTTGAGTTACATCGGAGGACAGCTATGCATCAACTGTGCTGGTGTGTTCAGTACATAGAGCACATCTGAGTAAAGACTGCAGATCCTGTTTCTGGAGGGGATTCTCGTTCACCAGTTTGGGTTTTACATAACAGCTTTATAATCACTCACCAGATTCTTATTTAGAATTTGCAACTTGCAGTTCTGTTGGGAGAATTAAGAGTGGAAGGGGCGGGAGTTCTCTATCACAGAGGATTATGAATCCTCATTATTGAACACAGCAAGGTCTGCAAGATTCATATTTTTGTGCTCTCGGGAAATCCAGGATTTGTGGGGGTTCTGATAGGAAGCTGGGGTCGAAGCCAGAGGTTAGCCATGCTGACATTGAAGTGGAGTGGGACTGATGGCCCATATGAGTCTGCTCCTACTCTTATTTTGTAAGTTTTTGGATTTTTCAATGGATCCTTCTAGTATGAGGGTATAACTGTATGATAACCTGCAAGTCTCTTCACTCTGGTTGCAAGAGTTTCGTGTCAATTAGCTTTGAGGCATCAAAATACGGGTTGCCTTCAAGCAGCTACTAATGACACCATGATGGCCGTTATTGAAAACCTGTGATATTGACAGTCACACTGTCTAACTGTTGACCTGAGAAATGGAAACGTGTATCAGCGGGTAATTTTTACAAAGTAAATTTCAAGACAGATTGTGCAAAATAAGGATCATAACTCAGATCTGGGCGAATACCATTTTAATATTGGGTGGATATTTAAGTACTCCACTGCATTCATTTAAGCACATGAAAAGACTTGTGTCCTCATTGCAGAGCAGCAACTGAATTGAGGATGTTATGCTGGTTGATGAATGTGTGGTGACAGATGCTGTGAAATTCCCATACAGACTCTTATGGAATATCAGGAGCGAGAACCTTCCTTTCTTCAAAAACTAAGATCATAAAATACTGTCTGATGAAAGTTGCTGTTCAAATTTACCTTCTTGGTCTTTCTCTCATTGATTTTGATATAAACCTGGGGCAAGTATATGTCTTGCTGTCTCTGAAAGCAATTTATCAGCTGCATGGTGAGAGTCATTATGGATTGGGGTAGATGGTATGTCACATTTTCAACAAGCAGATCTATAAATGGGTTCATATTTCTATATCATTTTCCCAACAGGTGGAGTTGGGGGTGCCAGCAGATCAGCAAATACCAGTCCTACCAGCTCATTACATTGTACTCCAACTCATCAGCGGAAGCCACAGACACTGGATCCATTTGCTGACTTAAGTGCTCTTGGTGCCAATTTAGCAGGTTAGTTCTGTTAAATTTGCTGCCTTTTTTGAGCTGAATGGAGAAAGAACAAAAAACTATGCAGCATAGGGAACAGGCTATTTGGCCCCTCCAAGTCTGCGCTGTCACATTTTGCTCTTCCATACTAAAACTTGTCTTCACGTACAGGATCTGTATCCCTCTATTCCTTTCCTATTCATGTATTTGTCTAGGTGCTTCTTGAATGCTGCTTCCACCACCACTTCTGGCAGTATGCTCCAGGCCCTTTTTGTGTGAAGACCTTACCTTGCATGTGTCTTTTTAAACCCCCATGCGCCACCCCCACCCACCCCTGAGTAATTAACCCCTCTACCCTGAGAAAAAAAACCTCATACTTTCCGCTCTATCTATGCCATTCATAATCTTTTATAACCTTCTGTTAGGTCGACCCTCAACTGCTTGCATTTCAGTGAAAGCAAACCCATTCTAGCCAACCTTTCTTGAAAGCTAAAATCCCCCAGACAGGCAGCATCCTGGTAACCTTTTCTGTGCCCTCTCCAAAGCATCCACATCCTTCTGGTAGTATGATGCCCAGAACTGTACACAATTTTCCAAGTGTGGCCTAACTAAGGTTGTACAAAGCTGCAGCATAACTTGTTTATCCTTGTACTCCATGCCCCCTTCCAAAGAAGCCAAGCATACCATAAGCCTTTTTTTTTTAACTACCTTATCTACCTGCATTGTTATCTTCAGTAATCTGTGGACCTACACACCCAGATCCCTGAATATCAATGTTCCTAAGGGTTCTGGCATTCACTGTATAATTTCCACCTGTGCTTGACCTTCCAAAATACATAACTTCACATTTGTCTGGATTAAACTCTATCCTGCCATTTTTCTGCCCATGTCTTGAACTGGTCTATATTCTGCTGTACCCTCTGACAATCCTCCTCATTATCCGCAACCCTACCAATCCTTGTATCATCCGCAAACTTACTAATTAGACCAGCTACGTTTTCCTCCAAATCATTTATGTAGACCACGAACAGCAGAGTTCCCTGCACTGATCCCTGTGGAAGACCACTAATTAGAACCCTCCATTCTGAAAAGCATCCTACCACTGCTACCCTCCATCTCCTGTGACTAAGCCAATTCTGTGTCTGTCTTGCCAGCTCACCCCTGATACCATCTGTTTTCACCTTTTGTACCAGTGTGCCATGATAGACCTTCCCAAATGCTTTACTGAACTCCATGTTGACAAGATCAACCAATTTTCCATCATCAATCATCATCTTTGCCTCCTCAAAACACTCAATCAAGTCATTGAGAAGAAGAAGCCATTGTAATAATATTGAGAAAGCTAAAGCATTTTGGATCAATAGAACATATAGAACATTACAGTGCAGTACAGGCCTTTCGGCCCTCGATGTTGTGCCGACCTTTCGTACCAAACTGAAGCCCATCTAATCTACACTATTCCATGTACGTCCATATGCTTGTCCAATGACTACTTTAATGTACTTAAAGTTGGCAAATCTACTACCATTGTAGGCAAAGCAATCCATACCCTTACTACTCTCTGAGTAAAGAAACTGTCTCTGACATCTGCCCTATATCTATCACCCCTCAATTTAAAGCTATGCCCCTTCATTCTCGCTGTCACCATACTTGGAAAAAGGCTCTCCCTGTCCACCCTATCTAACCCTCTGAATATCTTATATGTCTCTATTAAGTCACCTCTCAACCTTCTTCTCTCTAACGAAAACAGCCTCAAGGCTCTCAGCCTTTCCTCGTAAGACCTTCCCTCCATACCAGGCAACATCCTAGTAAATCTCTTCTGCACCCTTTGCAAAGCTTCCACATCCTCCTTATAATGAGGTGACCAGAACTGTACACAATACTCCAAATGCAGCCGCACCAGAGTTTTGTACAGCTGTAGCATAACCTCATGGTTCCGGAACTCGATCCTCTATTAATAAAAGCTAAAATACTGTATGCATTCTTAACAACCCTGTTACCCTGGGTGGCAATTTTCAAGGATCAGTGTACCTGGACTCCCAGATCTCTCTGCTCATCTACACGACCAAGAATCTTACCATTAGCCCAATACTTTGCGTTCCGGTTACTCCGGCCAAAGTGAATCACCTCCCACTTGTCCGCATTAAACTCCATTTGCCACCTCTCAGCCCAGCTCTGCAGCTTATCTATGTCTCTCTGTAACCTACAAAATCCTTCATCACTATCCACAACTCCACTGACCTTAGTGTCGTCTGCAAATTAACTAACCCACCCTTCTACGCCCTCATCCAGGTCTTTTATAAAAATGACGAACAGCAGTGGACCCAACACCGACCCTTGGGGTACACCACTGGTAACTGGACTCCAGGATGAACATTTCCCATAAACCACCACCCTCTGTCTTCTTTCAGCAAGCCAATTACTGATCCAAACTGCTATATTTCCCACGATCCCATTCCTCCGCATTTTGTACAATAGCCTACTGTGGGGAACCTTATCGAATGCCTTGCTGAAATCCATATATACACCACATCAACCGGTTTACTCTCATCTACCTGTTTGGTCACCTTCTCAAAGAACTCAAGGTTTGTGAGACACGGCCTACCCTTCACAAAACCGTGCTGACTATCCCTAATAAAATTATTCTTTTCGAGATGATTACAATCCTCTCTCTTATAACCTTTTCCAACATTTTACCAACAACTGAAGTAAGGCTCACTGGTCTATAACAGGATTGTCTCTACTCCCCTTCTTGAACAGGGGATCCACACTAGCTAACCTCCAGTCTTCTGGCAGTATTCCTGTAGACAATGACGATTTAAAGATCAATGCCAAAGACTTGGCAATCTCCTCCGTGGCTTCCCAGAGGATCCTAGGATAAATCCCATCCGGCCCAGGGGACTTATCTATTTTCACACACTGCAGGATTTCTAATACCTCTTCCTTGTGAACCTCAGTCCCACCTAGTCTAGCAGCCTGTATCTCCGTATTCTCCTCGACAACATTGTCGTTTTCTAGAGTGAATGCTGTTGAAAAATATTCATTTAGTGCTTCCCCTATCTCCTCTGACTCCACACAATATCCCACTACTATCCCTGATTGGCCCTAATCTTACTCTCGTCATTCTTTTATTCCTTAAATACCTATAGAAAGCCTTAAGGTTTAACCTGATCTTATCCGCCAACAATTTCTCATGTCTCCTCCTGGCTCTACTGAGCTCTCTTTAGGTCTTTCCTGGCTACCTTGTAACCCTCAAGCGCACTAACTGAGCCTTCACATCTCATCTTAACATAAGCCATCTTCTTCTTCTTGACCAGAGATTCCACTTCCTCCGTAAACCACAGCTCCCACGCTCTACAGCTTCCTCCCTGCCTGACAGGTACATACTTATCGAGGACACGCTGGAGGTTATTCAAGGAAAAGCTCCTCATTTCTAATGTGCCCTTCCCCATCCTACGCTTCCTAAATCTTGCCTAATCACATCGTAATTGCCTTTTCCCCTCAGCTGTAACTCTTGCCCAGTGGTATACACCTATCCCTTTCTATCACTAAAGTAAACATAACAGAATTGTGATTGCTATCACCAAAGTGCTCACCTACTTCCAAGTCTAACACCTGGCTGGGCTCATTACCCAGTACCAAATCTAATGTGGCTTCGCCCCTTGTTGGCCTGTCTACATATTGTGTCAGGAAGCCCTCCTGCACACACTGGACAAAAACTGACCCATCTATAGTAATCTTATTGTTCCCAGTCAATATTTGGAAAGTTGAAGACCCCCTGACAACTACCTGGTCTCACTCACTCCTATCGAGAATCATCTTTACTATCCTTTCCTCAACATCTCTGGAACTATTCAGAGGCCTATAGAAAACTCCCAACAGGGTGACCTCTCCTTTCCTGTTTCTAACCTCAGTCCATACTACCTCAGCTGACTAGTCCCCAAACATCCTTTCTGCAACTGTAAAACTGTCCTTGACCAACAATGCCACACGCCCCCCTGCGTCCCTGAAACTTGATTTCAGACTTCCCTACTCTCAACCTTTTCTGTACTCTAACTACAATTTTGGTTCCCATCCCCCTGCTGGATTAGTTTAAACCCACCCCAATAGCCTTTGTGCAATTCCCCCCCCAGGATATTGGTACCCCTCTGGTTCAGATGAAGACCATCCTGCTTGTAGAGGTCCCACCTACCCCAGAAAGAACCCCAATTATCCAAGAATCCCAAACTCTCCCTCCTGCACCATCTCTGTAGCCATGTGTTCAGCTCCTCTCTCTCCCTATTCCTTGCCTCACCGAGCATGTGGCACGGGCAACAAACCAGAGACAACAACTCTGTTCATCCTAGCTCTAAGCTTCCATCCTAGCTCCCTGAATTTCTGCCTTAAATCTCCATCTCTTTTCCTACCTATGTTGTTGGTGCCACCTCCCCTTTAAAGATCCCAAAAACATGGTCAGAGACATCATGAACCCTGGCACCTGGGAGGCAACACACCAACCGTGAGTCTCTCTCGTCACCACAGGACCTTCTATCTGTCCCTCTGACTATGGAGTTCCCTAATGACTACTGCTCTGCTCCTCTTTCCCCTTTCCTTCTGAGCAGCAGGGACAGACCCTATGCCAGAGCTCTGTACCCCACTGCTTTCCCCATGTAAGTTTCTCTCTTTCTCTCTCCCCCCCCCCCCCCAAACAGTATCCAAAGCGGTATACTTACTGTTGAGGGGAATGGCCACAGGGGATCCCTGCACTGCTAACGGTTCCCTTTCTGTCCACTCACTGACTGTAACCCATCTTCCTTTTTCTTGTACCTGAGGAGTGACTACCTCCCTGTAACTCCTCTCAATAACTCCCTCTGCCTCCTGAATGATCCAAAGTTTATCCAGCTCCAGCTCCGGTTCCCTAACCCGGTTTTCGAGGAGCTGGAGTTGGGTGCACTTCCCGCAGATGTAGTCAGCAGGGACACTAGTGGTGACCCTTACCTCCCACATTCTGCAGGAGGAACATTCAACTGCCCTAACCTCCATTCCCACTATTCTAAATTCCCAAAGAGACTGTTGAAAAAATAAGGAATTAAAAAAAAACTCTTTACCTTACCAATCTGGCGCACAGGTCCTTTTTGTTTGGTTAGAGGAGGAGGATGGGTGGGGGACACTACCTGAGTAATGTTTTGGGTAATGCAACCACACAAATTTGACTTCCCAGATGTCCTTCTCTCCTCGCACCCCTTGGCAAATGGAGGCCCAATTCCCAAGGCAAGTCCCTTTTAATGTGGGAAAACTCACCCTTCCCAGCAGCCCTCGCTTCACCTCTCCTCCTTCTCTCCTTGCTGCTCTGGTCAAATGGAGTGGAACATTGTTCTAAGGCTGTTTACAAATTTTTTTAAAAAAACCTCCTGAATGAAAGAAAACTTTCAGGATGATCAGAAAGATGCAGAGTGGTGGAGGGGAGGATTTTTTTCTTGTGAAGTCTAATGGCTGAAGTGACAGCCACAATAGAGAGGCAAAGGGCAGTATTGTACACCTTTTAGCATGGTCCATAACTGTTATCTTTGAAAATAAGAGGTAAATAAATTTTAGAAACTCAGATGGTTCTGGTTGAAGGTTTCAAATATTCCAAGATGTTGAAGGGATGGCAGATCATGTACAAATGGAATGAACAAATGTTGATTATTGATGAGAATAATTTTATGATAGACACTGGAGCATGTTCAGTTCACTGTCTAGCTAAAAATAGATAAATCTTTTGCAACATAAAGCTGAACACTGAAGGACCATCAGGTGGGAGCTACATCATTGCATGGCACCGTAAAATTATTTCCTGACTTTTCATCGAGGACTGATCTGTGTCTAGTCTGAAGCTTTAGAGGCAATGTAGTATTTTCCCCTCCAGGAACTGTCACAAGGTTCAATTGGCCTCGCTGCACAGGCGAGGGCAATTAGCATGTCTGAGTGAAGAAAGATACGTTTTGCTTCCCGATAATGGGTAATGCTGATGGGGAGCTTGAAATCGCTGTCTGTTAATCTTTCTGTCCCTTCAGGTCAATCCTTAGATACTTAGATTAGCAACTGTCAAATTTGAGTACAAGTAGTGATGGGATATCGCACATTTCAGCAGCACGACATGACTATATTGTCACTGAAAAATTAGGGAATGGTATTTTGGAGAGCGCTTACCTCCATTGACAATAACACGATCCCAGCTGGGATCAGTTTGCACACTTTGTTTTGTGCACGCTCTGATGACCGAGCTGAAATCTCCGTGCCATTCTGTGCATGCGCCAATGTTCTTACCGTTCTGTGCAAGAACCAGGGTCCATGCTATGCCATTCATGTGTGATGTTGGCACCAATCTTCCTGGTGTTCTGTGTGTGCGCCAGTGTCAGCTGCTGCCAGATTAGTTTTCTGTGAGAGGTACTGTACAGAGTACTTTTTCTTATTTCACACATGACATGTAAAAAAAATACTTTTGGTTAATAAATATGATTTCAACCTTCATTCAGGCTGTGCTATACATAATTTAAGACCTTTTGGGTTTTTTTTAGTCATCATGAATGTTTTTTTTGCTGGTCTGCCCCTAATCCCACTTTCCCCATAAGGCCCATTATTTCTATTAAGCGACTTTCCATTAAGCGAGGTTTCGCAGGATTGCAACTACGGTGTTATAGCAGGACTACCTGTACTGGATGCACTCTATTATGATTAATTGTGCTAAGGGAACCCATTCATCAGAATATTATTGCTCTTCTGAAACCTGAGTGAATGATTGCTGATAGAATGGTCTCAACAGCAGATGTAATCTATACAAAATGGTTGAGTTGTTGCAACTCAATTGAACTGAAGATGTAGAGTTGTATTTATTCGTCCACTGAAGACAGTTCCTGGAGAGAAGTTAAGTACTTTTTAATTTAACCTGAGAGGTGAGGAGGGTCTTTAGGAGAGGAATGGGGATTGAAATAACTTCACAGGCCAGTATCCCATCACCAAGTCACCCTTATTTACATGTGGAAAGTCCTTGATACTGATTCAGCTCCCTCAGAGCCATCTCTGCGTGAACAGAACCTCTGACACTCTTGTATTTATCTGTCAGCCAGGTCTTCTTGATTGGACTGTTAACATGGTTCAATCTGGGAACATATTCTGAGGTCCACCTGACTGACTTTGACTTTGTTACAGTCACTACAGAGATCTGTCATCTACATTTTAAAAAATCAGCTTTGTGTAACTTACATATTGAGTGAGGTCTTATGAGTCATAGCACTAATAAGGTATGATGCCTTTTATATAAAGATTGAAGAGACTAAAAGCATATTTGCACAAAGGATAGTTACCCTTGTTGTTGTTTATTTTTGCCCAGGGTTTACATCAGTAAATGGGACTTTTCTTTTGGATTTCTTGGAAATGATCCTTAATGCTGTCCTTGCTCACTGCAAGTGGATGATGATCAAGTTTGTTTCCCTCACTTATTGAATTGATGTTAATAAATTTGTATGGAGAATGGAAAAGCCATTTTTTAACTATTTGTCTCACTTGCAGACTGTTTTATTGCAAGCAAGTAAATCTAGTTTAGTTTAGATTTAAATGGTAAATTAATTTGCAGATTTCATTAGCAAACACAATGGCCTGTAACAATGTGGCATTTGCAAAATCAACTTCATGGTCAACTCCAGGAGATTTTATTTATAACTGCTCCTAAACTTGAATAAGATTATGCTGCTTCATTCTTCAACTGACTTCAATAGCTTGTGCACAAAATCAGGTTGGTCAAGATTGTATCTATGTATGTATGTTTAAGATTGAGCATTCTCCCATCATCCTTCTCCCCAGGGAAGAATCATGTTGAGGACATTACTGGAACCAAGATGCTATTTAGATGAGTTTAATTTTTTTGCAACTGTTAGAATTTATAAAACTAATTGTGCAGAATCACCTGGTGTTCTGATATGGTTTGGTAGATAAACATCAATATCTGGTGGAACTTCCATGTATTTGTATTCAGATGTCTGTAATTATGGCATGAAACAGTGCAATTAGATAGAGGAACCTTGGGAGCAAATATTTGACGCACAGCTGCCTTTAATGAACTGCGGTGGCGGCATGGTGGCACAGTGGTTAGCACTGCTGCCTCACAGCGCCATAGACCCGGGTTCAATTCCCGCCTCAGGCGACTGTGTAGAGTTTGCACATTTTCCTCCGGGTGCTCCGGTTTCCTCCCACTGTCCAAAGATGTGCAGGTCAGGTGAATTGGCCATGCTAAATTGCCCGTAGTGTTAGGTAAGGGGTAGATGTAGGGGTATGGGTGTGTTGCGCTTCAACGGGGCGGTGTGGACTAGTTGGGCCGAAGGGCCTGTTTCCACACTAAGTAATCTAATCTAAAAAAAACTGCAGGGATGCTCTCACTGCCCAAGCAGTTGCAGTGCCTGTGACATTACTACCAGTGATATGGTAATGAGGAATCCACATCAAAGAATACAAACAATAAAATTTAGTATTTTTTTCAAAATGGTTTACATGCATCTAAATTCTGGAATCACATTGTTCCTTGTACACCTCCCATCCTGCTGCCTCATTCTTTACATTCCCTGGAAGTTTGGCAGGAAGGTTGTGTCAGAGGTAATGAGTTTGGATTGGAACAACCAGGCAGTTAGCAAGCTGATTGATGACCAAGTGTTAAATGTGGGTAGGGAGGGCCAAGTGAATGGGGGAGGGGGAAAATGATCAGAGGAGGAAGTAGCAGTGTGTGCATGCATATGGGTGGAATCACAGAAGCTTCTGGCTCTGGACACACATTGATGTCAACTTCCTCTGCAAATGCTTTGGTAGGAACTTCTCCACTTACACTTGTGCTTGTTCCATACTCCTTTTTACACTCTCCATGTGCTCAGATGCATCTTGCATCATTAAGTTGACTTCAGTCCCAGTCTAAAGAGTAGCATGTCTGAATGTCCTGCAGTGGGGAGGTAATGGTTTAGTGGTATTATGACTCGACTGCTAATCCAGAGACCCAGTTAATGTGCTGGGACTTGGGTTCAAATCCCACCATGGCAGATGGTGGGAACTTGAATTCATTAACAATCTGGAATGAGGGACTCATGAAACCATTGTTGATTGTTGGAAAACTCTCTATTTGGTTCAGTAATGTCCGTTAACGAAGGAAACTTCCATCCTTATCTCTTCTGACCTAAGGTGACTCCAGACCACAGAAATGTGGTTGACTCTTCTTTGACCTCTGAGCAATAAATGCTGGCTCAGCCAGAGGTCGCTATATCCCACTCGTTCCTTCATTATTCTGAGTGAATAAAAATAAAATCCTGATTCAAAATGTGCAAATGTGTGTCTTGACTAAGTCTTGAAGTGCATCAGTGTGGTTTTATTGAAATCTTTAAAGACTTTTTATTTGCCCTTACTGAGACATGCATTATATTTTCTGTTGCTTTCGATACATGTTGATGTTGTTTAGTGAAAGTCACACTAAATGTTGAAAAGCTTTCATTTGTTCTCCACTTGTAAAAGTGAAGATTAGTCAACCTGGATGAGTCAGATAATTCATATGGTTTTTATTAAACCTTTTTTTCCCTTCATACTTTGGTTCCTTTTAGGAAAACAAAATTCCAGTCTAAGTCCCCAAATTGCAGTTGCCTACTTTTTACTTATATTTTGTGATTCAAGGTCCCTATGTACTGTAATGTCTATAATTCATATCCATTTAAATAATATTTTGTTTCTATTCTTCCTACCAAAGTGGATAACCTCACATTTTGTCACATCATACTCCATTGCCCACCTTGTTGCACACTTGTCTAACCTATCTACCTCTGAATCTGTATCCTGCTCACCACATGCTTTTCTGCTTAACTCACTCATTTGTCAAATGGGCTACGATACTGTCACAAAGCTCGTCCCTTCTTTTCTAAAAGCTGTTCCTTGGCTCAAAGATATTTGTCCTTGATTTTTTTTTCAGTAGGTAATAAACTGGGCCGGGCTCTGATCAGTCTGGCTTGTTGGAGAGATGAAAATGGTTTTGAGGCCTTTTGTTTATCTGTAAACAGATGAGACTTCAGGCCAAAGTGGTCATGCTTAAGTTGTGACCTGTATAATGAAAGGGGAGTTGTCAGCTCTCTAGTTGAGCTGAGCGGTTTTTAGTTCAGACTTGAACTGATGAGTTAAACAGGGAGCTGTGTGGAATTCCTTTTCCTTTTCCTTTTCCTTTTCCTTTTCCTTTTCCTTTTCCTTTTCCTTTTCCTTTTCCTTTTCCTTTTCCTTTTCCTTCCCTTCCCTCGTATTGGGGCCGCTGTGTATATCCGGAATAGCATAACCAGGCCTACCCGGAGATGTTTCTGTTCTAAACCCCAGCAGTCAACCTGGGTAATCCTCCACTATATGCGTACCAAAACAAATTGCAAAGTTGTATGGTCTGAGCTGCCTGCTCCAGAATGTTTTCAGCGGTCTGGCTTAGTCCCTAACAATAGTCTGTTTTTAATCTTAAGTCAGTGATATAGATTGCACAAGAGATTACAGCTTTCCTAACTGGAAATGAGCCCTTTAGCATAGAATAGAATCCCTACAGTGTGGAAATAGGCCATTTGGCCTGACAAGTCCACACTGACCCTCCAATGAAGAGTATCCCACCCAGACTCTTTCCCCTACCCTATTATCCTACATTTTCCATGACTATTGCACTTCACCTGCATGTCCCTGAACACTACAGGCAATTTAGCACAACCAATTCACCTAACCTGCACACCGTTGGACTATAGGAGGAAACCAGAACACTGCCTGTTTCCTGCTTGCATGGATTTTAAAAAAATTAATTAACATGCCACACCCAATATTCAGCTTTTACGTTGTTCAGTCATATTCTGATATGCTGCATTTCAAAAGGCATATAATAAAGTATGATATTTTCTTTATTCTGCTTTATCCACCCCACTAATAAATTGTCAAAATGATTTCCCTTTCACAACCATTATGGAGCAGGATGCTGATCACAAAAACTCCCATATGTATTTGATTCTCACAGGCCATTAATTGTCTGAAATGGGTGTTCTGCTCCTTAGTTGGATGGAATGTCTCTGATTCATGGGAAGTTCTTTGGTTCCACCAGTGTCAGTGGCTGTAATGGCCAGGATTGGGACTGCAATCAATCCTCCAACTCTGAACCATGGAGTCTAGTACCTTGTAGGTTCAGAGGGTCTCTGAGGAGAGGGGAGTGTCAACAGAGGGTAGCGGGAGAAGATACTGGAGTTCTTGATTAGAGTGACTAGTTTAGCAGGAAGCAACCCCAATTGGGCTATATTTGAGGGGGCACCCAATGTGGAAAAGGGTCAAAAACATTGTTTGACTCTTGTGCAGTAAAAAATGTGAATACTAATAACTGTACACTGTTTTTGGTAGTCAGTTATATTACAGGTTTAACAGTACAAAGAATTCAGTTAATTGTGCTAAACTGAACTTAATTTCATTCCACATCTATTTGACTTATGCTGCCATGTATTCAGTCAGGTACTTAGCAACACTTGGACAATAAGCCACTTGTCTGACTGCTTTTTTAAAGATTTCTATAAGAGTTATGATTTAGAGTCATAGAGATGTACAGCATGGAAACAAACCCTTCGGTCCAACCAGTCCATGCCGACCAGATATCCCAACCCAATCTAGTCCCACCTTCCAGCACCCGACCTATATCCCTCTAAACCCTTCCTATTCATATACCCATCCAAATGCTTCTTAAATGTTGTAATTGTACCAGCCTCCACCACATCCTCTGGCAGCTCATTCCATACACGTACCACTCTGTGAAAAAGTTGTCCCTTAGGTCTCTTTTATATCTTCCCCCTCTCGCCCTAAACCTATGCTGGACTCCCTGACCCCAGGGAAAAAACTTTGTCTATTTACCCTATCTATGCCCCTCATCATTTTGTAAACCCCTATAAGGTCACCCGTCAGCCTCCAACACTCCAGGGAAAACAGCCTCAGCCTGTTAAGCCTCTCCCTATAGCTCAAATCCTCCAACCCTGGCAATACCCTTGCAAATCTTTTCTGAACCCTTTCAATTTCACAACATTTTTCTGATAGGAAGGAGACCAGAATTGCAGGCAATATTCCAACAGTGGCCTAACCAATGTCCTGTATAGCCGCAACATGACCTCCCAACTCCTGTACTCAATACTCTGACCAATAAAGGAAAGCTTACCAAATGCCTCCTTCACTATCCTATCTACCTGTGACTCCACTTTCAAGGTGCTATGAACCTGCACTCCAAGGTCTCGTTGTTCAGCAACATTCCCTAGGAGCTTACTATTAAGTGTATAAGTCCAGCTAAGATTTGCTTTCCCAAAATGCAGCACCTCACGTTTATCTGAATAAAACTCTATCTGCCACTTTTCAGCCCATTGGCCCATCTGGTCCAGATCCTGTTGTAATCTGAGGTAACTCACTTTGCTGTCCACTACACCTCCAATTTTGGTGTCATCTGCAAACTTACTAACTGTACCTCTTATGCTCGCATTCAAATCATTTATGTAAATTACAAAAAAGTAGAAGACCCAGCACTGATCCTTGTGGCACTCCACTGGTCACAGGCCTCCAGTCTGAAAAACAACCCTCCACCACCACCCTCTGTCTTCTACCTTTGAGCCAGTTCTGTATCCAATTGGCTAGTTCTCCCTGTATTCCATGAGATCTAACCTTGCTAATCAGTCTCCCATGGGGAACCTTGTCGAACGCCTTACTGAAGTCCATATAGATCACATCTACTGCTCTGCCTTCATCAATCCTCTTTGTTACTTCTTCAAAATACTCAATCAAGTTTGTGAGACATGATTTCCCACACATAAAGCTATGTTGACTATTCCTAATCAGTCCTTGCCTTTCCAAATACATGTACATCCTGTTCCTCAGGATTCCCTCCAACAACTTGCCCACCACTGAGGTCAGGCTGACTGGTCTATAGTTCCCTGGCTTGTCCTTGACAACCTTCTTAAACAATGGCACCACAATAGCAAGCCTCCAGTCTTCTGGCACCTCACCTATGACTATTGATGATACAAATATCTTGACAAGAGGCCCAGCAAACACTTCTCTAGCTTCCCACAGAGTTTTAGGGTACACCTGATAAGGTCCTGGGGATTTATCCACCTTTACCTGTTTCAAGACATCCAGCACATCCTCCTCTATAATGTGGACATTTTGCAAGATGTCACCATCTATTTTCTTATAGTCTATATCTTCCACGTCCTTTTCCACAGTAAATACTGATGCAAAATATTCATTTAGTATCTTCCCCCATTTTCTGTGGCTCCACACAAAGGCCGTCTTGCTGATCTTTGAGGGCCCTATTCTCTCCCCAGTTGCCCTTTTTTGTCTTTAATGTATTTGTAAAAACCCTTTGGATTCTCCTTAATTCTATTTGCCTAAGCTATCTCATGTCCCTTTTTTGCCCTCCTGATTTCCTTCTTAAGTATACTCCTACTGCCTTTATATTCTAAGGATTCACTCGATTTATCCTGTCTATACCTGACATATGCTTCCTCCTTTTTCTTAACCAAACCCTCAATTTCTTTAGTCATCCAGCATTCCCTATCGTAAAAACAATGACTGCAGATGCTGAAAACCAAATACTGGATTAGTGGTGCTGGAAGAGCACAGCATTTCAGACAGCATCCAACGAGCAGCGAAATCAACGTTTCGGGCAAAAGCCTTTTATTCCTGATGAAGGGCTTTTGCCTGAAACGTCGATTTCGCTGCTTGTTGGATGCTGCCTGAACTGCTGTGCTCTTCCAGCACCACTAATCCAGCATTCCCTATATCTACCAGCCTTCCTTTTCACCCTAACAGGAAAATACTTTCTCTGGATTCTTGTTATCTCATTTCTGAAGGCTTCCCATTTTCCAGCTGTCCTTCTGCCTGCGAACATCTGCCCCCAGTCAGCTTTTGCAAATTCTTACCTAATACTGTCAAAGTTGGCCTTTCTCCAATTTAGGACTTCAGCTTTTAGATCTGGTCAATCCTTTTCCATCAATATTTTAAATCTAATAGAATTAAGGTCGCTATCTGTGCTCCCCCACTGAAACCTTAGTCACTTGCCCTGCCTTATTTCCCAAGAGTAGGTCAAGTCTTGCACCTTCTCCTTGTAGGTACATCCAGATACTGAATCAGAAAATCGTCTTGTACACACTTAAGGAATTCCTCTCCATCTAAACCGTTCACACTATGGCAGTCCTAGTCCATGTTTGTAAAGTTAAAATCCCCTACCATAACCACTTTATTATTCTTACAGATAACTGAGATCTCCTTACAAGTTTGTTTCTCAATTTCCCTCTGACTGTTGGGGGGTCTATAATACAATCCCAATAAGGTGATCATCCCTTTCTTATTTCTCAGTTCCACCCAAATAACTTCCCTGGATGTATTTCCGGGAATATCCTCCCTCAGCATAGCTGTAATGCTATCCCTTATCAAAAATGCCACTCCCCCTCCTCTCTCTTGCCTCCCTTTCTATCCTTCCTGTAGCATTGTATCCTGGAACATTAAGCTGCCAGTCCTGCCCAACCTTAAGCCATGTTTCCATAATTGCTATAATATCCCAGTCCCATGTTCCTAACCGTGCCCTGAGTTCATCTGCCTTCCCTTTTAGGCCCCTTGCATTGATAGGTGCAATCCATCCTTCTTGTACAGGTCAGTTCTACGGCCAAAGAGATTCCAATGATCCAAAAAATGTGAATCCTTCTCCTATACACCAGCTCCTCAGCCATGCATTCACCTGCTCTATTCTCCTATTCCTGCCCTCTCTAGCTCGTAGCACCGGGAGTAATCCAGATATTATTGCTCTTGAGGAGCTCCTTTCTAAATTTCTGCCGAACACTCTGTAATCTCCCTTCAGAATCTCTTCTTGAGCCTTCTACTTAATTACAGCAATATAATCTCCTCCAACCTTTTCCCTCAATGTAAACTCTCACGTCATCATGGGCATCACTAAAGGCAGCCACCTCTAGTGGGTCTAGTGTGCCACTGTGACAAATTTCAACTTCCACAGTAACAACTGAAGCAAACAATGGGACCTTGATTATGCCAGAATTGAAAACCAATGTGAGGAGCTGGTCAAGTGTAAACAGTGAAAATCTCCATTTTATTAAACAGGTGAGCTCCGCTGTCTGCTTAGAGTAGTTCAAGCAAAGTTGCTGTGATCCTAGTTGCTGCAGGATGGATGGATAAATAACAGGCTGTGTTTTTGGGAAAGAGGACAGACAGGGCAGGGGGACCATGAAGGTTAAAATTTCTCACTGGTTGTGCTTGTCATTCTTGCTTAAATCTTGCTTTATATTTCAAAGGTATTTGAGGAAAATGTAGAAATTATCACCAGCCACACCAAATAATCATAGAATCCATGTGGAAATAGATCATTGTGGTAATGGCCATTTGTCACCGCATGTCCACGCTGACCCTCTTAAGAGTATCTCACCCAAACCCTTCCCTACCCTATTACTCTGACTAATCCACCTAACCCATACATCCCTGAACACCATGGGTAAATTAGTATGGCCAATCAACCTAACCTGCACATATTTGGATTGTGGAAGGAAACCCATGCAGATGTGGGGAAAATGTGCAAACTCCACACAGACGGTCGTCTGAGGCTGGAATCGAACCCAGGTCCCTGGTGCTGTGAGGCAGCAGTGCTAACCACTGAGCCACCGTGTTGCCCTAAATCTAGAATAGCAGGATCGAAAGTGCCAAAAATATTATTGTGATTAAGAAGTGAAGAGCAAAATGTAAATTAAGGGAACTTAAAGTGAAAGCATATATATATATAGATGAAAAATTGAATGATTCAGTATATAACTGCTTATTTTATGGTTTCTTAATGATGGGTAAGATGGTTGTGAGGAGAGTGGAGCCACTGTACTATTTCACAGTACAATTCCTCTGGTTCAGCAATGCAACATCTTCCTGTAAGGCAGCGAAGTCACATTTCAGGCAATAGTTGATTTTCTGTCATTTGGCTGTTATCCAATGCTGCAGGAAAGATCCAAGTGTCTTGCAGTAGCTGGTATGGCTCCACAACTCTTTTCTCTTGATGAGCTGAACTATATCTAGTTTTGGGGTGATTTGCCAGATTGTGAGAAGTTATTTAAATACTCATTTGGTAGTGGGTGTTCTGCATGCAATTTCCCAGTTACCGGGCATTTAAGATGTCCATTCTTCAATCTGACCATGTGAACTAGTGCATTTTCAAGTGAAGCTCTTTCCTTTCTAAAGCATAATGTGCAGACATTGGGGTACTTAGAATGTAGTAGCATTTTGGGTTAGCTAGTCACTTGTATAACTTAGACACAATAAGCACATATGATTTTGTGGTGAGTGGTAAAAGAGGAATAATTTGTCTTCGAAGCTCATTTGAAAAGTTTAGAAGTTTTATGTGTTCTATAAACAGGTGGTTCAGCATTTTCAAGTAAACCCACCACACCCACTGGAACAGCAGGAGGATCTTTTCAACCAATGGGCTCTCCGCAGAAACAATCCCCTCAGCCAATGGGAGGAAGTTCATGGCAGCAGAATACAGGATTTGCTTGGCAACAAGGTTCATCTACCTGGCAACAACCACAAACAAAACCACAACCAACAAAGCCCCAGCAACCAATACCGCAGTCATCTCCACAGAATAGACCAAACTATAATGTCAGCTTTACTGGTGTGATTGGTAATAGAGATGAGCGTGGGTCACGTGGATCTACATATGGTAGGTATGAACTTATTAAATGTTTGCCAAGTCAAAGGCTTAAACAGGAGGTGACGCCAGTTGTACTTTAATGACATTTTTCCTCCATCCTTCAAAAATAGCTTGTCTATTATGTCTGGCTGAAAGCTTTCTGGATAACAGAATCATAACTTTGTGCTGAAATTGTTCAATTTGTTATTATAATGATATGTTGCACTATTTTGGTTGTCTTTATGATTTCATTTAATGAGTTTCATGGATTAAAGCGTGTTCCCATCTCGACTGTCACCTTTTTTTTCCCTGTTTTTTCCTTTCCTTCTTCCATCAAGTTACCAATCTGAATTCCATTAGTTTTGAAGGATAATCTGCTGTCTTGATAGAAGGCACCTTGAGGGAAAAAGATGGCGACTAAGAGCTATTTTGGATTGCCTTTCTGCAATTTCCTGTGTATGTTTTGAGGAGTGTTTGCAGTGAATAATAGGACACTTGTCTTTAACCTAAGAAGTATGACCTAGAAAGGAGTGGACTTTTTTTTTTTTTGCAAGAAATTTAGAACCAAATAGTACGTCATCTAATTTAAGTGGGGGTGATCGGATGCCCATGGCAATTGGAATTGATGCCCTTAGGATGAAAGGATCAATCAACAACCATTATTCCTATTTCTGGCTGCTGTCTCGTGGTCTCTTCCTGGAAAGTGCATATGTAGCTTGAACTTGGAATCAGCTATGATATCCCATGGTTTCCTAGCTTGGAGGTTTAGCTGTCTAGACTTACAAATGACAAATGTGTTAGGTGGATGGGATGAGTTTGCTGAGATGGTGGGCTGCTAATGTACCAGAAGGAAACAAAGGTACTAAATTTGAAAGATTTACTGCACATGTGAATCCATTGAATAACTGAATTCATTAAATGCAGCCTATGTTGCAGAACAAATAAACTGCTGCATCTCGATTCTTTACACTGCAGTAAGATTTGCTGTCCAATTTGCTTCTGATTTAAGCCTAGTTTGGCAATGAGAGGTTAAGGTAGTTGAGTTCATGTTTCTTCATCAGAAAAGTAATGCAAAGCAATGCATTTAGCTGGAACATTTGTTCCCGCTTTCAATTGCCTAGTGAAGTAGAAAAATTCAGCAGGTTTATTGGAGAAAATACCTATTTTTGTTTTTTTATGTCAACCATGATCTGGAAATGTTCATGGTGGATTGGGGTAGAAAAAAAATCTGAAGTTATATGGCACCAGACTATATTTTGGGCAGGATAGTGTCTCCGTGGTTAGCACCTGTGCCTCTCCGTGCCAGGGACCTGGGTTTGATTCCAGTCTTGGGTGACTGTCGTCTGTGTAGAGTTTGCATGTTCATCCTATGTCTGCGTGGGTTTCTGCCAGGTGCTAGGAATTCCTCCCACAGTCCAAAGATGTGCAGGTTAGGTGGCTTGGCCATGTTAAATTACTCCGTGTTCAGGGGTATATAGATTATGTGCATTAGTCATGGGATTGCAGGGTTACAGGGATAGGATAGGGGGAATGAGTCTTGGGTGAGATGCTCTTCAGAGGGTCACGGTGGACCCATTGGGCCAAATGACCTGTTACCACATGATATGGATTCTATGTTCAATTGTGTTTATTTAAAATTGCAAGCGTTTTCGAGCACAAAGTTAAAAATTGCGCAACACCAGGTTATAGTCCAAAGGTCTAATTGGAAGCACGCTAGCTTTTGGAGAGCTTTCGGAGTTTGTTTCCAATTAAACCCGTTGGACTATAACCTGGTGTTGGTGATTTTTAACTTTGTACACCCCCAGTCCAACACTGGCATCTCCAAATCATTTTTGGAGCACTGCTGCTTCATCAGGTGAAGTGAAGAGAGGCGCATAGACACAGAATACTAGACTGAGCGATGATGGCAAGATAATTCCAGGCAAGTAAGAATGTCAACAGATAAACACAAATAGTGTGTGTAGAGTGTCAACAGGCTGGATAAGTACTCTTTGCAAGTGATCAAGAGTGTCAGCAGATGAATACAAATGGTGTGAGTAAAGTGTCAAAATTGAATAGCAAGTGAAGGGATGACCTGTGAATTAATTTAATTAAGGCAGAGATCATTACAAATAATCAAAATTAAGATGGCGCTACAGACAAGCTATTTGATTTGTGACTTGTTATTCAGTGTTGATACTTTACTCACCGTTTGTACTAATCTGCTAACACACTTGATCACCTGCAAAAACTTGTTATTCAGACACTCTACTCACACGATTTGTACTTATCTGTTGACACTCTTAATTACCTGGAATTATCTTGCCATTATTTCTCCGCCCATATATTCTGCCTGTGCACCTCCCTTCCTTCCTTCCTTCCTTCCTTCCTTCAACTGACTAAGCAGCGCTCCGACAGCTGGATCTAAAATAAATCTCTTAGACCGTAACCTGGTATTGTGTGACTTCTGATTTCACTTTCTATGTCCACAGTGGCATGGTTGATGTTGTGTTCAATAGCCCACCAGCATCTTGCCTTAATCAGAAGAGTCCACCTGAAGGAAGATGTTTGTTCAGATGATTGTCCTCAAGAAATTAACTAATTAAAATTGAATTTAAAGCTCTTGTTTATTGAGTTAATCAAGAATTTGCAGAAAAACCTACCATCCAAATGCTTTGTATCAAAATACTGTCTTACTTTGTTTTCCATCCAGCTCATGCATTACTTTTGTAATTTATAGTGTTGATTCTGCATTTACTTCAGGAACTCGACCAAAAGTTGCAGATAGTAACTTTGAGGACTTACTGTCAAGTCAAGGGTTTGCTTCTCAGAAGGATAAGAAGGGTCCTAAGACAATTTCTGAAATGAGAAAGGAGGAGATGTCCAAAGAAATGGATCCAGAGAAATTAAAGGTAAATAGAAGTGGGAAAAATGTAATATTCCATGTAACTCTTTTCCCTCATGGCTATAACCTTTTAACAAAGAAATCTTTTATGTTGTTATGTTTGCAACCCTTCAAATTCTGTGGCTTTCTTGGCAGATAAACATAGGCTGAATGGCCTATTCCTGTTCCTATCAAGCCTGCTTAGCCACTTAATTAAAATCAAGGCTGATCATTCACTTCAATGCCACTTTGCTACACCATCTCCTTATCCCTTAATGTCATTAGCCTCCATAGGTCTAATAATAGTGGGTGGCACGGTGGCACAGTGGTTAGCACTGCTGCCTCACAGCGCCAGACACCTGGGTTCAATTCCCGCCTCAGGCGACACTCTGTGTGGAGTTTGCACATTCTCCCCGTGTCTGCGTGGGTTTCCTCCGGGTGCTCTGGTTTCCTCCCACAATCCAAAAATGTGTAGGTTAGGCGAATTGACCATGCTAAGTTGTCCATAGTGTTAGGTGAAGGGGTAAATGTAGGAGTATGGGTCTGGGTGGTATACGCTTCGGTGCGTCGGTGTGGACTTGTTGGGCCGAAGGGCTTGTTTCCACACTAAGTAATCTAATCTAATCTAATATTTGTCTTAAACCTGCTTGATGATTGAGCTCCCATAGCCCTCTGGAGGAGAGAATTCGAAAGATTGACCAACCTCTGATAAATTTCTTCTCTCAGTAATAAATAGCCTCCAGTTAATCTGAGATTAATCTGAAGTTCATCAACCAGAGGAAACATTGTATCTATATCCACCTTATTATCCCTGGTGAGAATTTTGTATGTTCCAATGAAATCATCATACATTCTTCAAAACTCTAGAGAATGCAAACCCTTAATCCTTAATCTCTTCTCTTAAAACAATTCTAGAATCACAGTGATTAGTCAGGTGAAATTGCATTGCACTCCTTCTGTGGCCTATATACTTCCTTCAAAGACCAAAATTGCACATAATACTGCAGGTGTGGTCTCACCAAAGCTCTATGCAATTGCAGCAAGATGTCTTTACTCCTGGACTCAAACCATCTTGCAATGAAGCCAACACAGCACTTGCATGGAAAAAGTTAAAAAGCAATAAGAAATATGAGACTGTTTGTTCGTTGTATAAAAGAAGATTGCAAAAGTTTTTAAAATATCTACAAGGTAAGAAAGGCAAAAGTGGACATTGGACTGTTGGAAAATGAGGCTGGAGAAGTAGTAATGGGCAACAAAGAAATGGCGGGAGGAAGTGAATAGGTGCTTTTGTATGTGTTTGCGTCGTGGGTCAGAGGTGAGTGTACAGACCGTCACTAAAGAGGAGGTGCTCGGGAAGCTGAAAGGTCTAAATGTGGATAAATCACCCAGAGCAGATGGACTACACTGCAGGGTTCTGAAGGAAACAGCTGAGGAGATTATAGAGGCATTGGTGGTGATCTTTCAGGAATTCACTGGAGTCAGGAATGGTCCCAGTGGTCTGAAAAATGGCTAATGTAACATCTCTGTTTAAAAGGGAGGGAGGCAGAAGACAGGAAACAATAGGCTGTTAGCCTCACCTTGGTCATTAAGAAGATTGAAGAGTATATTATTACAGATGAGATTGGGGAATATTTGAAAGTGCATAGTGAAATTGGGCTGGGTCAGCACAGCTTTGTGAAAGGGAGGTAATGCTTGACACATCGGTTAGAATTCTTTTGAGGAGGAAATGAGCCCGTTAGGCAAAGGAGAGCCAGTGGACGTGATTTATTTGGATTTCCAGAAGTCCTTTTGAGAAGGTGCTGCACAAGTTGCTGAATAAGGTAAGAGCCCATGGTTTTAGGAGTAAGGTAGTGGCATGGATAGTGAATTGACTGACTGGAGATGGCATAGAGTGGAGATAAAGTGGCCTTTCAGCTGGTAACAAGTAGACTTTCACAGGGTGATACTGGAAAATCACAACAGGTCAGGCAGCATCAGGAAAATCGACGTTCCGGACAAAAGCCCTTCATCAGGCTCATTCCTGATGAAGCGCTTGTGCCCAAACTGTTGATTTTTCCTGCTCCTCAAATGCTGCCTGACCTGTTGTGATTTTCCAGCACCACTCCAATCTTGACTCTGATCTCCAGCATTTGCAGTCCTCGTTTTCACAGGGGTCAATGTTGGGACCACAACTATTTGCATTATAAACTAACAACCTGGACAAAGGAACTGAGGACATTGTTGCCAAGTTTGTGGATGACGCAAAGATAGGTGAAGAGGCAGGTAGTGTTGAGGAAGCAGGGAGGCTGCAGAAGCAGTTGGATAGGCTGAGTGGGCAATGAAGTGGCAGATAGAATACAATGTGGGAAATTGTGAGGTTATGCACTTTGGTAGGAAGAATGGAGGCATGTAGCACTTTATAAATGGGGAAAGCTTTGGAAACTTGAAGCACAAAGGGATTTAGGAGTCCAGTTTTTCTCAAGGTTAACATGCAGGTTCACTTGGAAGTTAGCAAAAGAAATCCAATGTTACATTCTAGCCTTCTTGAAATGAATGCTAAGAGCAAAATGTCCTGCTCAGGCTTCTTAAGGATCTGGTCAGATCACATTTGGAAAGTTATGAACAGTTTTAGGCTCTGTATCTAAGGAGCAATGTGTTTGCATCGGAGAGGATTCAAATGAAGTTGGCTAGAATCATCCAGGGAATGAAGGACTTGTTATAAGTGGAGTGTTTGAGGAGTCTGGATCTGTACTCAATGAAGTTTAGAAGGATGAGGGGGAATGTGATTGAAACTTACAGAATACTGAGAGGCCTGGGTAGAGTGGATGTGGAAAAGATATTTCCACTTGTAGGAGAGACTGGCACCCAAAGGTACAGCCTCGGTGAAGGGACAACACTTCAAAATTGAGATGAGGGGGAATTTCTTCAGCCAACGTTTAGTTGTCCTGTGGAACTCATTGCTGCAGAGGGCTGTGGAGGCCAAGTCATTTGAGTCTATTTAAAACAGAGATTGGTTCTTGAAAAAGGGATCAAAGGTTAAGGGGAGAAAATAGGAGAATAGGATTGGGAAACATTTTAGCTATAATTGATTGGTAGGGGGAAAGGCCTAATTCAGCTTCTGCCTTCATATAACAAACTACTGACATCAAACTAACTGGTTTGTGGTTCTCCATTCTCTACTTATTTTCTAAATAGTGTGGTTCTCCCTTTTGTTTTTAAATAGTGTTATATTTGTTACTTTGTAACCTTTTCCAGAAAGATGGCCATCAATGTATCCATTACGTCTATAGGCGACTCCATCAACACTCTAGGGTGCAGCTCCTCTTGTTCATGTGGATTTATCACCCTTCAATCCATTTACCATTTCAAGAACTACCTCTTTAGTAACATTAATTTCTTTCAGTCCCTTAGTTTCACTAGTCCCTTGGTTGCCTAGTATTTCTGGGAGATCTTCTTGTAGCATGTTACTTGAAGAGTGACACAAAGTAATTATTTCATTTCTTTGCTATTTCCCTGTTCTTCATTATATTTTCTCTAGCCTCCATTTGTAATCAGCCTCTGTTTATCTGAGCTTATCATTTCCTTTATAATACCAAAATAAACTTTTACAGTTTGCCCTTATGTTTTGCAATAGTTTGAATTTATATTTCCGTTTTCCTTCCTGTTGCTGGATTTTCTGATAGCTGCGCAGCTATCCTCTGAATCTTATCCAGTGACCAGACGGAGGTCTTCAGTCTTTCTTGCATGCTGTGGTAAGAGCCCCAGGATTCGAACTATGACAAACTGGAGACCCAGATCAAAAGATTATAGTCAGTTAGCCTTTCGGATTCAGTTGTCAGAAATTTGCATATGCCAATTTAAAGGTGTACAATTATCTAAATCCAACTAATACTATCATTTAGGGTTACAACATGCATACAAATAACCAATCATACAATTAGGTAGGCATACTCATTTTAATATGCAATTGGTATTAACTATTGGGATACTACCAAATTTAATTTTACAACTGGTTACAATTTGTACTTAACATGTCAATTTATGACTGGCACGTGGTCCTGATTATCCTGGTAATTTAATAAGTTCTTTCAATGATGACAAATGAGGAAAAAAACACTTTTTTGTGGAGCTGTGGATATTATTTTTTAATTCCTATCATACAGAAACAATGGCAGGGCAGTTCAACATGTCTACCCATGGTTTATCATTAATCCCATGTTGTTTATAGTCTCTGAGGACTAACATCTCCCTCCTTGGGAGCTGGCCTGAAATCAAAAATTATTAAACTTTTCAATTTAGTGTCCTTGTCTATTTATTCATTGCGAGCAACTTGCAGCTCACAACTGTGTGCCCTTTTAATATAACTTTGCAAGATTCTTTTTCACTTTCTCTTAGTTTCTTGATCATCCTTTGGATTCTAAATCGCTCCTAATTTTTAGTTTACAACTTTTTTGACCTCTGTATAGGCCTTAGAATTTTCTTGGGCCTAATCTTGAACTTCCTTTATTAGCTTCCTTTAATTTACCTTTGGGTGTTTGTGCCTGAGAGAAACCTATATCTATTGTAGGTCATGAGATCCTTCTCTAAATTCTGATACATCTTCCCAATCCACCACAGCCAACTTGCTCTGATACCTTAATTGTCTTCCTTGTTCAGATTTAAAACAGCAGTTTCAGCATATATTGTATTCACAATCAAACTTGATTTGGAATTGTAATAGTCACTATTTACCAGAAGATCCTTTTACAATGTTATTAATTAGCTGTTTCTCATTACGTAGAAAGATATTTAAAATCAACCATTCTCTATTCGGTTCTTCAACACGCTACTTTAGAAACGTATCCGATACGCACTCTGGGAATTCATTTCGCTGTTGATTTTTAGTGCTAATTTGTTTCACTTAGTTTATATGTAAGTTGAAATTCCTCATCTTTACTTTATTGCCCATGTTACTTACTTACATCAATTTCCAGGTTTATGCCAACATTACAATATTGGTTAGTAACAAGGTTTGTTGTGCCATGCTGTTTCTTAACACAACTCAAACTGATTCTGCATCTTAATCCTGTGATTCAAGATAGTCTCCACAAAGATATTGGTCTCTTATCTTATTAAGAGCATAACCCTATCTTTTCTGGTCTAACCACACTGTTGCCAAGCTTCCGACAATACAATGCAGAAATTGGGCTCTAACAGCTGAATCACCATTATTTGATTTAATGGCACAGTATGATAGGATGCCCAGCAAGAAAAACTTCGACTCTGCCAAACCTGGAATTGTGCATTGTCATAGATCTAAGATTGATTTATTTGAGACTGGGACTGGTGTCTTTATGAATTGAATATCTATTCAGCGAGGGCTTTAAATTATTGGGGGTGAGGGAAGTTTTAGAAAAATAATCGGACAAGACAATGTGAATAATTTGCAATAGTGAATAATAACAATATGGTTACTAACTAGTGTGACAGGAAGGCACAGAGTATACAAATATAAGATTGCACCAACAATTAGGATCATAGTGAAAAATGATAAGACCACTTAGTTATCGGTGCACATGCAGCATCTATAATGGTTTAATAGCATAAATGGAAATAAATAACTGATATGACGACCATTGGAGAGACATGGTTGTAAAATGATCAAGGCTGGTAATTGAATATTCAGTGTTACTTAACCTTCTGGATGTATGGAAAAGGAACCTGGATTGTGCTGACAACAAAAGATTAGATCGTTCTTAAGAAATTATCTTGGCCTGGAAGATCAAGATGTAGAATCAATTTGTGTGAAGATAAGAAATAGGAAAGGAAATAAGTCACTAATGGGAGTGGTTTGCAGACTTCCTAGCAATCCTGCATTGTAGGATTGAATAGATATCCAAACATTATTGGGGCTTGTTGAGAGAAACTGCTGTAATTGTGGCAATTTTGATCATCTTAGAATTGGGCAAGTTAAATTGGCAAAAGGAGCCTTGAGGATAAATTTGTGGAATGTAGTTGGACAGTTTTTCACATCGATATGCTCTGGAACCAAATCACCAACAGGTATTTTAGAAGTGGTAATGTGTAATAAGATAGGATTAATTAATGATTTTGTAGTAAAGATTATCTTGGTGAGAATGATCATAATATAATAGAATTCCACATTCAGCTTGAAGTGAGATGGTAGGGTCTGACATTTACTTTTCAGCTTAAATAAAAGCAATTACAAAGTTGAAAAGACTGACATGTCTGTATTAGAATGCAAAAATTAGCCAAAAAGTAAAATAGTCAAAAGGCATCCTTTTTGAGCAATCAACTTTGACAATGGCCAGATGAGCAAGTTTGTGATTTGAGTTGAGTCTTAATGCTTTTTTTTAAAAGCAAACTTGATTTCCTTATCTTTATTGCTTAACTAAATAGCATCTTCTAGAACACTAATTATTCACTATTTTTAATTTGAGCCCTGCATTTGAATCCATTAAGATGGGAAGAATGTTAAGGAATGAGCAGCGCAAAATAAAGCGACTGAATCTCAGCTGTTTAGGACAAATCTAGCGAACTTTAATAATTTTTGATTTCAAGCCAAGACTAAACAAAGAAATATCTTGTCAAGGGAATGTATTAAGATTCAGTCAAAAGGTCAGCTGATATATAGCACTTTTCTGAAAATCTTCTGAAATATTTCAGAAACAGGAAAATAGCTTACTATATTCAGGATTTATGAAGAAATATGGTGTTTCTTTTACTTTAATGCCAATTCAGACTAGTGCACTTCTAGATGAAAAATAGTAGGTGAACAACGCTTCAAATGAAAAGATAAATTTCCCACTAAGTAACAAATGTAATAAAATGCATCTTAGAAAAAACACCAGCATTTCCCTTTAGCATAGTATGCTAAAGGGAACTGCAGTCATTTCTACAATATGTTACTGTTCTTTATTCGGGCAGTATGAGTCAGAAATCCTATCCAACACTAGTTTTCTCCCTGGTTTCATGGGCATGATTATCCTCTGCAGGCAGAGTTAGTCATAGTCATACACAGAAACAAACCCTTCAGTCCAAATTGTCCATGCCAACTAGATATCCTAACCTAATCTAGTCCCATTTGCCAGAACCTTCCTATTCATGCACACATTCAGATGTCTTTTTAAATACTCGAATTGTACCAACCTTCACCACTTCATCTGGCAGCTTTTCCCAAATATGTACCACGCTCTGCGTCTTTTTAAAAAAAAAGTTGCTCCATAAGTCCCTTCTTAAATCTTTCCCCTCTCATCCTCTACTTCTGGACTCTTTCCCCCCCCCCCCCCGTCTATTTACCCAATCTATGCTCCTCATTATTTGATAAAGTTCTTCTAACTTTTTCCCCTCCCTTCGTAATAACAGTTCTGATGGCTTATCTTTCCAGTGTTCCTACCCCAACTGACCAACCAATAACACCACTGTTGATGGTTTGTCCCTTCTTGTAAAACATCTGAGCTACTGACATAGCTTTCCGTGTTTTACAGCTTTTTACCTAGATGGTGCATTATTTCTATGTACTTGTTCCCTTTTCTGCTGAACACACAAAAATTGACTTCTTCCTCAGATTTGCTGCTTCTTAGAGGAATTCTGTGTTTTTCTGTTTCTATCATCTTGTTGTTTGTCTAGATTTGAATTCTGATCACCTTCCTTCTTCAACTGCTTTTTGTGTTTGGCACACTGCTTCAATGGTTTCTTAACTTCCTTCTTGATGCTACCAAGTCAAAGTTTGCCAGGCCAGATGGATTAGTAATTTCTATTGTCCAAAACAAGTACAGTTGATCACTTTTAAGATTTGATGCAAACTCCTAGAGGTCCTTTGCACACATTGTGAAAAGTCTGTGGAATTTCAATTGTTCTTGAAAGAAATTAGAAATTTTTGTTGCAGTACCACATCTGGGTTCACAGTTGGTGCTCTAGTAAAACATAGTTGTGGAATCTCAGACATTTTCTAGCATGGCCAGTGCTGAAAACTGCTTATTAACTGACACTACACTTAAAGAAACATTGGAAAGATATCCGATTTGTTAAGTGGAAAACTTAATTTAATACATATCTAAAACGGACACTATTGGATGAAAATAAAAGTCACTTTATTCTTCTTCTGACTTATGTAACCTCTAAACAAGGCATATGAGATATTGATACTCTGCAATAAGAAAGATAATTATTCTCATCCCCAATATAAATATGCGTGCCCTTATGTATAAAAATTCACAATTGGTTTATTTTTGTGACTTGATTGTGGGTCAAATTTCAAATTTATTTGAAACCGGTGAATAATTCATAACTGAATTTCATGCAATATCTTATGCTCAAAATTAAAAATCATATTCTAATAGATCAGGTAATGGTTGTGAGGGGAAAAGAAAACAAAGATAGCATTTAAAGTTTATCAATATGAAAGATGAACTCAGCTTTTCTCTCTTTATAAGCCTTCTGACCTGAATATTTCCAACATTTTCTTGATTTCAAACCTCCACTATCTAAATTTAGCTTTCATTATTGACTTTTCTCTATATTGGTTAAGCTAATACTAAGTACTTTGATCATTTCAGTTATTGGATTGGATTGAAGGGAAAGAAAGAAATATACGGGCGTTACTGTCAACAATGCATACTGTTTTGTGGGAAGGGGAGACCAAATGGAAGCCTGTTGGCATGGCAGATCTCGTAACTCCTGAGCAGGTGAAAAAAGTCTATCGGAAAGCCGTACTTGTTGTTCATCCTGATAAAGTAAGTGTTTTTTTTAATTTTAAGTGTGCTTGTATTTGTGATCACTCCCTAGTGTATTTGAAACATTATCATTTAGGGATTGAGTTGACTGGATTTGATATTTATTTTTCATCCAAAGTGGATGGATCATGAATGTTGAAATGCAGTATCTTGTGTTGGACAATTTGTCCCCATCCAATTATTGCCTCATCTGAAATGTTGTGGCCTATTTCAAAGAAATACATATATAATTCTTCCAAACTAAATTAATAGTCATAAATCAACTGGTGCAAGAAATTGAATATCGGGTGTGATGTAAAAAAGCAGAGGTTTTACTTCATGTTTGAAAGGCAATGGTGACAACAGCACATTTATTTGCCATTCTTAGTTACCCTGAGTATGTGTGGAGATGAGAGGATTGCCTTATTGAATCACTATTATCCAAGCTCATGTTGTGATAAGTAACAAATTCCATGATGATGATAAAGTGGCTTTGAAGGAAGGCAGGATATTTCAAGGTCAGGATAACAAGTTTGAGGAGTATTTATAAGTAAAAATGGTTCCACAGCTTTGCACTTCAGAGAGCACACTGAAGCAAAGGTGTAACCTGATGATGGTTCTTCATTCCAGTTGTCTAATAATTAGCCAAATGAACTGTTCTATTCTAGAGTGTTGAGCCTGTTGTGTGTTGTGGCTGCTCTTTTGCAAGTATGAGAGGAAATATCATCTCATCATTTACTCCTGAAAGGATCCTACATGTTTCAAGGAAATAACCTAATTCTTCTAAACACTAGCAAGTAAAGTCCTAACTTCTTTAGCCTTTGCTCATAAGACAATCCATCCATACTGGGGATCATCCTAGTGAGCCTTCCATGAACTTCCCCCAACAACATAAAGTATTTTCATAAATGAGGTTTATAACTTGTCACGATTTGTTGGCCTTGTGTCGTCCCAGTGTTATACATTCACACAATGTAGTTTTTTCAGATGAGGGTGTCACTAAAGGCTTGAGGGACACTACAAGCAACAGAGTGTGTGCATATGTACTTATCCATGAGAACTAATGCTGAATGCCTAAATGGTAAAGTTTTAGGTTTGCCTTGTCCTAAAGAAAAAGTTGACACAAAAGAATTGATCATTTGTGAAGCATTAAAAGTTGCTACCATGGAGTGGAATGAGGCTAATGAATATTTGGTGCACTAGTTTGGAGATTTCAAACAATGTTCTGTTGGAGCTGTAGTCTTCTAACTTGGGCCTAGGAGGTTTCAAGGGTGACTAGTCAGTTATTTGTATAAATCTGTTGATTGTCTGATCAAAAATCACAATAATAAGGCATTACCTCATGCATTTGACCTCATCAATGTCTGTATGAAGAAAATTGAAAGAATGGCAATGGAAATTAATCATTTTTCTACTTTTTTTACAAAATAAATTCAATTGATAATTTGAAGCAGCTGAACAGATTGATCATTAGGAACAAATGAAGGACTTAGTTGCATGAATTGCCTTAATTCCCACTGGTTATAAACTGAAAACTATGGTTATTTTTCTGTCAAACTTATTCTACAGAGTGAACAGTAAATTCCATAAACTTAGACCCATCATGTGAGTGTGTAAGTATAAATTAGGCTTGGGACACTATGTATTGGCCTGAACAGAGAGGCATAACTATATTATTTGGAGAACTGAAATAAATTATTTGTGATTCTGATATCATCAGGAGATGTCAGCAGGGGATCTGACATCTTAAATATTGAATGCTAAGATGGCACTGAGTTAGCTGGGAGTGATTTAAAATGATGACATCGTCAATGTCCCGCACTAAAGGGGTAAGGTCTACCATGATTTTGCAAGAGGGGCGAGGTAAGAAGGAGAGCTGAAGCGAGGGCTGCCGGGAAGGGTGAGTTTTCCCACATTAAAAGGGACTTACCTTGGGATTCGAGCCTCCATTTGCCAAGAGGCGCAAGGGAAGAGATATATTTGTGTGGTTGCATTACCCGAAACACTACTCTGGTAGTGTCTCCCACCCATCATTCTCCTCTAACCAAAAATAAAGGACCTGTGCGCCAGATTGGTAAGGTAACTAGTTTTTTTTTAGTTCCTTATTTTTTCAACAGTCTCTTTGGGAATTTAGAATAGTGGGAATGGAGGTTAGGGCAGTTGAATGTTCCTCCTGCAGAATGTGGGAGGTAAGGGTCACCACTAGTGTCCCTGCTGACTACATCTGTGGGAAGTGCACCCCACTCCAGCTCCTCAAAAACTAATCCAGCAGGAGGATGGGAACCAAAATTGTAGTTAGAGTATTAAAAAGGTTGCGGGTAGGGAGGTCCAAAATCAAGTTTCAGGGACACAAGATGGCACCGGCAAGCAAGAAGTTGATTTGAAGTGTGTCTACTTCAACGCCAGGAGCATCTGGAATAAGGTGGGTGAACTTGCAGCATGGGTTGGTACCTGGGACTTCGATGTTGTGACAATTTCGGAGACATGGTTAGAGCGGGGACAGGAATGGTTGTTGCAGGTTCCAGGATTTGGATGTTTCAGTAAGAACAGAGAAGATGGTAAAAGAGGGGGAGGGGTTGCATTGTTGGTCAAGGACAGTATTACAGTTGCGGAAAGGATGTTTGGGGACTCATCAACTGAGGTAGTATGGGCTGAAGTTAGAAACAGGAAAGGAGAGGTCACTGTGTTGGGAGTTTTCTGTAGGCCTCTGAATAGTTCCAGAGATGTAGAGGAAAGGATAGTAAAGATGATTCTCGATAGGAGTGAGAGAGACCAAGTAGTTGTCATGGGGGACTTCAACTTTCCAAATATTGACTGGGAACAATACGAGTACTATAGATGGGTCAGCTTTTGTCCAGTGCGCGCAGGAGGGTTTCCTGACAGTATGTATACAGGCCAACAAGGGGCGAAGCCACATTAGATTTGGTACTGGGTAATGAGACTGGCCAGGTGTTAGACTTGGAAGTAGGTGAGCACTTTGATAGCGATCACAATTCTGTTATGTTTACTTTAGTGATCGAAAGGGATAGGTGTATACCACTGGGCAAGAGTTACAACTGGGGGAAAGGCAATTACGATGCGATTAGGCAAGATTTAGGAAGCATGGGATGGAGAAGGGAACTGCAGGGGATAGGCACATTAGAAATGTGGAGCTTATTCAAAGAAAAGCTACTGTGTGTCCTTTACCTGTCAGGCAGGGAGGAAGCTGTAGAGTGCGGGAGCCGTGGTTTATGAAGGAAGTGGAATCTCTGGTCAAGAAGAAGAAGATGGCTTATGTTAAGATGAGATGTGAAGGCTCAGTTAGTGCGCTTGAGGGTTACAAGGTAGCCAGGAAAGACCTAAAGAGAGAGCTCAGAAGAGCAAGGAGGAGACATGAGAAGATGGTGGATAGGATCAGGGTAAACCCTAAGGCTTTTCTATAGGTATTTAAGGAATACAAGAACGACAAGACTAATTAGGGCCAATCAAGGATAGTAGTGGGAAGTTGTGTGTGGAGTCAGGAGATAGGGGAAGCACTAAATGAATATTTTTCAAGTGTTCACTCTAGAAAACAATGTTGTCGAGGAGATTACTGATTGAGGTTCACAAGGAGGAGGTATTAGAATCCTGCAGAGTGTGAGAATAGATAAGTCCCCTGGGCCGGATGGGAATTTTCCCAGGATCCTCTGGGAAGCCAGGGAGGAGATTGCTGAGCCTTTGGCATTGACCTTTAAATCGGTCATTGTCTACAGGAATAGTGCCAGAAGACTGGAGAATAGCAAATGTGGTTCCCCTGTTCAAGAAGGGGAATAGAGACAATCCAGGTAATTATAGACTAGTGAGCCTTACTTCAGTTGTTGGTAAAGTGTTGGAAAAGGTTATAAGAGAGAGGATTTGTAATCATCTCAAAGAATAATTTTATTAGGGATAGTCAGCACGGTTTTGTGAAGGGTAGGCCGTGCCTCACAAACCTTATTGAGCTCTTTGAGAAGGTGACCAAACAGGTAGATGAGAGTAAAACGGTTGATGTGGTGTATATGGATTTCAGCAAGGCGCTCGATAAAGTACCCCACAGTAGGCTATTGTACAAAATGCGGAGGAATGGGATTGTGGGAGATATAGCAATTTGGATCAGTAATTGGCTTGCTGAAAGAAGACAGAGGGTGGTGGTTTATGGGAAATGTTCATCCTGGAGTTCAGTTACCAGTGATGTTCCGCAAGGGTCGGTGTTGGGTCCACTGCTGTTCGTCATTTTTATAAAAGACCTGGATGAGGGCGTAGAAGGGTGGGTTAGTAAATTTGCAGACGACACTAAGGTCGGTGGCGTTGTGGATAGTGACAAAGGATGTTGTAGGTTACAGAGAGACATAGATAAGCTGCAGAGCTGGACTCGGAGGTGACAAATGGAGTTTAATGCGGACAAGTGTGTGGTGATTCATTTTGGTCGGAGTAACCGGAATGCAAAGTATTGGGCTAATGGTAAGATTCTTGGTAGTGTAGATGAGCAGAGAGATCTGGGTGTCCAGGTACACTGATCCTTGAAAGTTGCCACCCAGGTTGACAGAGTTGTTAAGAATGCATACAGTATTTTAGCTTTTATTAATAGAGGGATCGAGTTCCGGAACCGTGAGGTTATGCTACAGCTGTACAAAACTCTGGTGCAGCCGCATTTGGAGTATTGTGTACAGTTCTGGTTACCGCATTATAAGAAGGATGTGGAAGCTTTGGAAAGGGTGCATTTACTATGATGTTGCCTGGTATGGAGGGAAGGCCTTATGAGGAAAGGCTGAGGGATTTGAGGCTGTTTTCATTAGAGAGAAGAAGGTTGAGAGGTGACTTAATAGAGACATATAAGATATTCAGAGGGTTAGATAGGGTGGACAGGGAAGAGCCTTTTTCCAAGTATCGTGGTGGCAAGCATGAGGGGGCATAGCTTTAAATTGATGGGTGATAGATATAGGACAGATGTTAGAGGTAGTTTCTTTAGTTGGAGTAGTAAGGGTATGGAATGCTTTGCCTGCAACGGTAGTAGATTCGCCAACTTTAAGTACTTTTAAGTCATCATTGGTACAAGCAAATGGACGTACAAGGAATAGTGTAGGTTAGATGGGCTTCAGATTGTTGCGCCAACCTGTCATACCATCAAGGGCTGAAGGGCCTGTACTGCGCTGTAATGTTGTATGATTGCCAGTCCTAATTGTTGTAAAGTGACCTTACCTGGAGAGTTCACAGAAAGGGCTTTCAGGTGAGAATAATGCTTCTGCCCTTGCACAGTGATACCACAAGGATGCCAATTCCTGTATGCCTATACCATTGCAAATATTAACATAGGAGAAAAGGGGAAAAATTTGGGAAAATTTTCCCAAGGCAACGTTGCTGAATATCTGTTTGAAAGTGAATTATTTCCACTCTTTCATAACAGCATTTATCAAAAGGAAACTCTAAGTTTATACTTTGTAACTATTTTCCACAGAACATTTCTCATTACTTCAGATGGTATTTGTCAGCATAATGTAATGTGATACCATAACTCTGATCAAACAATACGTGTAGCACAAAAGCTACTCTTCCAATGGTTTTTTTTGTAATATCCTCTCTTTGATATCAGCCCTTGTATGCTGTGCTACTAAATCCAGCAGGAAAACAAACAATTAGGGACTTGGTGTTTTTGTATTCCTTTTGTTTTCAGCCTCTGGTCCATGACCTTTTGAGATCAAATATAGTGAGTTATCCTCCTCCTTCCTGCTCTGATCATAACCACTAGAGATGTCTGCCACATGATCAATATAGTTTGTGCAGCCTCCTTTCAATTTGTAAAGACTCAAGGTAAAACTGAACAATCAAGCTTTTGTTTAAGCAGCTTGAAAATTAGTTTATTACAAGATATAACTCTTGATTCCTTGGGGATAAGGAGTGAACGTTTCGAGCAAAACGTTACAAATTCAACAATTTAAAGTACAAATAGAATACTTATACAACTGTAATAAGTCTCCTTGGTATAATGTTAGACTTGTTTTGAGTTTCTTGTCACCTGAAGCAAAGGGGTGAACTCTTGAGGTCAGGTCTAGTAGCTGCAATGATTTCTTGTGTTTTCTTGTGCAGACACACTGTTCAGAACGGTAAATTCTGGGAAAGAGAAAAGATTCCTGGCTTCTACCTTTTGCAGATATGGCACTTTTAACTTGAGGGCAGAGCTCTAGATGTTTTAAGACATTCGTCTATTATTTGCTATCTCTCTTCACCTGGAGAAGTGCTTTCTTCCCAGATGCATTCTCTTTTTTTCCTACTTGATCAAAACTCCCTCTGAGGGTGGTTCTCAAAGTCACCACCCTGGAGTTCTGCATACTAACTGTTCTTGGCCAAATTTCTTTGTATATTTTAAAAGCTCTAAATGGTGGTTTGTTAAGTCTGAGAAATCTGGGTGGCATTGTGATGCAGTGGTTAGCACTACTGTCTCACAGTGCCAGGGACCTGGGTTTGATTCCAGTGTCTGGCAACTGTCTGTGTGGAGTTTGCACATTCGCCCCGTGTCTGCGTGGGTTTCCTCTGGGTACTCCGGTTTCCTCCAGTCCAAGGATATGCAGGTTAGGTGAATTGGCCATGCTAAATTGCCCACTGTATTCAGGGGTGTATAGGTTCGGTGCATTAGTCAAAGGAAATGTAGAGTAATAGGGGAAGGGACTAGGCCTGGGTGGGTTACTCTTTGGAGGGTCAGTGTGGACTTGTTGGGCCAAATGGCCTGTTTCCATACTGAAGGGATTTTATTCTGTTCAAAAGTTCTATAAAGCAAATAATTTGATTGATTTGTTTCATGACTCCTTTTTTAAAATTCTTCTGCCAGTCTGCTGTTTTTTCTGAAGTTTAAATTTTCACATCTCCACTGTCTGTTTGGAAACACTCAACATTTCATAGTTCTTATGGGCATGTCTCTCAAATGATCCACGTAGAGCTTATACATGCATAATTATGTGACTTGTAGCAGCTATGCTTTTAGCCAGGTGTGTTTGCTTAGAGTTTGCTTAGTGTTTGCACAAATAAACCTAATCTACAATGTCCTAACTATATTGTGTTCATGATCAGCTAAGAGAACAGATCATGTTTCAAACCTATGATCTTTCTGGTGAATATGGCACACCACTGCAGACCAATTACAACTTTATCCTTGCCATAGCTCATAGTCCTTTTTAAGCTTCAACTAAAATATAGTTCTGAATACTTGAAAAAATGACCTAGTTGCACTATCTGGTAGGTGTTGAGCACTGCAGCTCCTTAGTGAATAAAGAGCAGCCTACCCTTTCCTCTTTTCCCATCTGTCACTCTAATTGCGAGCATAAGTTTTTACTGTAGCTGTTGCAGGATCTACAGCAATTTGAAACAATTGTTCTTCTCTTGTAAGTGTTTAATTTTCAGGGAACACTTTTTCTTACCAAAAAAAAAGCATTTCTGAGCTCTTCTACACCTCCATGCCCTGATGTATGCTGCCATAAATTATGACTGTATGTGCAGTGATTGTAATAAGGTTGGCCAAGTGGGTCTCATTGAATGAGTTCCCTGATGAGCCGAAATTAATTACCCCAGTCAGGGAACCCTGGCTGACTGGTGTAAACAGGAATCACAGGAATTCCCCTCCCTGTATGGACTCACTGTGAGCTAGCTGGTCAGAGTCCATGTACTGTGCTCCTATAAATAAAGAATGGCTCGATGATGGGATACTGGCCTCTGTGTGCATTTATTTCATTGTGTAACCACATAACACAATAGCACTGTCAGGTGAAAAGGAGCAGATCTTCTCATCAGCTGTTGCAATTACTTGTCTCTTCAGATAAATGGTGCCAAGAGGGCTTTGATTATCTTCTACTTTAATTCAAAAAAGGAACTAATTTGTTTCAAGTCTTCGAAGTTATTTATCTTTTGGTCAAAGCAGTTATTGGCTGTTGTATTGTACAAAGCTGTGTCAGGGCAGATGGGGCATAACTGCCCTTTAAAGAACTTGGCTGATTCCACTTTACAACACCCCTTATGCTCAGAGTTTGAGGTAGGGCTGGGGTCCAGGCTTCTGTGGAAAATGAGGCTCTACTGCACTAGTCTTCCATGAATGGACTGTTTATCTCCCCACAGAATTTCAAGCCTTCAATGTTTTAGAATGATATTTGGTGCATTGAAGAGGCTCAGGAAAGAATAACCATGGCATGCTTGTCATGTTTGTGGTAATGCTCAAAATCAATCCCTCATCAGGGATTGATTAACTCCAAGGATTAGTTTATTTCAAACGAAATAAAATGCATTACAAGTTGTGAAGCAGACATTACAGCAGACAATTTGATGTTATTGCTGGACAAGTCAGATCACTGGCTGAAATGAGGCTTGACAGATCATTTTTTTAAAAAACATGGTCTTTCACTGACACGTACACAATGCTGCAGCTTTGGTTTTAACAATAAAATAATGTTTATTACATAAAGTGTGAGAACATAAAAGACTAGCTATTATATGTAATATAATGTGAAGTGTTTCAAAACATTATAATGCAATCTATCCCAACACCGTCACTTTTTATAGTACTCAAACATCAGAGGCAGCTTACTTCTGAATAACATCCATTAGTTTAAATTAACTGTTTCTTTTCATTTATAGTCTTGTCAGTTTGGTAGCTGCTTCCTTGATTAATCTCATAACCGAGTTGAGACTATCTCAAGTACAAATAACCCCTTCAGCATTCTAAGCAAACACTGCTAGTTTGGAACTTTCAAGCTCATATCCTTACACTGAAGTAACCTATTTACTAATAGTTTAAAATTTTCACTTTTTTTCAGGAGAAACTGTGTCATATATTTAACTTCCATCAAGATGTCTGTGAATTGGGGGAAGAACAAAAAGCTTTCTAAACTATGGGATTTTCCTCTAAACACAAAAAAAATCCTGATCCTTCTTCACAGAAAGCAAGCTAATGCTACTAACTGTTAATCTGTTGATTAAAACACTCCCAATGCAAACAAATTCCTATTATCACCCAGGGATACCCTCTCTTAGTATTTCTGCAGTCATTTTAAAATATTGCCAAGTTAATTATTAAACACCAAACACAACACAAACCAAAACCCACATGCCACTTACTCAAAATCTAAACGTCAAGTCATATTGAAGTACCTATAAACCACACACCTTGAATTACCACGTACAGCTTGCAAATCCATAGCAGACTAATTGGTCAGCAGAGTCACAACATTAAATGCACTCAACAAATGTAGTCTTTAAAGGTGAACTCTCTTAAAGGCAAAGTACACAACATTAGGTTCCCCCCTCATTAGGTCAGTGCCCACAGAGGCCTATATGATATGTTGAAAATGCTGAGAGCTATAGTATTGGATATAATTACGCTTGCAGTTTTGTTATTTTTCTGTTTCATACATTTTTTGGGCAATACAATTAGATTTAAACCAAAAGAACAATTATTCATATCAATAAGTACATATAAATGAGCTTTTCCCAACTATCATTATATATCTATATTTGGATTGTAGTTTGCATGTTGGAAAACAGCTGGAACTTTCAAGATTAATTCAATGCTGATCCCTAAACTTGCAAAAAAAGCATCATTCCAGAATATAGGCATCACTAGCAAGGCTGGTAGTTATTTGAATACTTTTCTTGTCCTTAAGGTGTTGATAAGTAACTTTCTTAAACCGGTACAGTCAATGTGAAGTTACTTCTGCATTTAGAAAGGGTGTTCCAACACCTATGTCCCAGTGAGCATGTATTTTATGAAGATTAGATTGATACTAAACATTCAGATCCATTGTAATCATGAGTGTGTAACATTCAATACTGTGAATTTCAACATTTTTATTTAAAGGATTTGCTTCTATAAAGAGTAACTGCATCACCATAAATGATGTGTAATGAACCATTACTATCATTTTACTTCCAATCTCTCCATGTGCTGCTGTAAATTCTTATGTTTATAGTTTTGCAAAATAACTGGACAAATATCTGTTCCCGAATGGGATTGCAAGATATTGGTGTAAGTGGTGTCAAAGCATTCAGCATCCTAGTCTTTACTAATCAAGAATATTGGGCATACAGCAAGACCATTATGATAAAATTGTACAGAATACTTGCTCCACATTAACTGGAGAATTACATACAGTTCTGGGCATCCGCCCAATAGGAAAGTCATGAAGCCGTTTGAAGCACTGCAGAAAAGATGCATGAAAATGGGATAAGAATCTTCAGTTATATAGATACTTTGGTGAATTTGGGACTGTTCCTTAGAAAAGGAGCAATTGAGAGGAAATTTGATAGAGGTAATCAACATAAGCAATCGCAGAAGCATTTGGGGTAAAGATTTTTAAGAAGCTTTCATTTATGGAAGGATAAAGAATATGAGGGTATGGATTTAACATAATTGGCAAAAGGAATATTAGCAGGTGGGGATGGGGGTGGGTGGGGGGTGGAGAATGTTTAGTGAGTGACTAGGATCTAAAATACACTACAGGACAGTGTGGTGGAGGTAGGTTCAATTGGATTGTACATTAAATAGTAAACATCTCTGGAGAGCTGGCATGGACTCTTTGGGCTCAAATAGTCTTCTGTGCTGTGACAAATAAATTGAATTGACTTTATTGTCACGTACACCTGAATAAGCGCAGTGAAAAGTTTGTAATGTCACCGTTTTATGGTGCGATCTTAGATACAAGATACCTTGGGATAGATACTTAAATATTTGGTATAAAATTGAAAGAATAATACAGATTGTTCTGCTATAATGTGCACTTCATTAACACTAACTCACTGTAATATGATTGAGTTGGGGACACTGTTTGTCAAGAGTGAACTTTTAATGTATATATTGGTTATAATCCGATCCCAGCCCTGTTAGTTTAAATGGTGCTACTATACGATTTTCTTCTAACGTAGGATTGCTAATGTGTTTTAGCAGACCGACTGTAGATAGAAGTCTGACATGGTGAATCTGTTAAATGTAAACAGATGTGGTTAAGCATGCAATGGAAACAATCACCTCTTGACATCTTTCAGATTTCACCAAATATTTCCTAAAATGACTTTATAACCACCATCATTAAAAATAAAAAGTGCAAGTATGAGTTAATATTGTGAAGTCATGCTCTGTTATCCTGTGGGGTGAGGTTGTGCTAAACAGAAACTGAAATATTGCCCCTCATGAGATTAAATAGACAGTTTCTGGTCCTGAAGAAGTCTTATTAGATTTAAATGTTAAATTTTGTTTCTTTCTCAAAAGATGTTACCAGACCTGTTGGCTTTCTCCTGCATTTTATGGATGTTAGAGATCTGAAATTTTTTTTAAAAAAAGTGTTTTAGTGTCCGCTGAAATATTACATTGTGATAAAATAGATAGAAAATAGCGTTGTTAGTTGAAGGCCTTGGATTGCTTGAGCACTAATTTCCTTTTTCTCATTCCATATTTTGTTCACAATGTTTGAAGTTGTTGTTTACACCTTTTGCCTATCTTAATTTGATGCGTCACTCTCTGCATCTTGTGATCTCGGTTGAATTTGTTGCAAACAGAAATAGTTAGAATGATGCTTGTGTTTAGCTAGTTATAATTTTTCTCAATATAATTTTCCATACTTTTGAATACTTTTCCCTACAGGCCACTGGTCAGCCATATGAACAATATGCCAAGATGATATTCATGGAATTGAATGACGCCTGGTCAGAATTTGAAAGTCAAGGTCAAAAACCTCTGTACTAATTTAATGCGAACTATTTGCCTGTATTTCTTGTTGACTCTCTGTATCTGTGCTGAATGTATTTTCTTTTGCTTTAATGTTGATGTACGTGGCTTTTCTTCTTTAAATCTGTATGCAGGCACTCATTCATCACCAACTGTTTAAATGCCACTCTCAACTTAAGAACTCTTTTTTTTTTATATATAAATTTTATTTATCAGTTTAGTCTTTCACATGACGTTTTGTTAAGAACATTTTGAAAACACAAAAGAAAAATAAGAGTATCTTTTGAGGTAAAGATGACATTTGGCCCTTAGCTTGTGATTTTGATTGCAAAGAAACACGTAGCACACTGCCTAATTCTTATCTCTATTCACATCCCTTCACTCAAATGTGTTTCATGTGATTTTGTCACATTACAGCTGTACATGTTTTTCATTTGAAATCGATAGTTAAGATTGTTACTAATTGCTGGACAATGTAACATAATTTGAGTCAACATCAAAACATAGATATTTATGATAAACTTTACAAAATCATAAATAAAATCATCTGATAATCAGTATTACTCATTTGCAACCTCAGTCACCATCTGGTTTGAGGACCACTCAAGAGTGTTGCAATATGCTACTTTGTGAATGATGATGTGGCTCTGTTTCCCACAAGTCAATAATGCTACTATGAACAATTACCAAGGGAATGAACAAGTGCAGCATCACAAGAACAACAGCAAATCATACAGGACCAATAATTGTACTCCTTGTAGATGTTGTGAAATCTTTTAATCTGCTGCACAGAGGCTGAAGTAACCAATAATGTTTCACTGGTTTATTTTGCTGAATTGAAGAATAGCATTGATTCTCTGGAAGATCAACAACTCTTAAACTGGAGGCTGGCAATGAAGACTAGATGTATTGAACAAAAATATTTGAAAGAGTGTCTGTAAATGGACATTGGGCTGTTTTATGACCACTCTTTTTGTGCAGAGGGTAAACTGATTTTTTTCAGACAGTTTCTCTTATTTGGTTTAATGGAAAATTTCAGATGTTAACTCCAAAGCATTATTCCAAATATTTTATTTAAAGATGTATCATTTGTTCATATGTACCATACATTATTTATTTGAACATTCCATTTTTAATGACTTGCATTACTCTGCAGTCTGTGATATTACAGAAAAGTTAAATGATTTATTGTCCATTCACAAATGTGAATCATGTAGATCATTAACATTACAGAATAAAAGAGCTTCAGTGTAATCTTTATGCCTGCATATACAGTACAGAAATTCTATGTTAACCTTGATCTAATACTTGTTTGCTCTTGTGGGATAGGGAGGGGAGGCAAGGGAGGGGTAGAATGAGAGAATATTAAGTTAACGATGTAGTTTGTGTTTGCTACATCTGACCAGTTATTTAAATATACCTATTTAAAAATGTCTGTAATTTGTAGATTATGGTCTTCATTCCAAATTGTACATAACACTGGCTGTAATTGACATGAAATAAAGATAAATTTGTGTTGCTGAATGTTGACTTTTGTACTTATAGTGCCAACAAAACTTTTCTTCACCATGATAACTGGGCTATTTATTTTTTTTTTGTTTTTCACAAGAGATAATATCCTTCGGTATATGGATATTCCTGTGATTCGGGGGCCCACACAATAGCCAGCCACAGAAACTCCCATTAATCTGTCTTATTTAACTAAAATTCTACTTCATGTTACAACACCATTAAATCTGTTTACATAAACACAAAGACAGTATCAAGCAATATTGACAATATTTACTAAAGAATCAATATTAAAGCAGCAGAGTCAGTAGTTCTAGCATGGTACTTTGGATGTCCTTTGGTGGATGGTTGTTTTAACTCCAGCTGATAGCACAGCCAGATCTACTATAAATGTCTCTTTGTTAGGCCATAAATAACAGTTTTAAGCAGCTCAATGGAAGTCCAATTTTAACCACTGACTTGTCATTGTTCAGTATCATTGCTTGTTCAACACATACAGATATTTGCCCATGTGTCTAGTCTGTAAATCAGGTGGCATTATTTCATTTTTTTTTGTGATCATTAGAATGAGAACTTCTCTCATCTGTTTGTAGATCCTGTTTGTAAGCTTTGTGTGTCTTAATGGTTCTAAATGGGCTTCTTTGAAGAGGTGGCAAGTAGGTTAGACCAGGGAAACCCAGTGGATGTGGTCTATCTAGACTTCCAAAAGGCCTTTGATAAGGTGCCACACGGGAAATTGCTGAGTAAGGTGAGGGCCCATGGTGTTCGAGGTGAGCTACTGGTATGAATTGAGGATTGGCTGTCTGACAGAAGGCAGAGAGTTGGGATAAATGGTTCTTTTTCGGAATGGCAGCCAGTGACAAGCGGTGTCCTGCAGGGTTCTGTGTTGGGGCTGCAGCTGTTCACGTTATATATTAATGATCTGGGTGAAGGGACTGGGGGATTTCTAGTGAAGTTTGCCAATGATACGAAGTTAGGTGGACAGGCAGGTAGTACTGAGGAAGTGGGGAGGCTGCAGAAGGATCTCGACAGTTTGGGAACGTGGTCCAGGAAATGGCTGATGGAGTTCAATGTGAGTAAATGCGAGGTCTTGCACTTTGGAAAAAAGAGTACAAGCATGGACTACTTTCTAAACGGTGAGGAAAATTCATAAAGCCAAAGTACAAAGGGATCTGGGAGTGCTAGTCGAGGATTCTCTAAAGGTCAACATGCAGGTTGAGTCCGTGATTAAGAAAGCGAATGCAATGTTGTCATTTATCTCAAGAGGGTTGGAATATAAAAGCACTGTTGTGCTACTGAGACTTTATAAAGTTCTGGTTAGGCCCCATTTGGAGTACTGTGTCCAGTTTTGGTCCCCACACCTCAGGAAGGACATACTGGCATTGGAGCGTGTCCAGCGGAGATTCACATGGATGATCCCTGGAATGGTAGGTCTAACCATACAAGGAACAGCTGAGGATCCTGGGATTGTATTCATTGGAGTTTAGGAGATTAAGGGGAGATCTAATAGAAACTTACAAGATAATACATGGCTTGGAAAGAGTGGACGCTAGGAAATTGTTTCCGTTAGGCTAGGAGACTAGGACCCGTGGACACAGCCTTAGAATTAGAGGGTGTAAATTCAGAACAGAAATGCAGAGACATTACTTCAGCCAGAGAGTGGTGGGCCTGTGGAATTCATTGCCGCGGAGTGCAGTGAAGGCCGGGATGCTAAATGTCTTCAAGGCAGAGATTGATAAATTCTTGATGTCACAAGGAATTAAGGGCTACGGGGAGAATGCGGGTAAGTGGAGTTGAAATGCCCATCAGCCATGATTGAATGGCGGAGTGGACTCGATGGGCCGAATGGCCTTACTTCCACTCCTATGTCTTATGGTCTTAAATGCCTCAGTACTCTGACTACTCTGTGCTTTTGCAGCTGTGAATTCTCCTTTCTTCCTTTTAGTTTTGGCAAATCAGTGTGATTGCCAGATATTTCCTAAAAGCTGTTTCAGTGATTTCCTTTTTTTTCATTAAAAGTAGGATCATGAACTTTTCTTGGGTAATACTTGTCTCTTTGGCACTTTAGGCAAGCCCTACTTTTGGTGAGGGCTGCATTGATGCAATTTTAATGGGGGCATTAACCCACATGCACTGACTACTGACTGAAAGAATGCAGAATAGGTAGATTGTGATGTCTATGTGTGTGTCATGTTGCTTTGATGCTACTGCTTCTGTTTTGGAGCTCATTGCAACAGCTGATGTCTTTTCTGTACACTGACAGTGAACATGCACTTCGCAGTAAGAAGGGCTCCTTGCCTGACAGATTCAAAGCGATTAGATGCGGCTACTTGTTTAATCTCTGGTTAATTTCTACAATTTCTAAAGAATAGTTAAAAAATTATGCCCTCCTAACTCTCCCCAATCCACGAATGTGCGCTCAATCTGCATGCCAATTTGATTAAGCAAGTTGGATTTTTTTGTCGGTTTATAATATTTGTGTGGTTTAATCCATTAAATGACTTAATATCTCAGATTTTTATCTCCGAAAAAAATCTTTAAAACATGCTAAAACGCTATTGAAAATGGTTGTACTGTACAGGCCAAATTTCTTTTTAAAAATCTCGTTGCTGGAAAAAGAAATCCAGTTTCTCTACTGACTTTCGCACTTGCAATCACATTAAGTTTATTACATGAGATTTTTTATGAACGATGACAAAGCCATCTGCCTACAGAAACGGTCAAAGTCGCTAAAACACTACTTTGCTTTAAATGTTTTCGACTTTGGCAAAGCAGCCAATCCTAAGGCATTATGTCTTGGAAAGAATGCAAAGCTTTGAGGAAACGGGTGATTTATTACAATGGAGGAAAGATGATATGTGTACGGGCATTGAACGATGAGGGTTGTGCTCCAAGAGCCGAAAAGATTAAAACTAAATTCGACAGATATCTTCAAAATCATTCATGTTTTTGGTCGTGAAAAATATCTGTTTCTAGTGTCAGAGAGGTTTTATTAATGGTCTTTTATCTTTCTACATTCTTTTCCCTATTTCTTTGTTTAAAGAGCGAAACTTGCTTTTCATTTTCAAGCAGGAAAACATTTTCAAAAATGAATCATCTCTAACCAATGATAAATTTAGATTTTCAGTTCCTTTCCTGTAGGAGTGATAGGGATTGGATGGAGATGGAATGTATCCTGTGAGGGTGATAGCTGCACCATCAATTGGTCAGAATAGACAATCCGTGGTCGATAACTGGAGGATCCAGCAGGCCAATAGCGCAGACGATTGGTCGTCAAGCCGGAACGATTGACCGATTGGCTGGCTCTTCGTGAAGGCGATGCTGATTGGCCGCGTGCGGCGCGGGCAGCCAATGTCGATTGGTCAAAGGTCTGGCATTCGATCTGCACCGATTGGTTGTAAGGCGGGAGACGGCCTGGCGGAGTTGCTGATTGGATGGTTCCTGGCCGGGGCCGGAAGTGGGACAGGATCCGGAGCAGAGAGAAGATGGCGGGTATTAAAGGTAGGGTCGGGCGTCGCAGTTACGCTGTGCGTTTACTTGGGCTCTATCTTCGCTGCTTCAGTTAGTATTGACAGAGACTGCCGTGGGGAAAGAGGCTGAAGTTTCTCTAAAGATACGGAGTGGGGTCTGGTGGCGGAGGAGAATGGGGTCCTTTTTGTGTGAGAACCCAGGGTTAGGTCAGAGAGTGGCTGGGCTGAGTGAGCCCCTTGAGACTGGGTCATTGAGTGGGGGCGATGGAGTCAGAGACGCCCTGGGAGTGAAGATGTGTGGGGAGACTGTACAGGTGAGTGAGATATTGAGGCGAGGGGAGAGGTTGGGAACAAAGACGGAAAAAGCTCAACAAACCTGGCAGTGTCCCCTGTGGAGAGAAATCAGAGTTCATGTTTCAGGTCAGGTCACCCTTCCTCAGAAGAGATTGGGGTATGGAGGTTGGAAGGGCAGGGTGTGTGAGACCCCTACAGCAGAAGGAGAATTCATATTTGGTCAGTATTGTTAATTAATCTAGAATTTGCCAAGAGTCTTGCTGAGAACCAATATAGTTAGTCTCTAGGGTTGATGTACTTAAAGCTACATATATTGATACTGGAAGCCTGTGTGTGGTGGGGTTCTGTCGGCATTAGTGCTGGGACACTTGCTTTCTGTGCGACATGTAAATGCTTTAGACCTGAATGTATGAGTGTTGGTCAGTATATTCATGGATGATAGTGTGGAGGATAAAGCCCAGAATTACAGAAGACTACAGATGGGCTAGTCAAATGGGTGTTCAGTGACAAATGGAATTCGGTTTGAATAAGTGAGAGAGGACAACTAGCAAGCAAATACATGGTGAACAGTAGGACCCTGGGATGCACACAGGATAAGAAGTATCTTCTTATGAATTTCAGCCAGTCTCTTAAGGTAGTGGGACAGGTAAAACAACTAAAAAGGTAAATTGGACACAACTTCATTAGCTGAGATAGAATTTAAGAATAGAAACTATATGATTGGGTCACATCGAGAGTTCTGTGTACAGTTCCGGAATCCATATCCTAGTAGGAATGTGATTGCACTGGAGAGGGTGTAGAGGAGATTTACCAGGATGTTGCCTGGCCTGGTGAGTTTAATTTATAAAGTGAAATTGGATAGACTGGCCATGTTTTTCCTTGGAGCAGAGGAAACTGAGGAGTGGTATTGAAATGTATAAAACTGAGGGGTGTAGCTAGGAAAGATGGGAATAAATGTTTTCCCTTGATGGAGGGAGTAGTGACCAGGAGCATAGATTTAAGGCAGGTTTGGTGGGGGTATGCAGAAAATTTGCCCAGAGGGTGGTGAAAATCTGAATTTACTGCCTGCAACAGTGATAGAAACTGAAACCCTCAACATTTGAGAAGTATTTAGATGTACACCTGCAATGGTAAAGCATACAAGTTTATGGGCCAAGTGCTGGAAAATCAGATGAGAACTATTAGGTTTTTTTTGATTGCGTGCAGAAGCCTTTTTCAGTGTTGCAAATTTTTATGGTTCTTGCAGCTAATGTATATGGCCTTGCTACAGAAAGGACATGTATTACATTGTGCCATATTTCAATGCATCAAAATAGATGGAAGCTGATTTATGGTATATTTTTCAAGGTAATTTCTTGACCAATCTGTCAATCTACCTTTTTAATGATTCAAATCAAAATCAAGTTTTAAATACAAATAATGCTTAGCGGTTAACTGTCAGTCATCATCTAATGACTTAATTTTCCATACAATGTCTCTACCGATCTGAATCATATTGTCAGTCTTACAGCATATTCAGTGAGCCATATTGAGCAGACGCAAGCACATGAATGGGAATGAATAGCAGTATGAATTTGGGATTAGCTCAATGACAAAATGCAAAGCCTTGTGTATCAATGCTTTTCAGCCTGGTGGTCATTTGCAATGACATTCCCCAACCAGCTGACACGACCAGCTATCCTTGGTAACCACACACGCAGATGACAAGCAACATGAATTCGACTGGGACAACACTACCATTATAGGGCAAGCCAAACAGAGAACAGCCAGGGAATTCCTAGAGGCATGGCGCTCATCCACAGACTCTATCAACAACCACATCGACCTGGATCCAATATACCGGCCACTACAGCGGACAGCTGGAACTGACAACCGGAAGCGGCAGAGACAGGCCACGATAAATGCCCGAGGAAACATCACAGAAGCGCTTCACAGGAGGCTCCCAAGCACTGAGGATGTCACCTAGACAGGGGACGAAACGTCAGCAAGACAAATTCCCAGCTCGGCGAACAGAACCATAACGACATTCCCCAATGGTTATTTTTGGGCCCATTATGGTTTTTGTTCAACTCCTATAAAAAGTTCTAGATTTGGGAATTGAGAATGAGTTTGCAAAAATACAAAATTTGGCAGTTATAAATTGTGACAGTTATAAACTTTAAATTATGTAATATGGTCAGAAATTGGAGTTCAATCTGGACAAATGTGAAGCTTTGCACTTTAGTACTTTTTCTTGATTAGTGCTACCAAATATTTTGCAAATTAGTAGTGTTGTTTGTACAGACATGGTTATCCAAGTGTGTGCATCCTTTAAATTGGCTACAGTCTCAATGGCAACAATCTTATATTTACCATAATGAAATGAGGTGTGTCATAGGAACATTATCAATCAAAATATGATAAAAACACAAGTAGCTCTGAGTACAACGGTATCTTGATCAGATGGGCCAATGGGCTGAGGAGTGGCAGATGGAGTTTAGATAAATGTGAGGTGCTACACTTTGGAAAAGCAAATCAGAGCAGGGCTTATACACTTAATGGTAGGGTCGTGGGGAGTTTTGCTAAATAAAGGAACATTGGAGTGTAGGTTCATAGTTCCTTGAAAGTGGAGTCGCAGTTAGATAGGATAGTGAAGAAGGTGGTTTGGTATGCTTTCCTTTATTGGTCAGAGCATTGAGTATAGGAGTTGGGAGGTCATGTTGTGGCTGTAGGACATTGGTTAGGTCACTTTTGGAATATTGTGTGCAGTTCTGGTCTCCTTCCTAACTAAAGGATGTTCTGAAACTTGAAAGGGTTCAGAAAAGATTTATAAGTACGTTGCCAGGGTTGGAGGGTTTGAGTTATACAAAGAGGTTGAATAGGCTGGGCCTGTTTTCTCTGGAGTGTCGGAGGCCGAGGGGTGACCTTTATAGAGATTTATAAAGTTATGAGGATAAGTAGACAAAGTTTTTTCCCTGCTGTGGGGGAGTTCAGAACTAGGGGGCATAAATTTAAGGAGAGAGGGGAAAGATATAAAAGGGACCGAAGGGGCAATGTTTTCACACAGGATGGTACATGTATGGAATGCGCTGGCAGAAGAATTGGTGGAGGCTGATACACCCAACTAGATGAATTTTAAAAGCTGTAATTGTATGAATAGGAAGAATTTAGAGGGATATGGGCCAAATGGTTAGGTTAGGATATCTGGTCGGAATGGACAAGTTGGACTGAAGTGTCTGTTTGTGTACTGTATGTCTCTATGACTCTGTGTTGAGGATTTGGGGTTGGAGAAAACTACAGATGAGGAGCAAGGAGAGGCCATCGAGGAATTTGCAAACAGGTGAGAATTCCAAAATCAGGACATGCTTGACTGGGAGCTGATATAGATCAGAGAGTACAGAGGTGATGGGTATCAGGAATTATCATGAATCAAAATGCAAGGGGGTGAGTTTTGCAGGTCAAGTTATGGGTGCCCTTGAGTAGAGTGTCGAATGGGAGATCAACATGCATACATTCAAATAGATGAGTTCAGGAAATAAAGGTGGAAATATACAGTCTTTGTGCATGACGCACAAAGTTGAAAGTTCAGCACAGGATAAGATGTGCATAATCTGGCTTAATCTAGTGTTGCTAGGGAGAGGAATGGGGTTGATAGATTGGGAATGCAATTTGAAGTGCAGACTGGAAATGGCTTTAGTCTTCCCAGTATTTAATTGGAGGAAATTTCTGTTTGGCCAGTGTTGGATGTCAGGCATGCATGCTGATGTATTAGCAACAGTGGTGAGAAACCATGGTCATGTGATAAAACTGGAGTCTTTCGATGGTGTCACCAGGGAATATGGTGTGGATCAGGAAGTCCAAGGTTTTTACAGACAAGTCTGGATTGGCAGGGCTTGATTTCCAGCTATGAGCTGTAACACTTGATAAATAAACAGAGCAGTTGATCCATCTAAAGATAAATGGATTTTTAAGCCTTGGAGTAAAGCTATCAGGTATTTATATTCAAAATAAAAGGCATGTATAGATTATAACAGTTCATTTTAAAACAGTGGAAGTGTAAACTGAAAAGGTAATAAAATAGGCAAATCTGCAAATACAGGAAATGGGACAACCATATAAGTGAAAAATGGATCTTTTCCTTTTAAGGTATAGGAGGTAAGGGGCAATTAGGTTAGATTTGATTCCCTACAGTGTGGAAACAGGCCCTTCGGCTCAACCAGTTTATACCGACCCTCCGAAGAGTAACTAACCCAGACCCATTTCCCTCTGATTAATGCACCTAACTTTATGGGTCATTTAGCATGGCCAATTCACCTGACCTGCACATCTTTAGATTGAATGGCTCTTTGCAAAGTTATGAAGGATCTTGACAGAATATATGGAGAAACTGCTTCTAATGTCACCAAAGTCAATGAACATAAATAACAATAAATGCCTTATTCATTCTTCATGCCTATGCTTGCTCTTTAAAAGAGTTGTCTTAAATCCTCACTTTTTTTTCCTCCAGAGCCCTGTAACTCGGAAATCCTCGAGCATATGTAACCCAGTTTGAATATTATGTGGGTTCACTTAGAGTCATAGAGTTGGTTTCTATCAGCCTTTCAGATCCTGATCACTTTAAGTGGAAACATTCCTCATTTGTCATTTAGCCTTTTGAATTTATTAAAGCCCATCCTTAGGAAATTAAGGGTAGTATTAGATTTAACAAAAAAACCTGCCAAGGTTGCAAATCTGAGAACAGAGTATTAAGAAACAAGCAGTTCAGAAAGTTTTTGGCTCTTTCATTAAACATTCAGAAACACTGCCTCCATTGCCGTCCAGAGGAGAGAGTTCCAAAAGTGCACAACCTTCTAAGAGAAGAAGTTCTCCTCATCTCTATCATAAATGGGAAACCTTATTTTTACACTGAGTCCTTCAGTTCTACTTGTATCTAAAGAAAGAATACTTCCAACGTCCATACTGTAAAACCCCCTCAAATCTTTTATGTTTCATGAAGAGTACCCCTCATTCTAAATGTCAATGGATATTATCCCAATTTCTCCAACCTTTTCTCATAAGATGCCCCCATCCAAGGAAGCAGTGTATGTATCTTCTCTGAACTGCTTCATATGGATTTATTTTCTTTTTCAAATAAGGTGACCAATACTACTCTCTGCTCCAAATGCCATGTCACCAATGGCTGTACAACTGCTGCAAGACATTCTTCTGTGTTTGTTTATATTCCTTACATAAGCAATGATATTCCACTTCCCTTCTTAATCATCTGTATTTTAAAGTGGAGAGGTTCACATTTTCCTGTACCTTACCTTCCAATGTTTTGCTCACTCACTTAATATATTGATGCACTTTTGCAGCCTACTCCTGTCCTGTATGCAGCCTGTCTTTGCATCAGTCAGCATGTTTAGCAACCATACATTCAATCCCTTCATCCAAGTTATTATGCTAAATTGTAAATAATCAAGGTCCCAGCACTGATTCCTGTGACACTTCACTCATGGCATCTTGCCAATCTGAAAATGATCCATATACGCTGCTGTTGGCTGACCAATTCTCTATCCATCTTATTATGTTATCCTTCACACCATGAGATTTTATTACGCATAGTAACCTTTGATAATGGCACCTTGTCAAATACACATTCATTGGTTTCCCTTTATCGACATATTAATTCTTCAGAGGATTCCAGTAAAATAGTCCAAACGTAACTTTCCTTTTGCAAACCATGTTGACGCTGCTAGATTGTATTGAGATTTTTTAAGCAGCCTGCTATAACCTCCTTAGTTAGAAGTTATAGTATTTTCGATGGGCCAGTTATGATAACTGGCCTTTTTCTCTCCTTCCTTGAATAGATGAGACTTTTTTTTTCCCCAATCTAATGGAATCTTTTCAGAATCTAGGGAATTTTGGGCAGCTAAGACTGATGTGTCTCTTATCTCCTACTTTTTAAAATCATCAGCCTGTAAGATAGCTGAACAGAATTAGGCCATTCAATCATTGCTGATATATTTCTCAACCACATTCTCCTGGCTTCTCCTTAATCAAGAACCATCCCTGTCTTAAAGATACTCTAAGGCCTCCACAGCCTTCTGTGGCAGTGAGTTCACAGATTAATAGCCCTGTGGCTGAAGAAATTCCTCCTCCTCTCAGTTCTAAAGGGTCGTCCCTTCACTCAAAGGCTGTGCCCTCAGGTCCTACTCTCTTCTACTGATGGAAACATTTCCATGTCCACTGTATTTAGACTTCTCAGTTTTCTATAAGTTTCAATCAGATCCCCCTCCCCCCCCCCCCCCCCCCCCCGCCTCATCCTTCTAAACTCCACAAAAAGACCCAGAGTCCTTTAACTGCCCCTCATATGACAGCCTTTTGGTCCCAGGATCATTCTTGTAAACTCCTCTGAATCCCTTCCAATGGCAGCATGTCCTTGCTTAGAATCGGGGCCGAAATGTTCCACATGTGGTCTGACCATAGCTTTGTGCAGCCTTTGCAGTGCATCTCTGCTCTTGCATTCTTGTCCTCGTGAAATGAATGCTAACATTACATTGTCTTTCTAACTGCCAATTGAACCCTCATCTTAATTTTAAGAGAATCCTGAACTAGGACTCCAAGTCCCTTTGTGCTTCAGATTTCAAGCCTCTTTTGCCATTTAGAAAATAGTCTATGTCTCTATTGTTTTGATCAATGTGCATGCTGACTCAGCTCTATTTTTCACTAACCTCCAAGTACTCTGAAGTCTCATCCTTTAAGAATGGACTGTAAAACCTTAATGACATCTGAGGTTAAGCTAGCCAGTCTATAATTTCCCATCTGCCGCCTTCCCTTTGTAAACAGGGATGTTATATTAGCTGTTTTCCAGGCTTCTGGGATCCACTCCTCAGCTATCTCCTTATATACCCTGTGGTGTAGTCCATCAAGTCTGGATGATTTATCCATCCTCAAACCTTTCAGCTTCCCCAGCACCTTCTATTTAGTTATGGTCACTGCACTCACCTCTGACCCCTGACTCTCTTGAAGTTCTGGAATACTAACAGTGTCTTTCATCGTGAAGAATGATGCAAAATACCTGTTCGTTACTCTACCACTACTTTAGCTAAGTAGTAATGTTCGCCATTACTTCTGTTCCAGCCTCACATTCCAGCAATCCAATGTCCACTCTGCCTCTCTCTTATCTTTTACATATCTTAAAAACCTCTTGCAATCTTATTTTATATTACTAGCTAGCTTACCCTCATACTTCATCTCCCCCTTTTATTGTTTGTTTTAGTTGGCCTCTTTTAGTTTTTAAAGGCTTCCCAATTGCCCACTTTCCCCACTGCTTTTTCATTATTAAAGGATTGGACACTCTGAAGGCAGGAAACATGTTTCCACTGATGGGTAAGTCCCGGACCAAAGGACACAGTTTAAAAATAAGGGGTAGACCACTTAGAACAGAGTTGAGGAGAGTGGTGGGTGTATGGAATACTCTGCCCCAGAAGGCTGTGGAGGCCAAGTCTCTGGATACTTTCAAGAAAGAGTTGGATAGAGCTCTTAAGGATAGTGGAATCAAGGGTTATGGGGATAAGGCAGGAACAGGATACTGATTGAGGATGATCAGCCTTGATCATAATGAATGGTAGTACTGGCTCAAAGGGCAGAATGGCCTACGCCTGCACCTGTTGTCTCTTGTCATTTGCTTTTATGCTGTCCATGACTTCCCTTGTCAGCCATGGTTACCTCATCCTCCCCTTAATATTTGATTCCAGCTTCTCCCTCTCAAACTGCAAGGTGAATTCCATCATGTCATGATCACTGTCCCCCAAGGGGTTCCTTCACCTTAAGCTCCTTAATCAAGTCTGCCTCGTTACACATCACCAAATCCAGAATTACCCTTTCACTAGTGGGCTTAACCACAAGCTGCACAAAAAGCCATCTCATAGACATTCCCCAAATATATTTTCTTGGGATCTGTTACCAACCTGATTTTCCTAGTTCACCATGATTATTGTAATAGTGCCTTTTTTGCATGCCTTTTCTATCTCCTGATTCATTTCCTGCCCCAAGTCCTGACTACTGCTCCAGAAGCTGTACATAACTCCCATTGGGGAATTTTTTTTACCTTTTGCGATTCCTTTACTGTACCCTAGCTATGTTTCTCTGATCCCACAACATGCTGCCAAATTCAGTCTGTGCTAAATCTCATTTAACTTGTTTTGTATACTGTGCACATTTTTGTACAAACCCTCAAATCCTGAGATAAAGTTTCTCATGACTTGTTGGCTGTTATTTCTAGTAGTCTTCGGGATACCCTGTCCATAGTGTTGTCATTGCCTTAAGTTCTTTCCTCCCTTTCACCACCTGACTCAGAATTATTTCTGGATGCTTTTTTGTGTCCTTCAAAGAGATAATCAATGCAAATTATTTGTTTGTATCATCCACCATTTCTCTATTTGTCATTAAGTTTCCAGTCTCATTCTCTAGATGACCAATACTCACTTTATGCTTCTGTTTTTGAAACACATGTAAGAACCTTTACTCTTTATATTTCTAGTTAGTTTTCCCGCACCCTCTATTTTCTCCTTTTTATTAGTCTTTTAGTCACTGAAATGTATCTTTTCTGAGTATTCTTAAGTGTCTGCTATTGTATCTCTACTGACCTATCCCTGAACCTAATTGCACAGTTCACTTTTTCAGTTGTCTTCATGCCCTCATACCTACTCTTAAAGTTTTGAATGCTAGTCTGAGATCCATTCTTCTGTCCTTCAGAGTGCGAAACTCAATTGTGTTATGATTGCTGCTACTTGGTCTCTTCATTATGAGGTCATTAATGAATCTCGTTTCAGTGCATTTTACCAGATTTAGAATAGCCAATTTTCTGGTTGGCTGCAGAACGTACTGCCCTGAGAAACCACTTAAACACTTATTAAGCTTATGCAGGCTACCTTTGGCAAATTCATATATAGATTCATTCAGTGTGCTTGTAATGGTTTGAGGCCAATATCCTAATTCCAAGGACATTATTGCAGGAATTTCTCAGGATCATGTCTTAGCCCAAACATTTTCAACGCTTCATTGATAACATTCCTTTTGTTCTTGTTAAAGAATTTGTAAACTAAATAGGTTACACTGCCTCTTGACAGCCATTGTAACTATATTTTAAAAAGGGATATGTATCAAGATGAAATTAACATCTTATATCCGTGTGTGTTGATGTCTCAGCTTCTGTGGGGTCCATCTGTCTGTCATGAAAGGTATATACTATGCTAGTGAACTTCCTATGCTTCCACTCCATGGACAACATGGTGCAGGCGTAACCCCAGAAGAGGGGCAGGCAGTTCAGTGCCACAACCTGCTCTGAAACCTAGATATATTAATGGTCACTTTGGCCAGTCCAACAGCAGACCCACAAGACCCTTCAGACTACCAGCCCCTCTCTGCAGAAAGTGCCCTTAGGCCAGGGGCAACAAGAATTTTAAAAGCAGTCCCTTTAAGTAACTGAATAGGGGCTGCAAGTGAAAACACCAATATAAATGTGATTACCTCTCTCCTGTAGTTCACAGAAACTAGGTATGGCCGAGCACCCAGTGAATCCAATTAATGTTTTTTTTAAATAGAGCTGCTGTGACTTGCTTCTGTCAGGTTAGATGTGGTGATGTTTACTGATGATTGTTTGATGCAATTCTGAACTCAGCTGCTGAAGTAGTCTGTGTCTACATTTTTATAATCTCTGATAAAATCCGTAACCTCTTATGATCTGGCTAGAGATCATTAAGTGTTTTTTATTTGGTAAAGCAGTTGGCATTTGAAATTTCAGACATTCTGTAAAAGTATCTTACAGAATCATACAGTTTTCAGCAAACGTTTGAAAGCATTAGTGTCAACAAAGCCATCAATGCTATCTATTGTAAACCCTTAACATCTAGAACTAACCAGAGGTAAATATGAATTAACAGGTAAACTGTAAACACAAACTCATATTAAATTGTAGACACCAGAAGATGAATCCCATAAATTTTCTCAGCAATGCACCCAGATGTTAGTGATCTCTGAGTCTCAAAAATCCTTTAAAACCCTTATTGTCTTTACAAGAAATTTCACCTTTTTTTGAGTATATTGCCTCTGCTTTCCATTGAACATGATGTGGAGATGCCGGTGTTGGGCTGGGGTGGACAAAGTAAAAAAAAAACTCTCAACACCAGATTATAATCCGACGGGTGTATTGGGTGCATTGGAAGCACTAGCTTTTGGATTGCTGCTTCTTCATCAGGTAGTGGTCTCTTTCAACTGTTTTTGACTAACCGTCACATGGGTTCTCTTTTGCACTCCCCACTCCCATTGGTTGGTTTTCCTTGATAAACCACCTTGTTGTCATATTTGTATTTCTGTCCTGGGCCTGCAGCAGTATTCTACCAAAGCACAACACAAGCTCAAGAGACAATATCTCATTTTCCTGAGGCACTTTACAGCCTGTACAGCTCAATATTGAACTCCACAGTTTCAGATTTTTCTTTTATTCAGCCCAGCATTCGCACTCCCACAGCTGTGTCTTGTTTCCTTTGCTTGCAGCGGATAGGATCCATTTTCTCTATTTAACAGGTTTACAACTATTTTACATCAGTGTTAACTGTGGCAAAAAAGAAAACAATCTTTTATACTGGCTACCTTACCATCTCTTTCACTCCTGCTCCTCCTCTGCCTCTAGTAAAAGTATACAAACTACCATTTTCCAACGTTCAATTCTGAAGAAGTTATATTGGACTTGAATCATTAACTCAGTTTCTTTCTCCATTGAACCAGATCTGCTGGGTGTTTCCAGCATTTTCTGTGCATGTTTGACAAGCACTCCGTTATACTACACAGTTTCACATTTGCTTCTTTTGAAAAATATGCAAATATTACTTTAAGGGTTTGTATACATCCTAATGCCTGGATCCCTTTTCGGGTCAATTTATTTTCCCTTTCTGTAATTATTCTGCCTATTTCATATTCTTAAATCCCTGATCACATCATGATGAAATTCCATATTCTGGTTGGAAGGGAGAACTCTAGGTTCATGTTTTAAACCTAAATAATAATAACGTCGATTCTCCTGCTCCTTGGATGCTGCCTGACCTGCTGTGCTTTTCCAGCAACACATTTTCAGCTCAAACTAAAATGAGGCTCCATTTATCCACTTCCAATTCCTCAGCAAAAATGCTGCAGTAGTGATCTGCAACATTCACCTAGAAAGTTTTATATGTGCACACACCCTGCCTTTCCTGGCTTAGCCATAATTCAGCCAATCCTCGGCTATAACTTCTGTTATAGTAACATGACGGCCAATGATCACAAAAATATTGTGTTAAAAGCTTTACCAAAATCCAAAAATAAGTTACATTATCTCCTTTATTTAATGAATGAAAAGATATAAATACTCTTAAATTATTCACACGTGACTCCCCTTTTGTACATCTGTGTTGATTGTTATCAGTTGCTTACATTTTATTTAAGAACTTCTAATGTTTTCCTTGGTTCTGATGTCAGACTAATGATACCTGAATACCATTTTCCCCTGCTGTTGCCGCCCTGACCCAGAATGCTTTTATAAAAAATGTTTTGCTTGTTCCTCTGAGAGCCATTCAAATGTGTGTGTTAAAGCATAGGGTACAGGAGTAGGCCACATGGCCCTTCAAGTCTGCTCTACCATTCAATAAGATCATGATTGATCTACTTGTAGTCTTACCTCCACTTTCCTGTCTGCACACCATAAATACTTGCTAATTCTGTATTTGCTCATTTAATTCCAGGTTTAACAACACACTAAGGCAAACCAGATGAGTCTATTTGTTCCTTGTTGCACTAATTTTTATAGTTCTGTTTTGACCTATATTTTGGGAAAGTTGGTAACAACATCCATACTGTGTTTAAAATCATAATTTCTACCATTGCTGATACCAGAAATCAAGTGTAAGGTGGACCTGTAAAGTTTTCAGGTGGGCTACCAAGCAAACTTCGAGACACAACCATTTTAACAGACCTATCAAAATCTTTTTAACTTGGCTCGTTTGATGTCGGCAACACTGACTTATCAGCATTTGTTACCTGTCCCTGGTTGTCCTTGAGCTGCTGCCTTGAACTGCTGAAGTCCATGTGCTGTAGGTTGAGTAGCGATGAACATGGGGAAGGAATCCCACAATTTTGACAGTGATAGTGAAGGAACAGTGATATATTTCCAAGTAAGGATGGTGAGTGGCTTGGAGGAGAATCTACAGAACGTAGTGTTCCCATATATCTGCTCTTTGTTCTGGATGGAAGTGGAAGTGGGTTTGGAACATGCTGTCTAAGGATCTTTTGAATTTCTGCAGTACACACTGCTGGTACTAAGCGTCAGTGGTGGAGGGAGTGGATGCTTGTGAAAGTTGTGGCAATCAATCAAATAGGCTGCTTTGTCCTGGATGGTGCCAAGCTTCTTGAATGTTAGCGAGTTTTGAGAATATTTGAGAATAGTTGAGGATCGGGATGTAAATTTCCTCACTGAGCTGGAAAGTTCATTTTCAGATGTTTCGTCACCATACTAGTAATGTTATCAGAGAGCCTCTGGCGAAGCACTGGTGTTAGTGACCTACTTTCTATTTATGTGTTTATGTTTTTATTTGAGTTGGTGATGTCATTTTCTGTGGTCATATCATTTCCTGTTTTTTACCACCTTCTGAGAAAATGGGGTCCAAGTCAATGTGTTTGTTGAGTTTGGTCGGAGCTGCACCCAGGCAAATAGGTGGAAAATATTGTAGGTTGTGGATGGGTTTTGTGGAGTCAGGAGATTAGTTACTTCAGTATTCCTCGAATCTGACCTGCTCTTGTAGATACTTTGTGGTGAGCCCAGTAGACTTTCTGATTAATGCTAATCCCTAGGATGTTGATTTTGGGGCATTCAGTGGTGTTAACACTCCTTGAATGTCAAGAGGCAGTGGTGAGATTGCCTCTAATTGGAGATGGTCATTGCCTGGCATTGGTTTGGGGTGAATGTAACTTGCCACTTGGCCCAAGCCTAGATATTTATCAGATCTTGTTGCATTTGGACATGGACTGCTTCAATATCTGAGGACTCACGAATGGTGCCAAACACTTTGCGATCATCAGCAAATGTCCCCACTCCTGATCTTCTGATGGAGGGGAGGCTATTGATGAAGCAGCTGAAGATAGCTGGACCAAGGGCACTACCCTCCAACAGCCACATCTTCCTACCTGTGAGGTATAACTCCAACCAGCTTGAGAGTTTTCCCCCTTCTACCTATTGATTCCAGTTTTGCTAGGGCACCTTGATGACACATTAGGTCATCTGTAATCTTGGTGTCGGCTGTCGTTTTAAACTCCCCCCTGGAATACAGATCTTTTTGTCCATGTTTGAACCAAGGCTGTATTGAGGTCAGGAACTGAGTGACCCTGGTGGAACTTAAACTGGGTGTATTGAGTAGGTTATTGCTGAGCTGGTGCTGCTGGATAGCACTGTTGATGACACCTTCCTTCACTTTACTGATTATTGAGAGTAGACTGATGGGGCAGTAATTGGTCGAGTTGGGTTTGTCATGCTTTTTGTGCACGTGATATTCCTGGGCAGTTTTCCACATTGTCGAGTAGATGCAAGTGTTATAACTGTACTGGAACAGCTTGGCTCGGGGAGCGGCATGTTCTGGAGCACAAGTCTTCAGTGCTAATGCCGGAATGTTGTCAGGGTCCATGGCCTTTCCAGTATCCAGTGCCTTCAACCATTTGTTGATATCGCATGGACTGAAGACTTATTTATTATGCTGGGGTCCACTGGAGAAAGCTGAGATGGATCATGCACTCTGCACTTCTAGCAGAAGATTGTTGCACATGCTTCAGCCTTATCTTTTGCACTGATGTCTTAGGCTCTTCCAACATTGAGGATGGGGATATTTGTGGAGCCACCTCCTCCAGTGAGTTTAATTGTCTACCACCATTCATGACTGGACCTGGCAGACTGCAGAACCTAAATTAGATCCATTGGTTATGGGATTGCTTTGCTCTGTCTGCAAGTTGCTTTTTACTCTGTTTTGTTTTGCAACTAATCCTGTTAGTAGCTTCATCAGCTCAACACCTAGCTTTTAGATATGCTTAATGCTGCTGCTGACATGCCCTCTTGCACTCTCCATTGAACCATGGTTGATTCTCTGGCTTAATGGTAATAGGGATATGAAAGGCCTTCAGGTTGCAGATTGAGTTGAAGTACAATTCTACTATTGATGGCTCATAGTGCCTCATGGATGCCCAGTCTTGAGTTGCTAGATCTGTTCAAAGTCTGTCCCACATGGCATAGTGATAATGCCCACAATGCAATGTAGAGTCGTTTGACTGAGAAGACAAGACTTCATCTCCACAAGGATTTCGTGGTGGTCACTGTTACCAATACTGTCATGGACAGATGCATTTGCAGCTGGCAGATCGGTAAGGATGAGGGCAAATATATTTTTCCCTGTTGGTTCCTCGCCACCTGCTGCAGACCCAGCTTGATCAATGGCACTGCTGCTGAGCTGTTCTTGGTGGTGGACATTAGTATCTCTCACCCAAAGTCAACATTGTGCCCTTGTCTCCCTCTGTGCTTCTGCCAAGTGTCATTCAACGTGGAGGAGTACTGATTCATTGGCAGAGGAAGGACATCATGTAGTGATCTGTTGGAAGTTTCCTTGCACATGTTTAATCTGAATCCATGAGTCTTCATGGGATCTGGAGTCAAGGTTGAGGACTCTTAGGGTAACTCCCTCCAGACTGCATACCACTGTGCCGCCACCTCTGCTGGGTTTGTCCTGCCTGTAGAATAGGACATGGTGATGGTGGTATCTGAAACCATTGTCTGAAAGGTATGATTCTGAGTATGACTTCATTAGACTGTTGCTTGATTGGTCTGAGACAGCTCTCCCAATTTTGTAACTAACCCCCAAATTTAGTATGTTAGGTTCTTTTACTCTTGAAATTCTTACACACTTGATGCAACTGCAACACACCAACTTCTGTGAACAAGCAACCAAATTTATTAAGCAAAATACTGTACAAGCCTTGGAGAAACCCTGAACATTCTTCACCAATTTGGTTGCTTGTTCACAGAGGTTGGTGTGTCTCTCTGAACAAAGGAAACAGTCTTTCCTTTTATACAAAAATCTTTCCATCTCAGTTAGTAATGCCCACAAGACAACCCTCAGTCATCTCCTCATAGTCACATGCCACTCAAGATACAATGCAGTGACCACCCCACCTCCAGAAACAATGTAATGCAAATCATCCCTTAATGGTCAAATCTGTTGCAAATTGTTTTTTCTAACTGTAGGGAAGTAATCAAATTCCCAGTGTAATGTTCTTATTGATTTCTGGATAAAAATGTAAATCATCCCTGAATGGCAAGGAAATGGCCGTGTAAACGTGCTATATTCCACCTATAAGACAAAGACACACCACCATACCCCTAGGGCATTCAATTTCTTGCAGGTCAGTACAGCAAATTAACCTTCTAATATCTCAAGTAAGGAGAACTTGGCAGGGTCGACAGGGCTATTGCTGGTGTTTTTTCCAGTGCCTAGGTAAATGCCAGATAGTCTGTCCAGTTTAATTTCTTTATGACTTCGTAGGGGCTAATACTGAGGGGCTTGCTAGGTCATTGAAGAGGGCACTTGAGAGTCAACCACATTGCTGTGGCTCCGGGATAACATGCAGGCCTACCCAAGTGAAGATTCCATCCCTGAGGGGCGTTAGTGAACGAGATGGGCTTTTCTGGCAATTTACTGTGGTTTCACAGTGATCTTAATTCCAGATTGTTTATGTTGAAGTCAAATTTCATCATCTGCCACGGCAGGATTTGAATCCGGGTCCAGTAAAGGTTATTAGACTTTCTGTATTAATAGTCATCAATAATACCATTAAGCCATTGCCTCCCTCCTAATTTGCTTAAATCATAAGCCATTGTGTTTGAATTTTTGAGACTCTTTAGCAAATCAGGTTTCATAGAATCCCTGCAGGTTTCATAGAATCCCTGGAAACAGGCCCTTCGGCCCAGCAAGTCCACGCTGACCTTCTGAAGAGTAACCCACCCAGACCCATTCCCCTACATTTACCCCTGAGCAATGAACATCGCTGAACACCACGAGCAATTTGCCATGGCCGATTCACTTAACCGACACATCTTTGGATTATGGAAGGAAACCGGAGCGCCCGGAGGAAACCAGCACAGACACTAGGAGAATGTGCAAATTCCACACAGACAGTTGCCCAAGGCTGGAATCGAACCCAGGTCCCTGGCGCTTTGAGGCAGCAGTAATAACCACTGAACCACCATGCTGCCATTTCCACAACAGATCTGAAAGGAATCAAATTTTATAATTGTATTAATATCAAAATGAAGTTTGGAAGAACAAAATTTACAGCTGTATATTTTGGGACCTTTTGCAATTCAAAATTGACATGTGTACATGTGCTGCTTGTTTCATTCTTTGTGCACACATCTGTCAGTGCACAAATAGAATGAAACAAGCAGCACATGTACACATCTCAATTTTGAATTGCAAATGGACCCAAAATATACAGCTGTAAATCTTGTTCTTCCAAACTTCATTTTGATACTAATACAATAATAAAATTTGATTCTTTACAGATCTGTTGTGGAAATGGGTGGCATAGTTGCTCAGTGATCTGTATGCAGATATCCTTCAAACAATGCTGTATTTATTGCCTTGCTGTTTGAAGAACCTTGGTGCGTGTAATTTAGCATCTGCACTCATTACAGTGACCAATGTTTTAAAAAAAAATTCATAGGCTGCAATCACTCTGGAATGTCCTGGAGTTGTGAAAGGCTATATAAATGCATGTTTTTTTTTCTTTTCTCTGCAATAATTTTCTCCAACTAAAGTTCTAAAATGCTAATTAAGGGTGAATGTTTTTTTAAAAAGTACACATGACTAAATTCATGTGCTTGAGTACAAAAGGAGAAACAATACTGATCAGAAATGTGTAGATTTTTCCATGTTCAGGAAGTGCGTTAAGCTAATAAAATTTTTTTTTTGTTAAAAAAAATTCCAAAACAACTAAGAAGTCACCATCACCTCTGGCAAGCTAGAGAATACAAGGTGGAAGGTTGCAGTAGAGTTTTAAAAATGTAGTTTGAGGAACATTAAATAAGAGGCATGTGGACATATTCGACTGATGTTCCAGCACTGTTGTTTATTGCTGCCAGACAGACCATAAAAATGTGTTTGGCAGTTATTTTGTTTGAGGCCACCATCTCTTCAGTGGTTCTGGGGTTTGGGCACAAACATGAAAGTCCATTGCCAAGTCTTGGCTCTCCCTTTTGTCATAAAGCCATATGTTAATATGTCTTAATATTTATTTAATGAACATACGAATGAGACGAACTTTTCAAACAATTCAAAAAATCTTGCCCCAGTATGTCTTTTAAGCTTGACTTGTTATTTTTCCAAAAAAAGTTTAAGTGGAAATGCAAAAAAAAACCCCAAATTCTTCAGTACCAGAGAAGTTTGGAAAGGTAAAGGCTTTTTCATGAATTATTATGCTTCACTGCACTTAATTTCTATTGAGTCTAAAACTTGGAAAATTCTTGATCATGTCAGAAAAACAGAAATGCTGGAACTACTCAGCAGATCTGGCAGCACCTACACAGAGAGAAACAGTTAACTTTTCAAGTCTAAGTACTTCCTTTAGTACTTGAAACCTATAATATTTTACTTTTCCATGTTAGTGAAAGGGATGGTCTGATAAGATAGGCAGTAGAAGTGGTTAAATACAAAGGTTTCATGGTGCAAGGGCCAAAGGAACGATATCAGGACAACAAAGAAATGATCTGTCTAGAGATGGTGTGAGTGGTAGCATTGCAAATAGCTGTTCAGTGTCTTGATTGCCATTTGGACACTAGATGGTACTGCAGTATTTTCTCCATACGGTTCTTCAAAACCTATATTCTCTTTGCTCAAATCTGTTGATATTTATAATATTAAAGAAGCACTCCAGGAAAGCTCAGACAAGTTTTCTTTGGTGTAAAGCACAATTGCTTTCTGTTTCTTGTCCAGTTCACAGTTAATCCCCATTGCTTTTTCTTCCACCTGTGGTTATTCAGTTTGTGAGAAATCTGCTGGTGTGATAACATCTGAATTCATATTTTCTTAAGATTACTGTACTTCTTGAAGAGAATATATACAACAGGTGTAGTCTGTGAGAGTAGCATTTTTTTGGCTTTCCTCTGTTTCCTTTACCTGCTCTCTTTATTGTCTCATCTATTGGCTGAGCATGAGGTCTACTGTAAGAGGTCCTCCTGCATTTCACACTTTATCTGTATAATTTCCCTAAGTTTGATAAAATGCAAAATATTGGATGTAACTTGCATTTAAAATTCCTGCATTTAAAACCAGTTTCTTCGGTTTTGTGCACTAGTCTCTAAAGAGTTGATTTAGAAGTAGACCACAAAACAAACCACAGCACAGAAAGGCTATATTATTTCTATCTGTGGCTTTGTTAAAACTGTCTTTTCACCTCCGCCAACAGTGCCTGTCTCTACCTTTTGCCGATGTTGCTGTATTCCTCATCAAGTCCTTGATATCCTTGCTTCCAACCTCTATAGCTTCAACAGCATACAAAGCTCAAGTGTATTAATCCCTATTTGCCCCAAGTCACCCTATTACACTCTATTTTTACCCTCTTGTGCATCCCTGATTTAATCATTTCATCGTTGGTGGCCACACTTTAAACTATTGAGGAGCTAAAAGCTTGTGAATTCCTTTGTTAAAACTTTGTCTCTTTCCCCTAAAAGATAGTCCTTCAGCTATATTTCTGTGACCACGTTTTTGGCCATGTCGAATAATCTCCCCTTATGTAACTTCTTTTCACAGAATGGGACATTTTGTTATGTTAAAGATGCTATATAAATGCAAGGTGCTGTTATTATCATTGTGAGAAGCATAGAAGCTGTGAATAGCACTATGCCATTTACCCCTTTGAGTTTCCCCTGCCATTCAGTATGATTATGGCGGATCTTCCAACTCTGCCCTGGTCCTGATTTCTTCCTTCGATTTCTTTAGCTATACCAACTATAATATTACTATATCAACTCCTTCTTGAAAACATTCACTGTTTTGGCTTCAATTGCTTTCTACACCAGAGAATTATATAGATTCGCCATTCTTTCGGTGAAGAAACTTTTCCTCAATCCTAAATGGTCTACTTCATATCCTTGGTCCCTGGTGCTGAACTTCCCAGTCATTGGAAAAAATCCTGCATTTACCTGTCAAGTTTTGTTAGAATTTTACAAGTTTCTGAGATCTCCTCTCATTCATTCAAATTCCAATGTATATAGCCCTAACCAATCTAGTCTCTCTTCACATTAGTCCTGCCATCCCAGGAATCAGTCTGGTAAACCATAGAACATTCTTCCTCAAATAAGGAGACCAAAACTGCACACAATACTCCAGGTGTCGTCTCACCAAGACTGTGTACAATTGCAGTAAGGCATCCCTGCTCATGTACTCTAATCCTCTTGCTGTGAAGGTCAAAATATCTAACGCTACACCTGCATTCTTACTTGGTGACAGGTACACCAGGGCGCCTGGTCTTGTTGGACCTCCTCCAATGATCAAAGTCATGGTTACCATAAAATAAGTTTGATATTACATGTTTCATTCCCTGAATTAAAATTACATGAGCATTAGCAATAGCTCTGGATTACTATTCTGTGACATAACCACTATGTCACCATCTCCTCTAAGTGTTCCCACTTCAGCCATTTGAGGAGGCTCCAAAGATTAAACTGGATTTTTTGGCCGGGTTCCGTAAAATAGCTATTGGCCTGTAAAATGGTATTTGAATTTTCCTTTAATTTACTCAGTCGGATTACTTTGCATTTTATGTTGTTATTTTAGGTATTTAAATTAGGTTATTCACAAATGATGAGTTAGACACCCCTACTTTGTTCTGGTTCATCGTAACAGTTACCTTCAGTGAAATGCAAATGAGTTTGACCAGAATCTGGGGTGAGTGGTTTTTCTGAGAAGAGCTGTTATCACACCTAGGTTGCAATTGTGCCCAAAGTGAATATTCTATCTCCCAGAGACTGTTTGTATTTTGTTGAACAATGCATTCATCCAGTCCTTGTTTTAATGTCCACTTTTCAGCAGAAACCATCATATAACAATGCAATGTTTAGTTCTGAAGAAGATTCAGTCATTGAATCCCTACAGGATGGTTTGGACCTGAAATGTTAACTGGTTCTCGCTCCTCAGATGCTGCCAGACCTACTGAGTTTCTCCAGCACTTTGTTTTCAAACAGTTTTTGGGAGTAGTGGGTCCTATATTTTTCAGTCAGAATGTACACAGCTCAGTTCAGGACCAAGTCATATGGATTAATGAGTGTCTACATATTGGGCTTATAAGGATTTTTAAAAAGAATTGCATTGCAGTACAGGGGAACCTCAATTATCTGGCATTTGATTATCCGAATTTTGGATTAACCCAGAAGATGCTTGGCTAAACTGTGTTACCTGGCATTCAATCATCTGTACATTTGATTGTCTGCCAAAAATACTCCCTGCCTATGTTGCTCAGATAATGGAGGTTCCTCTGTCGTTTCTTTGTGGTCTTCAGCCTTGCCCAATGTGCTTAATGAATTGCCCGATAGAAGAAGGTTCTTGTTCAGCAGCTAACGTCCAAAATTTGGGTAATAAACACTGAATCTGTTTTGTCATTTTTACTTGAGTTTAGGGACAGCTTCCTATTCTTCAGATTCTGTTATATCCATTCCAACCATCTGAGCAGACAGAATGGAGCTCTGTTTAATGTTTCATCTGAAAGATCAGCAGGTACAATTGTGGCAAAAGGCTTTTGATGTGGGGAAATATGAGGTGTAGTCCAAGAAAGAGTGATCTGATTGATGTGCTTGAAATGACTGAAGGATTTGATACTGTAAATACAGACAAACCCCATTTCCTTGGTTAAGGAATTGCAGAACAAAGAGGAGCAATTATAAACTGAGAGCTCGACCATTCAAGAGTGAAATCAGGAAGCACTATGGTATCTTCCCTATTAAGTGCTTGTGCATGCTGAGTCTCTTTAAATTTTCAGGAATTCTATGGAGAGAATCTCAGTTGGTGGAGGTATCCAGTGATCTGAATCAAGAGCCAGCATAAATATGATGGGCCAAATGACTTCATTCTGAATATTTCTGTGGTTCTTAAATGAAGTTGACGTATATAATCAAACCTTCACAGCACACTTGATGATCAGATTATCTTTCATTTTCCCACTGAACAATGCTACTTTTCCTTAGTGCTGTACTGAAGTATTCACTTAGATTTTACACTCATGTTCTGAAGGGAGCTTGGAATCACAGCCTTTGAACACAAGCATGAGTGCTACCACTGCATCAAACTTCGACTTCAAACCTGAATTAGCTCATGCAAGAGAGATGTTGCAAGCAGTTTTGACATTGCGAATTTGGTGAAGGGACAGGGATTGATTCTGACTCTAGTTGATTTGCGAGTTACCCCGATGGCTGGACATGAGAAGCATGGAGTTTAGATATCCTCAATGAAGGGCAAAACAGAGCAAGTCAGTCTACTGGCATACTGAGAGACCTAGTCACTTCAGGTCAGTCAGTTTGAGTGGTTAGGAATCAGAAGATCTCCCAATTATGAACAAAGCAAACTGAATCCCCCCAGAATTGACTTTGTTTCTGAGGAACAGTCTGAATGGCAGAGATGACAAGGAGTTTACATTAATAACTCCGTGGAAAGATAGGCAACCAGTTTCCTGTGGACCAATTGGAATGTGATAACTACTTCAAATACAGATTGGTAGAAGACACCTGCTGTAGAATATTGCTAATGCATTTAAAATAGAAACTAAATCAAATAACATTATAAAAATGGTCAATGGCAAAACCGTTACACGGTGTAACTTGGAGAAAGACCAAGTTTCTGTGAAGTTTTAAAAAAGCAAGGAAATCAAAAAAGTTAATTGTTGCTAACATGAGTTGGAAAAGGCTTATAGCCTTCAATAAACCCCTTGTTATGGAATTCCATAGTTTTAAGAAGCTGAGAAAAAATGAGTTAGGAAAGAAGATAATTAATTACCCTCTATTTCAGTATAGGGAGGAGGAGCAGGGGGAACAGAAAAAGAAGGAAACTATTGTGCATTTCATAAAATGAGATATTGAAAACTAATGAAGAGAAATGAAAATTGAAAGAACAATTAATAGTCTTGACAACAAACTACTTGATTTTGTTAAGCACAAGGAATGATATGACTCAGCCCCATTATTGGAGCTAAAACATTTCTCATAGTATACTGGTCAACTAACATAATTTGTTTTTTTTTCTCATTTTTATTGCAGCTCTGGTTGGCTTATCTTTCAGTGGTGCCATAGGTCTAACCTTCCTCATGTTAGGCTGTGCCCTTGAACAGTATGGGTAAGGTTGTTTTTAATGGGTAAAAATCAGTTTGTTCAAGAAAATCTTGATATTTACTGCACTGAATGGGCAGGTCTTTGAAATAGCTCAGTGCTTTTTATTTCTAGCCATAATACTACTTGATGATTTATCACTCTGCTACTGTTGCTTCTTTGGCTTCATGTATATGTAGGGAAAATAAAGCTCTCCTCATAAAGTTAATGTCTATTTTCTAAACCCTTGAAAACATTCTGATAATATGCAGTTTCCTGTTTTAGATGTGCGTAGTGCTGACAATCAAAAATGCAAGTCTCTGACCAGAGTTTAGGCAACAGTAGGGGAAAAAAAAGAGGTAGTGATTCCTATTTACTAGTTAGTGAACATTTCTCAATGTTAAGTCACAGTATTAGGGAGATTTTTTCCCCTTATTACAGGGGAAAAGAGGAGCAGTCCTGTGGGAAAAAAAAAGCCTGGATTCTGATTGCAGTGAGATAGATGCCTTGGAGACAAGCAGCACCAGTATGATAGTCCAAGTGTGGGAACCTTGATGGGGAAATTCTAAGATCAGGTCAATGGCTGAGATAATGGAAGATGTGTGTTAGACCTTGGGAAGACTGATTAAAGATTTTGACCAGTGTTGGGATTGAAGAACACTGCAAAAACTCCGATATCTACAATGTTTGGCAGACAAACTAGCTCCCAACAGGACTAGTGGTAGGAGTGGGGAGATTTGAGAGCTGGGAGCATTAAAGGGGATTGGAGTCTGGGAGACTAATGGACTACTGGGAATTAACAATATTTGGGGTTTGTGAGGGCAGGTGAGTGTAGTCAAGGTGTAGCAGTTTTGTAAAAAAAATGGAGCCCAAACTGCCATTTCAGGACCTTCCTAACTATTGCATTCGTCCATATTCAGTTTATACTTCCTATTACGCTCTACCTTGCTTTCTTCATTATTGGTGAATTCTTATGCTGTCTCCTGTTTGTTCCCATTTGCATTCCACTCTGTTCCGTAGTCCTGAATCTCTCTCCATCGCTCTGCTACAGCCTCCTTTTCCATTTTTGAATTTATAGTTTCATAACCTCCCTTTTCAATCCAAAGAAAAACAACTGTTGGGTCGTCAGAACATTGGAAGCAATGTTACCCAAGCGATTTCTGTGAGGGAGTTTGAATTCTAGAGGGATGTAGAGGAAGTTTACTCTTAAATAAACAGATGCTTGGAAGGTGAAACATTACCAATACCAGAATTTCTTGTTAATACTTTTACATGCTTGCATGCAAAATAAGAATTTATTTCAGTGCTCCAACTTCCTTTTACCTTTTTCCTACTGTCCACAGGTTTTCAATCCAGAACTTTTTGCTTAATAGCTTTATCTTTTATACTGTCTTGCAACGTTGTTTAACTTGTAGCTATTAACTTGGGTTCCTCTGATAAAAGATTATGGAGTTTGTTTTGTTGATATTTATCTGAAATGGCTGTGGGACAATATAGAGTCGTGCCTTCATCAGAGATATACAAATGTTTGTTCTGTTGGCGTTTATAATGCCTTTAGTAATCATCTTGCCATTTTAATTATGTTTTCTTTCATTTTCAATCCCACCGCAGTGTATACTGGCCACTGTTTGTGCTGATCTTTTACTTCCTGTCGCCCATTCCAAGTTTTATTGCACGAAGATTGGGAGATGACTCTGATGCAGCAAGCAGTGCCTGTCGTGAACTTGCATACTTCTTCACTACAGGGATTGTTGTTTCTGCCTTTGGGCTCCCAATAATTCTTGCTCGAGTTGCAGTGGTAAGTTTTCAGTCAAACACCTACCACCATTTGTCACCATATTTTGTTTTATGACTTACTAGTGGGTTTTTTCCATGTCCAAAGTAGAGTACTTCTGGGTGTTAATTTTTTTCAATTGTGAAAATAGAAAGAGTCTGTAAATCATTAAATTGTATCATAAAAATGTAGACAGTTGAAGAAACACTACAAGATGGAGGGTATTCCAATAACTAGTTGTCTAAAATTTACAAAGATGTTGCCTGGGTTGGAGGATTTGAGCTATAGGAAGAGGCTGAACAGGCTGGGGCTGTTTTCCGTGGAGCATCAGAGGCTGAAGGGTGACCTTGTAGAGGTTTACAAAATTTATGAGGGGCTCGTATAGGATAAATAGGCAAAGTCTTTTCCCTAGGGTGGAGAAGTCCAGAACTAGAGGGCATAGGTTTAGGGTGACAGGAGAAAGATATAAAAGGGACCTAAGGGGCAACTTTTTCACGCAGAGGGTGCTCCGTGTATGGAATGAGCTGCCAGAGGAATTGGTGGAGGCTGGTACAATTGCAACATTTAAGAGGCATTTGGATGGCTATATGAATAGGAAGGGTTTGGAGGGATATGGGCTAGATGTGGACAGGTGGGGCTAGATTGGGTTGAGATATCTGGTTGGCATGGAAGAGTTGGATTGAAGGGTCTGTTTCTGTGCTGTGCATCTCTATGACATCAAATTAATTCTCTTACTCCAAATGATGAATCATTTCTCTGGCTGAGAGAGAGAGATTAATTGTTTGCAGCTCTTTACAAATTTGAGAGATACCTGGTCCACTGTAGATGTGAGTTTGATGAACTGCATGGGAATTTGATGATGTGATGACATTGAAAACCCGAATTAAACAAGGACCAGATTCGGTTCTGAATGTTTCTGGATACAAGGTGTCAGGAAGGAAAGGGAGGAGGGATGACTGTAATGATCAAGGAGAACATTACAGCGCTGAAGAGGGAAGATGTCTCAGAGCTAACTGAAAAATCATTGAACTTGAAATGTAAACTTTCTTTTTCCACAAATCATAGCACAGTACAGGCCCTTCGGCCCTCGATGTTGTGCTGACCTTTTATTCCACTCTAAGATCGCACTAACCTGCATACCCTTCATTTTACTATCATCTGTGTGCCTATCCAAGTGTGGCTTAAATATCCCTAATGTATCTGACTGTACTACCACTACTGGCAGTGCATTCCATGCACCCACCACTCTGTGTAACGAATCTACCTCTGACATTTCCCCTAAACCTTCCTCCAATCACCTTAAAATTATGTCCCCTTGTGATAGCCATTTCCGCCCTGGAGGGAAAAACCTCTGGCTATCCTATCTATGCCTCGATGTTGCCAGATTGCTGAATTATTCTAACACTTTCTGTTTTTGTTATGTATCAAATGTTTGCATTATTATGTACTATAATTTAAATGATAATTATGCAAATTGTCACTATCCAATAATGTATTCCTTCCTTTGGATCTAAAGATTCTCATCTGGATAATACAAATAGCAGTTTATATAATCTGTTGACTTAATGATGCTTCATTATAGAGTCAAAGCGTTCTTCACAGGAAAAGGGCCTTTTGGTCTATTGAGTCTGCGCCAGTCAGAATCAACCACCTTGGCAGCACGGTGGCTCAGTGGTTAGCACTGTTGCCTCACAGCGCCAGGGTCCCAGGTTCGATTCCAGCCTTGGGCGACTGTCTGTAGAGTTTGCACATTCTCCCCGTGTCTGCATGGGTTTCCGCTGGGTGCTCCGGTTTCCTCCCACAGTCCAAAGATGTGCAGGCCAGGTGAATTGGCCATGCTAAATTGCCCCTAGTGTTAGGTGCGGTAGTCAGAGGGAAATGGGTCTGGGTGGGATACTCTTCGGAGGGTCAGTATGGACTGGTTGGGCCATAGGGCCTGTTTCCACACTGTAGGGAATCTAATCTTAAAAAAAACCTGACTATTTTCCATCACTTGGCCCATAGCCTTGTATGCCTTGGCATTGCAAGTGGACATCTAATTACTACTTGAATGTTATGACGGTGTCTGCTTCTATCACCCTTACAGACAATAAATTTCAGATTTCCATTATCCTCTGTGTGATTTTTTTTTCCCTTATCCTCTTAAAAACCTCTTGCTCCTTGCCTCAAACCTTTGTGCCCAGGTCATTGAACCCTCCCTTATAGGGAATTGTTGTTTCTTGTATAAGCCCCTTATAACTTTATATATCTCAGTCAGGTGTCCCTTCAGTCGTCTCTGCTCCAAGGGCAATATCCCAATCTATTTAGTTTCTCTTCATAACTAAAACTGTCCAGCCCAGGCAACATCCTGATAAACCTTCTGTTCACACTCGCCTGTGCAATTACATCCATCCTATGAAATGGATTCAAACTGCACACAGTACTCTAACTGTGGTTTAATTTTTTTTTTCACCATAACCTCCCTGCTCTTAAATGCTATCCCTCAGGTAGTAAAGACAAGTATGCCATATACTGTTTTTCCCACTTTATCTACCTGCCTTGGTATTTTAAGGGACTGGATGCAAACCAATGTCACCCTGACTCTCTGTATTCCAACATCCTGTAATTCATCATGTATTCTCTCATCTTGTTTGTCTTACCAAAGTGTATCACCTCACATATTCAAGATTGAATTCAGGTTTGCCACTGACTAGTCTGTCTGTGTTTTCCTGTAATCAAAGGCTACCCTCAATGTTTAGCGTCCCACCGATTTTGGTATCATCTGTGAGCTTACTGACCAGCCCTCTTATACTCATGCCTAAATCGTTTCTATATACTACAAACAGTAAGATCCTGAACAATGATCCCCACAGCATTCCACTGGACCCAAGTTTCCAGTTACAGAATCTCTTCTTGACCATCACTTTCTGTTTCTTGTCACTCGACCAATTCTGGATCAAATTAGTCACATTTCCTTGGATCCCCTTGGCTCTTCGGCTCACTACTAGTCTCTTATGTGGGACTTTGTCAAAAGTCTTGCTGACGTCCAAATAGACTCTGTCGAATGCATTGCCCTCATCCACACACCTGATACTACTTTGAAAGATTCAATCATGTTGGTCAAACATAACCTCCCCTTAATGGATTTGTGCCGACTGTTCTTGGTCAATCTCAAATTCTGACTCTCAGAATTGCTTCCAATAGTTTCCTCATGACTGAGGTTAAACTGAATGGCCTGTAGTTTCGTTTTGCACCCTTCCTAAATATTGATATCACATTGGCTGTCTTCCAATCCTCTGGCGTCTCTCCTGGGCCAGGAAGGAATTGCCTGCAAGCCAGCTATTTCCTCCCTATGTCACTCAATAACCTGGAGATGTTTCATCTGGCACCAGAGATTTATCTACTTTTAAACCTTTCCGACCACTTAGTATTTCCTTTGTGTTAATTTCTTAAAGTATATCATGGTCCTTCTCCCTGATTTCTATACCTACATCATCCTTCTCATTAGTCAACATCAACACAAGTATTTGTTTACAACCCTACCCACTGAGGTCCTTAATGAGATGCCCCCCCCCCCCACCCCCCCCCCCCCCCCCACACACACACACACACACACACACACACGTTTTTCCATAGTTATTCTTTATCCTCCATTTACTTGTGAAATAATTTTAGATTTTGCTTAATTTTACGTGTCATTAATCAATCTTGTCCTTTTTTTATGATCCCTTAATTTGTTTTTTTAAATTTCCCTTGCACATTATATACTCTTAGAGCTTCTGCCGTTTTGAGCATTGGACTTGTTTCCTTCATTATGGAAAACCCTTGGGGGGCTTACAAGAGAATATAACCCAGCCAGAATATAATGATAACATTTCAGGCAGCATACAAAATACTTTCTAGTCTTATTAAGTGCTCCTGTTGTAGAGGGGGACAAATAATGTAACAATTTTTGTCAGACCACCATGTTGAGATTTTTAATCTCTGTTTCATGTTTCAGATCCAGTGGGGAGCTTGTGGACTCGTGCTGGCAGGCAATGCAGTAATCTTCCTCACCATTTTGGGCTTTTTCTTAGTATTTGGTAGAGGTGATGACTTTAGCTGGGAACAGTGGTAGTATTGTGATGAAACATAAATTTGATGACCCTTTGGCATTGAAACTGAATTGTATTATTAAAACTCCAAGCTTAAAGTGCAGTATATGACACTATTTTCAATGTTTCGTTTGCTGTAAACTGTAAACATTAAGAAGCAAGGTTCGTGACTGTATTTTAAAGATTTCATTACCTGGGGCTTTGCCAAACTGTCTCCTCTCCAAAATGGCAATTTTACTTGGAAATGGGAGTATGCAAATAATTGCTTGTACAGTCCAGTGAACAAAATTACTCACATGGTGTGTGATCACACAACTCCACAACATTTTATTTTTTGTATTTATTATAACATTATAATTTGGAGGAGAAAATTATCCATCAATCTTTGCCTGTTTCAATTCCATTTTTAAAATTATAATTTACTTTGGGTTATGACATGTGATCAATGTTGCATGCATGCTGTTGTAAAGGCTTGAAATTTATTGGATTAGCCCACCCTGGGCTGCCCCTCTTTTAGGTAAAGGAAACACCCATTGGCCAGTGTTGACTTGGCAACACCTTTTCAGGGATGCACCTTTTAACCTTAACACACATCCTGGTGTTAAAGCTTTTTCAATGCACCTTATGAGGCAATATGCATAATTTCCAATGAATAGAATGCTCCTGCTCACTCCTTTTGAAGCTCCAGTCTCTGCCATTTGAATGCTTGTGGAAAAATTCTAATACTTTAAAAACCGGATTGTATTAGAAAACAAAATGCAGTGCATTTTCAATCCCCAGGAAATGTTTCTTTATCGGTTATGCACTTGGCAAAGGGCTTTGTATGTTCAGAAAATGAAGCACTAAAAAAAGTACAACTGGTCATTTTGCTATTGATCATACTGCCTCCAATTTTGAAGAGGGAATTATTTTACTGAGTTCAGATCTTTAACATTTTGGCTATATAGCTACATTAAATTAAACCATCTTTTCTAAGAATGTACTTAATTCAAGCATCTGAAATTTATGTGAAGGAATTATGAAAATGGACACTTTGCATTATGAACCTCTTGCAAAAGGTGATAATTTGGCAGTGAATTATAGATGATATTTGATTCTGCATTTGGTTGATATGTTCTCTTGACAAATCGTTTAATTTCAGCATTAAGCAAGCCCAAAGAACTACATATAGACACAACTTTGAATACAATACTTATAGTTCTGCATATTTGCTCAAAACATTGCTACCATATGTTTGTCAATTTGGGTAAATTGAATAACATTTACTGTGCTTTTTGTTTCAACTTTGCCTTTTAAGATAGAACAACAGAAAAATTACATTTAAATCACATGGGCACTTGAACTATTACCGCATTAGCTCGCTTGTTTTCTAGAATGACCTGATAACTTGTAGCCTAGACTAAGTAATGTCCTTTTTCAGAGGAAGCTTTGACCACTCAGTTACACAATATGGTATAACATGCATCTAATTATCAAAGGTGAGAGTTAGATGAATGCTTAATATATTTGCATGATATTTCTCTGTAATTTTAATGGCGTCATTGAATGACTGTTTAATAAAAATAACTGTGGTCAAAGTATGTATTTTTTTGTTTCATGTATTAATATGGCCAACAGTAATTTCTAGCCTTGCCTTTTAAAACAACCAAAATTAATTGGGATAAAACCTTCTGAAACAAGTTACATTTTCTATTATTGTGCAATTACTTTCGTTTAATGTCTTAAGTAATAGTCCTTTTTTTCCTTAGATAGTTGAATTGTAAACTGAACTTTTACCAGATATTAATGCCCATTGGGAATGAAATTATGTGCACCTGAAGTAATGGTTTTTGGTTATAACTTGTATAAAAAATAACAAGCCTAAAATTAGTGCATAAAATAGTTGGCAGATCTCTACTCAATATCTTGCCTTCAGATTGCTTTTACTAAATATCGCATTTCGTTGGGAGAAAAAAAGCTGTTTAATTAACTTTCCCAGTGATTTGATATAAAGCATTCTAGAATGGCATATTGACAATTTTTTTTTCTTAAGAAGGATTTTTGGGAAGAGGATGCGTCGTTAAATATTGTTCCTTTGGTTGAAATTTATTCTAACTGTGGGAATATGGTAAACTTCAAACATTGCAAGTTTTTAAACTTTTTTACGTGAACTGTTTACTGAATGTTATTGTCAGTAAGTTTTCAATACTTCACTGTATACATTGTAAATTAACAAACTAATCGTAAATCTATATTAATTAGATTATCTGTAGTTTATTTCTAAATAGTTTTATGATTCAATTTAAATGTATGTGAATAAAGTGTAAACACAGACTTTCATTGTTATTTGTTTGTTTGTGCATCTAATTAATGGTTAGTACTGCAATGAGAAAATGTCTAATTTCTATGATATCAGATACTCCAAACTTATTATGCTTTCATAGCAAAGAAATAAGTGTTGTGTGATGTTCATGTGGATTATATTGAAACCCAGATTCTCAATATGCTAACCCAGTTCTAACTTCCCTAATCCCTCAGACAAAATGAATTGTCGGGAGGAAGGCTGGTTTGTCTGAGCCATGGAGAAACATCAATGCAATATACAGAATTACGACCAAAATAGTATAAATGGAAAAGATGAGAGTGCTTAGGAGAGGCTTTTGAGAGTTTAAAGGGTCATTTGCATTGTCACTTTTATTTAGATTGCCAGCAGCAGAAAGGCTCAATATTTAACACTATAAAAGAGTTTCATGTCTTGCTATTGTTATTGCTTGCCAAATGATTCATGACAAAAATTGTGTAAGGAATGGTCTTACTGTTCACTTTTCATAATCTATTTCAGCATGAATCCCAATTCTTAAACTGCATTCTTTTGCTTGTAGCCAAATTGTGAACCAGTCCACTTGTAACAGCAGTTATATTTGTGCGTGTCCTACCTTTTTAATAGAGAAGTATTTCCCAAGACTACTTTAAATACTTTACCTAGCATCTTCAATTCTGGAATGCATTTAATTCCATAAGTTTCTAGCTTTATGGATGAAGAAGTTAACCCAAGATTTGCTAGTTGCATGTATTAACTGCTGAGGCATTTTTCTTATCTCTAAACACCCATTGACTATGAATAAACCAATTCGTAAAGACACCATGCTTTGGGAACAAAAGACCTGTTTGCTAAATTCATTGATGTTCATTGTGTCGTGCCCACAAGAAAATGAAGAGAGATCTGAACTTTATTAAATCCTGGCTGCCAATCACAAGACGTAAATAATTTCTGGAAGAATTCCAGTCAGTTACCAGTTCAGAAACCAGATATTATCCTGCTGGAGTGGCTCACAATACACCAGCAGATGATTCTAGACAAAGAGGAACTATTGGAATTCATTGTGCTGGAAGTAGTGTTAATAACTCACCATTGATCTCCCACAAATCAAGAATGGTCTCGCCTTGGCATTGAACCTCTGTGTTAGATCCTGAGCCTGCACTTGCCAACAATGAGATTGAGAGATCAAATTACCCAGAAGGTGCTTCCCAGTTGGTCACCTTGGATTAGGCGAGTAGGTTCCCAGTGCTTTGAATGATAGCTTTGAAGCCTAAGCAATCCCACTGGTAAAGGTTGGTGCTCCTGAACAGGTTACAGATCACGAGGGCATTTCAACATAAAGTCCCTTTTGAAGGGCTGTGTTCAGAATGAAGTTTGAGGTAACAAAGTTCTCTCAGAATAGAGGATTGCTCATTGTGGCGCAAGCATTTCCTTGGATGAAGATGATCCTGAATCCAACTATTGCACAGAGGCTGTCTGGACATGTTATGACACACTTCTGGAGATGATGAGGCTTGAACCCTAGGCCTTTTGGTCCAGAGTTAGGGGCATTGCTACTGCACCGTGAGAACCCCCAGCCAAACACTTCTGTTTTCAGATACTTCATTGAATTCAACTGACAAACAATTCTAATGCATTACCATGTACGCCCATGTATAGGTCGATCGCATGTATACATCAGTCCCTTATTTTGGCCAAAAGAATTTTTCTGTTTTCCATATATCTCATGTATAAGTCAACCCTAGTTCTTCACCGTGACTGATCAACATTTATGAATCAGTGTGCCAGCCCATTGCATTCCACTCCAACTTTCTAGTGTGCTGACCATACTGCTCTGTTCCAGGTTCAGAATTGCTGTAGTGGTACGACAGTACAGGGTGACTGCTGTATCCGCGGAGTTACCTGCGGTCAGAATGTAACAGGGAATATTCCAGGACTAGGGAGCAGGAGCTGCCGGGAAGGTAAATTTCCCATTTTATCCATTTTGTAGATAAATATTCATCACCTCAAACAATACCTTGTCCATAAGTCATCTCTCTTCTCCCCGCTCTTTCCCCCCCCCCCCCCCCATTTCAGATTAAAAACAGTCTTCAAAATTCGACCTATACACAAGTATATATGGTAATTATTTGCGTGCAGAATTGAAGTTAGTTGCGATGCTTCGAGACAACACCCAAGAAGAATAGTCACTGGCATGCTTGCACATGTGAAACTTTATCTCCGTTTTAATGTTAGATGATGTTAGAAAATGGAATCAATTTAGAGACCCAGTTGAATGTCATTTAGCTTGTGCCCTTACATGATGTGTCTCAGTAGTTAGCACTGCTGTTTAACAGCACCAGGGACAGAGGTTCAATTCCAGCCTCTGGCGACTGTCTGTGTGGAGTTTGCATATTCACCCTGTATCTGTGTGGGTTTCCTCCTGGTGCTCTGGTTTTCTCCTGCAATCCAAAGATGTACAGGTTAGATGGATTAGCCATGCTGAATTGTCCATAGTGTCCAGGGATGTGCAGACTAAATGGATTAGCCATGGAAAATGCAGGGATCGGCTATGGGTTGGGTCTGAATGGGATGCTCTTCAGAGGGTTGGTGTGGACTCGGTGGGCTGAATGGCCTGCTTTTAGCTGGAGGGATTCTGATTGATTGTGCTTTAACTCAGCAGATAGACTAGAGGATGAAACTTGACTCTTTTGAAGTACAGATTGCAATTTTAGCCTGGAGGAGATTCTGGATACTATATTGCCTTCTCAAAATATCACTCCTAAAAGCTGAAATTTTAGGATCCAAGGTTGTTGATTGGCTTCTCTCTCTAATAGAGTCATAGAGATGTACATCACGGAAACAGACCCTTTGGTCCATGCCGACGAGATATCTGAAACTAATCTAGTCTGATTTTACCGCACTTGGCCCAGATCCCTCTCAAACTTTCCTACTTACTTACCCATCCAGATACCTTTTAAATGTTGCAACTGTACCAGCCTTCTCCACTTCTTTTGGCAGATCATATCATACATGCACCACCCTCTACATGAATAAGTTGCTTGTATATTTTTCTTCTGGCACCTGAGACCTATCCCCTCTAGTTTTGGACTCCCTTATCTGGGGATAAGCCCTTGACTATTTACCCTGTTCACGTGGGGTAATAAACCTCTATAAAGTCACCTCTCAGCCTCCAACACTCCAGGGCAAATAGCCATAGTCTATTGAGCCTCTCCCTATAGCTCAAAACCCCCAAATCTTTTCTGGACCCTTTCAAATTTCACAACATCCTTCTGATAGGAAGGAGACCAGAACTGCACACAATATTCCTGCACACAAGGTATATTGTGTACTGGGCTTTATTGGTAGAGGAATTGAGTTCCGGAGTCCTGAGGTCATGTTGCAGTTGTATAAGACTCTGGTGTGGCCTCATCTGGAGTATTGTGTGCAGTTTTGGTCGCCATACTACAGGAAGGATGTGGAGGCATTGGAACGAGTGCAGAGGAGGTTTACCAGGATGTTGCCTGGCATGGTAGGAAGATCGTATGAGGAAAGGCTGAGGCACCTGGGACTTTTCTCATTGGAGAAAAGAAGGATTAGGGGAGATTTGATAGAGGTGTACAAGATGATTAGGGGTTTAGATAGGGTTGACAGTGAGAACCTTTTTCCGCGTATGGAGTCAGCTGTTACTAGGGGACACAGCTTTAAATTAAGGGGTGGTAGGTATAGGACAGATGTTAAGGGTAGATTTTTTTACTCAGCGGGTTGAGAGTTCATGGAATGCCCTGCCAGTAGCAGTGGTGGACTCTCCCTCTTTAGGGTCATTTAAGTGGGCATTGGACAAGCATATGGAGGTTATTGGGCTAGTGTAGGTTAGGTAGGCTTCGGTCGGCGCAACATTGAGGGCTGAAGGGCCTGTACTGTGCTGTATTTTTTTTAAAAATTCCAAAAGTAGCCTAACCAGTGTCCCGTACAGCCATAACATGACTTCCCAACTCTTATACTCAATACCCTGACCAATAAAGGAAAGCATACCAAACGCCGCCTTCACTATCCTATCTACCTGCGACTCCACTTTCCAGGAGCTTTGATCCTGCACTCCAAAGGTCTCTAGGAGTGACCTAGGACCTTACCATAAGTCCTGCTAAGATTTGCTTTCCCAAAATGCAGCACCTTGCATTAATCTAAATTAAACTCCATCTGCCACTTCTCGGCCCATTGGCCCACCTAATCAAGATCCAGTTGTAATCTGAGGTAATCTTGTTCGCTGTCCACTACACCTCCAATTTTGGTGTCATCTGGAAACTTTCTAACTATACTTCCTACGTTCATATCCAGATCATTTATATAAATGATGAAAAGTAGTGGACCCAGCACTGATCCTTTTGGCACTCCACTGTTTTCCAATCTGAAAAACAACCCTCCACTACCACCCACTGTCTTCTACTTTCAAGCCAGCTCTGTATCCAAATGGCTAGTTTTCCCTATATTCCATGAGATCTAACCTTGCTCACCATGGAGGACTGCTTAGAGGGTTACCTCAGATTTCAAGGGGATCTTGACCAGATGAGCCAATAGAGTTTAATTCAGATAAATGTGAGGTGCTGCATTTTAGAAAAGCAAATCAGAGCAGGACTTATACACTTAATGGTAAAGTCCTGGGGAGTGTTCCTGAACAAAGAGACCTTGAAGTGCAGGTTCATAGCTCCTTGAAAGTGGAGTTGCAGGTAGGTAGGATAGGGAAGGTGGTGTTTGGTATGCTTTCCTTTATTGGTCAGAGCATTGAGTACACGAGTTGGGAGGTCATTGGTTCGGCCACTGTTGGAATATTGCGTACAATTCTGGTCTCCTTCCTACAGAAAAGATGTGGTGAAACTTGAAAGGGTTCAGAGAAGATTTACAAGAATGTTGCTAGGATTAGAGGTTTTGAGCTGTCAGGACAGGTTGAATAGGGTAGGGCTGTTTTCCCTGGAGCATAAAATTGTGAGGGGCAGGGATAGGATAAATAGACAAAGTCTTTTCCCTGGGGTTGAGGAGTCCAGAAATAGAGAGCAGAGGTTTAGGGTAAGAGGGGAAAGATATAAAAGAGACCTAAGGGGAAACGTTTTCATGGAGGGTGGTATGTGTATGGAATGAGCTGCCAGAGGAAGTGGTGTAACCTGGTCCAATTGCAACATTTAAATAGCGTCTGGATAGATATATGAACAGGAAGGGCTTGGAGGGATATAGACCGGGTGCTGGCAGATGGGACTAGATTATGTTGGGGTATCTGGTTGGCATGGACAAGTTTGACCAAAGGGTCTGTTTGAATGCTGTACATCTCTGACTGAGTATGTTGAGTGTCACAGCTTTAAGACACAGTCAGCAGCTGAAATGTGATTGTCAAAAGAGAAATGACATCAAAACAGTAAGCTCAACAGTCTAACAGTAAATTCATTCATAAGCTGGTAGCAAGTGCTGGAGTAGGATTGTGGGGTAGGAAAAGAGAGAAAAGTGAGACGTACTTGGGAAATATAGAGTCCTTGGTCAAAACACTCTTAAGGAGGTTCCAAGAAGCGAAATTAAACATATTCCCTTTTTTCCAATGGGGTCTCTGAGAAAAAGGCAATAAATGAGAAGGGAATGTGAGGAGATGTAGAAGAGTTCTTCTGTCTGACAATGAGCACCATCAATATCGCAATCTGCCACGTTAAGGCATCAATGCAAAGATTGATTTGATGTAAAGTGTTGGAAAGTGTTACCATCTTAAAACATTAATAACAAACAAAAATATAAAGGCTGAAAAATAAATAAAGTTCAATTTTACTGCCCATCTTGTTAAGTGCTCAGCCGGAGGCATGGTGTAGCCAGCCATGAGTCTCCTCACTGTTCTGCTGGAACAAGCATCACCAGTATTGTGTGTCCTCGCTGGGCCTCTCAATGCAGCCAGCACCAATGCCACCAGGTCCCACACCGGCCTAAACTTAACTCCTCAGCTGCCACCCACAGTCTTCTCTGGACCCACCTCGCGAATGCAACCAGCTTTCAGAATGGGCCCAAACGGGTCAAATATGGTGATCAGAACAATAGCAGGAGGTTGGAAGGAATCAGTGGGACAAAAACACGTGATTGGGTGATGAAGGAGCTGGGGACAATAACTTAGAATCAGAATGATTTAAGTTGAAAAAGAAATTCAAATAAATTACTGAAACAAAGGTTTGGAAGAACTGGAACTTGGTAACTAAGGTGTAATTTTAGCATTCAGATTTATAAAGGCTACGAGTCTGTTTGAAAAAAAATGCTTTGTATTTTAGATTGTGAAGGGTGGAAAAATGTTGGTTCAAAACTCCATCTTGGCTGCAGAATGTGGGAAATCCTTAGAAGTAGTAGCTAGCCACCATTTTGATTGTCAAGCAAATGGTAAAGAAAAAGTAGGAAGTAGTACAGCAATGCAGTATTGCAAAGACACATGTAAAAAGCTTGAAGTACAAAATCACTCCAGAATAGCCAATAAGACTAAAAAAAAGTTGAAGAACTTAATACAATCACAGTGATTAGAGTTTTAAAAAAAATTCTAAATCAAGTGAAAACTACACTTCAGCAGCTGTACAGTAATATGATGAAATACTGCAGATACCAGATATCTGAAACAAACACACAAAATGCTAGAGAAACTTGGTAGGTTGAGCAGCATCTGGGAAGAGAAATAGAATTAATGTTTCACGTCTGATATGGCTTCTTCAGAACAGTATTCAATTTAATGTTGTATTTAGAAATGCAAGACTGTAAACTTAAGGAATAGCATAAATAATATTGCTATGATGCAGATCTGCATTTCATTCCTGATGAAGGGCTTTTGCCCAAAATGTCCAATTTTTTTTTTTTTTTTTTTTTTTCCTTCCTGCTCCTTGGATGCTGCCTGACCTGCTGTGCTTTTCCAGCACCATTCTAATGTAGACAAATGGTTGTTGAACCAGTGGTCCAGAAATAAATCGTTAGCAACCAATCGGTCACACGGCGAAGAAAGACTCTTTTGTGATTGCCTACAAATGTGTAAGGGAAATGTTTCATACAACTAATAGTAAACACTGGCCAGCTGACCAAAAGATGCTGAACCAAACTTGTCACCAACAAAAGAGTGACCAACAATATGGTATTATTTGCTAGTATTGTTTGATACCTTGACCAAGAATCCAGTGAATTGGTTGCGAACACATTGAGCACCAACAATATTTCACTATTATTGATGACTCACAAGTGTATGACAAAAAGACTAATTATTCTAGCTTCCCTTTCGAACAATGTATTGAAAAGAATACACGGGGCATTTAGGAATTGCCAGGTACATGGCCAGGGATCAGTCAAGTAGTGTGGTTATCAGAGAACTCAAAAGAAATTGAAGACCTTCTATCTCATTGTGAAATCTGCACTTATACAGGATTTTATACACTCCTGTTATTACTGCAGATTGCTCAGAAGACTAAACTCAGTAACTTTGAAAATGAGAATGAACAGTGCAACTCACCAGCTAATTCAGGGTTATTCAACTAATATTCTGACAGCAGAAGTTTGAACAGGCTGATACAACAACATTGGGTAAAAACAATGACTGCAGATGCTGGAAACCAGATTCTGGATGAGCAGTGCTGGAAAAGCACAGCAGTTCAGGCAGCATCCAAGGAGCAGTAAAAATCGACGTTTTGGGCAAAAGCTCTTCATCAGGAATCCAGGCAGAGTGCCTGAAGGGTGGAGAGATAAATGGAGGAGGGTGGGGGTGGGAAGAAAGTAGCATAGAGTACAATAGGTGAGTGGGGGTGGGGATGAAGCTGATAGGTCAGGAGGAGGGTGGAGTGGATAGGTGGAAAAGAAGATAGGCAGGTAGGACAAGTCATGGGGACAGTGCTGAGCTGGAAGTTTGGAACTGGGGTGAGGTGGGAGAAGGGGAAATGAGGTGGCTGTAGTAACGACTCTCTGTTTCAAAACATGTTTGAAGAGCTTCAGGGCAGAGGAAATGACCTGGGAGTTGCAGTGGGAGAGGGACTCCCTGAGATTCTTGTAGAGAGAGGAGGAAAACTTCTTCAAGGCAGGCATCCTTCCCCCACCTCACCCCAGTTCCAAACTTCCAGCTCAGCACTGTCCCCATGACTTGCCCTACCTGCCTATCTTCCTTTCCATCTATCCACTCCACCCTCCTCTCTGACCTATCACCTTCATCCCACCCCCATTCACCCATTGTACTCTTTGTTATCTTGCCCCACCCTCCTTCCTGACCTATAACCTTCATCCCCACCCCCCCACTCACCTATTGTACTCTATGCTACTTTCTCCCCACCCCCACCATCCTCTCATTTATCTCTCCACACTTCAGGCACTCTGCCTGTATTCCTCATGAAGGGCTTTTGCCTGAAATGTCGACTTTACTGATACAACAACATTGCAAATGTCAATGCCAAAGAAAGTGTTGAATGAACAAACTTTGTGACAAAACTGAGAATCTGATAAAAAGCCTACTTCACCAATTAAACAACCAGAATGCTTGACTGAATGTCCAACCTGATTAACAACAGGAGATGGATAAGCTGTAGATGACTTAATGGAAGCCAGACCAATGTCCATTGGTTCAGGATGTGGTCAACAGGAAGAAACATGATTAGAGTGGTGCTGGAAAAGTGCAGCAGGTCAGGCAACATCCAAAGGACAGAGAAATTGATGTTTTGGGCAAAAGCCCTTCAGTCTTCCCTGAAGTGCTTTTGCCCGAAACATCAACTTTCCTGCTCCTTTATGCTGCCTGACCTGCTGTGCTTTTCCAGCACCACTCTAATCTTGAGTCAAGTCTCCAATATCTGCAATACTCACTTCTGCCTAGTTGCTTTTAACCTTAGTGCAAATCCTCTTGCAAGGATGCCTACCTTGAAGAAATTCTCCTCCCCCCAAAGGGCTTTTGCCCAAAACATAGATTTACCTGCTCCTCAGATGCTGCCTGACCTGCTGTGCTTTTCCAGCACCACTCTAATCTGCAGTACCCACTTTCACTAAGAAGAAGAAACAGCCTGGCCTAAAATACTGCAATTAGGAGATTATTTCCTCCAATTAGAAAGATAATGGTTGATCCAGAAATCCCAGATAATTCAGAACAGGTATGCCTTTCAGGTTGGGCATTCATGAGATTAAAGGTTTCCCATGTGATATTTTGCATCAACTACCTAGATTAGTAGAGTGCATCTGTGAAGGTAATTCAGGAGATTAAAGGTCCTCCAATAACATCTACAAAAGCATTGCCTTCCATGAAGGTTATCCAAGAGATAAAAGGTCTCTCCGTGGCGAACTGATCCATAAATTAAACCCAGGGTCAGTAGTACTCAGCAAGATTCATTCTCTGAAGTCTGATGAAGGAACATTCTGAGTGAATTGTGAAATCTCTATACCAACTGCGTGTGGAAGTGGAGTGATGGTAAATGTAATATAACTATGTAAGTGACTAAAATGGGCCGACCTTGAGGGGAAAAAACTTAGCAGGGAGTTTGTACAAGGTTCAGATGGAGTTAATGTTCATCTTACAGATATCTTAGAGTCTGTGTAGAGATAAGTTCTGCTCTAGCTTATGGTGGGAACAGATGAATCCATATCAGTCACTTAAGGTCATAGTAATTATGAAAATCACAAAGATAGTTGGACTTATTGCTGTCAAACATTGAAGCTGTGCCTCTTCTGTAGATACTCCAGGGTGTGTTTTTTTTAACCACAAAGCATTACATAGGTTAAAACAGGGCAAAAACACAGAAACATTGGTGGGAGTGGACTACTTGAAACAGCCCTTACCCAGTATCACAACTGATAGAGGTGACAAATACTATTGGGTGTCAGGAGTGAGTCATCTGGGAAAATACAACATGGTTGTGGAACCTTTACTCAAACTGTAGTTTCATAATTTGGGTGTATCATCTCTATTTCTAAAATTTCCTTTATCTGTTCAAGGATATGAGGTTTATCTTTATGTTCAAGGATGTCAGGTGTTCAAGGAACACTTTGCATTTCAGATTCCCATTGATAGCATCAAGCTTTCCCTAGGTCAGATGCAGGAAAGCTGCCTACACTCTGCCCAACAGTTAGCCTCTGTTGAGAAGCTAAGAAGAGATTTATGAGAATAGTTTCAGTGACGAAGAACTCTTCAATTATAAAGGGAAGTTAGGACTTTTCTTTGGGGAAGAGAAAGCAAAGAGGAATTTTGATCAAGAAATTCAAATCCTCAAGTATCTGGTCAGAGTTAATAGGGAGAAACAGCTCCCACTCGTGAAACAATCGAGAACAAGGGCATAGGTATAAAGTCATTGATTTACAAAAGAAGCACAATTGATGTGAGAATTTATTTTTCTCACAGCAAGTAATTATGGTGGGAAGGCACTGGCTCAGTATAGCAGAGGCAGGTTCAATTGAGACATTCAAGTGTCTGCTGGACTGTTTATTTGAAAACAAACCACGTGAAGGATTATGAGAAGACTTGAGAATAGCACTAGATGAACAACATGAAAGTTGATGCAAATGCAAGGATCTGAGTGGCTTCTTTCTGTACTGTAATAATTCTGTAAAGTGCTTTGGAGGTGATAAGCACTGAAGTCAATAAAGCTTTAATCTATAGTTTTGTAAATTTCCAAATGGAGGGAGAATTTGGAACCTGGAAGTTTGCCTAAAAATCTTTATTTGATTTGAAAAATATCAAGTCATACCTGGAAAACATTTCTGTTAAAAATAATAGAACATGCCATAAAATGTGAAATAAAATAGATGCTGATCCAATAGTATTCAAAAAATTAAAGCTCATGTTTCAAATAGGGACACTTTTGTTACTTTGATGTAAAGACCCTTACGTACCTCAAACCCATGTTTTCTGTAGTTAGGCACAATAATCCTGCTGTTTAATTCTCCATTTTCTGTCCCATCTGTTTAGCATCTAATATGTGATCTTTTTTTAAAGTAGGTAAATGCTTTTTATTAATTTATTATTTTATACAAATAGCACAGAATAAAGAAAAGGGAAATTGTTTCACTAAACTGTTGATGTTTTCGAAAGATAATTGTCAAGTGTTAATGCTGAAATATAATTGATGTACAGCACTTCAGTTTTCTAAGACCTTTTGAAAAACATTCCTGGTGGTGATTAATTGCTAAAAAGTAATGGAGTAAATATGGAACTGCATAGAAGTTGGCTTTGAAACAGGAAATAAAGTGACTGTGAATGGAAAATTCAGGAGAGAATTTCCAAACTAGTTTTAATGTGTACTAATCATTTGGATGGGCTAAGTAAAATCACCAGGTTTGTGGAAAACGCTAAATTGGTGTCTAAGCAATTGGTTGATAATGCAATTACAATTCAGAACAATTTAGAATATCTAAATAAGATTATTGTATTTATTGTAAAATATACATAAAATAATTTTATTTATTGTAGAGTCGTTAGAAAGGTGGCTCCGCCTGGAATTGGAGCAGTATTTCTCCCTCAACATGTCAGAGTGTCTTGACACAATGTAGTATGGACAGAGAAAGGATAAGCCCATCCAGTTTATTCTCGCTACAATCAATCATGACATTTGAGTACATGAACTCCTCCATAAGAATGGCCAATCTCAGAGTACCATATCTAGCAATATTTGAGGTGCCTATAGGAATTGGACATACAACACATGTCATACAATATATTGTGGAACAGTCAGTGATGGTGGTGGTGCAGAAGCTTTTGGAAGAGATGTCAGTTTCATTCCAGCTGGCTCTCCCCCCAAGCTCTCTGACAGAGCATTTGTGCAGTATGGCCCAGTGACAAATGATTCGGGAGTAGCAGCCTCTGCAGATGAGCCCACAGGTATATAATTGCAAACTGCAACAAATAAATAGACTGTCTCCACCTCTTCTGAGGCTACAAGGCAGCACCATGTAGAAGTGGGCGAGCATGGTGACTAGCATCTCAGGCAGAGTATTGAATGGGTCACTGGGGTGTCTTCCACCTGGAACTGTTTTCCTTTAAAGACAGTTGGCAAATAATAAGACATGAAACTCTTTTTATTGTTGGCAGAATAAAAGAAATAAAGACGAAGAGGATGTTCCTCAATAGTAGTCAAATAACTTCAGTACAGATGTGTTTTTTTCATAGAAATTAAGCTTTTGCATGTTCTAGACTGTGTCCTGAATGAAAATGTTAGCATAAGCTCCTCAAGATGTGTACCAGATTCCAGTGATATATTGATAATGTCACTAGACCAGTAATCCAGAGGCTTAGTCTAATGATTGAGGACATTGGGTTCAAATCCCACTGTGGCATCTGGTGGATTTTATCTCGGTACTGAAATCTGGAATTAAAAGCTTGTCTAATGATCACCATGAAACGACTTTCAAATGCTGTAGAAATACATTACTGACCCCAGACCCACAGCAATATGATTGACGTGTGACTGCTTCCTGCAATGACTGAGCAAGCCATTTACTTCAAGAAATAGGAATGGCAATAAACGCTGGCTTTGCTTTCATTGCTCATATTCCATGAGAAAATGCCTTTTAGCTTGGGTCAGAGGCATTCATTGAACTGTTCCTGCAGTAGATAGTCCCTGGCAATGATAGCATCCAGTGAGATTTTTGGGCCTAGGATGCAGCCACAGCCCTTTGGTGTTCTGCATCCTGTCCCTCTGATTCCTCCTCTACTACATCTTCCTCACCATCCTCAGATTCACACCTGTCTGGACAGTCATGCTATGGACAGTACAGCAAACCATGACAACAAGCAGGAACTTTATTGGTAAGACAATGGAGGGTGCCACCCAACTGGAACCACATCTCCTGTAGTCCAGTTGCCTGCTTACTGGTGGTTCTGGTGAGGCAGGTAGCTTTATTTTATCTCCCCTGAGGCTCCTGTAAGTGAGGTGAGGCACCTCTCTTGTAGGGATATCCTTTGACTCTAGAATCTATTGATGAACATGCATCTCTCTTGGCCATCAAACTGTGCCAAAGCTGAAGAACAAAAATGGATGACTTGATTGATCTCTTGGAAGGTCTTAGACTGGCAAAGATGCTCAATGGTTGCAATATGCAAGCAAAGATCTGCAACTAACATGATTATCTGATACTAAACTCTCACTCATGTAGGCTAATATTCTACTCACATTGTAGCGATGGAAGGAGCATTGCTTAGTCCTTTCACCGTGCACCATAAATCTGGCTGGTCAGGTGTACCCCTAGTCTACTTTAGAATATGAATGACTAGATCTCTGATCTTTCCAGGTTCAGGATTCAGATGGGCACTGAAGGCAAAAGGAATTCAAAGGCATATGACATGCATTTAATGTGGCATAATTGGAATAATTTGTGGCAAGTAAATTATACACTTCCATCTCATTGGAAAAATTGCTACATTAATTCCATTAATACCTGGGGATATTAAAATTAATGTGGTTAGTGATTTTGTGCTTTTCTTGGCAATTATATACAGCCTCAATAAACTGAGTAACACAATTATTGTTCAGGATAATGCATGTTAAGTATAGCTTTTAGTTGCAGCGCTCCATCTGGATAATGCGTCCCTCCCTTATCAATTGCTTATAAAGGACAGGAAAACTGCTGAGATGATTAGATATAATGTACTTCAAGACAGAATGTTCTTGCTGAAGGAAAAGGGATAGTTACAGGAAGTACCGTCAAATAACCAAGAGCTTGTCTCTAGAAATGTCATGGAGCATACAATGTTATCTTCAAAACAAATCTAGGGATTCTCTCCATGATTCTTTATACTGAATTTGTAATAGCTTATATCCAGTTTTATATTTCATGAAACTACTGTAAATTTGACTCTCAGGAATATTCTTCATTGTTTGGCATGGCTGGCATGAATCAAGTTCAATGTAATCCTAGACTGAATCTTTTTTTTGTTTTGGTCTCTGTTCCAATGCTTGGGTTTTCCCATATCTAAATGTAAGGGTGAGCATGTTAGATGGTGACAAGCATGCCACCCCTTGCAATGAGAGCACTCACGACAATGTCTGCTAATTTGTCCATTAGGTACTGAGCAAGGCTATCACAGGCTTTGACACTGGTGACACAGGTTGCCATACATGCCAGTCAATCAGAGGTTGGCAGCTTCTGGATCCTAAGGTCTGTCAGTCAAAGCCTACACCTCAGAGGATCCAGATATAAGAAGGTAAATTTTTTTATTCTTCTCGTGAAGTGGGGCCATGAGGAGAGGAGGGTTGAGGAGGCGCAACTTTCTGAATGTTGCTTCAATCATGGCTCCTCTGGAAGCCTCACTCCTACCATGGCAGGCCATCTGGGTTTTCTCAGTTGGAAACTAGTTACCCATCTTGCTGGTTGATCAGGTCGGTGGAGAACTGAAGCCCTAAAGTGACCATCAATTGACTACTAAGGATCTCAGCTGCTGGTGAGTTGAGAAATTCACCTACGAACCTTTTTGTTAAGAACTGAATTGCTGAGGTGGCATTAAAGGGATGAGTTTCTCTCCAGAGCCAACTTGCCCCATTATTTCCCCCGCTCACCATTTCCCATGGTCTTCTGACATTCAGTGTCTGTGGCCATCCTGTGAGGCAATTTCATGTCCCTTATGAGCAAAAAGACCTATGTTATGGATCAATATCTAATACAGTAGAAGTTTACAGTTTGCAACAAAGAATCTTTACTCGGTATACTGCTTACTAGTATCTCTCATACTACAATTGTTGAGGAAACATTTATAGATCCTGATCTTATCCAGATTCTTCTGCATCTACAGGCTTCAAGTCTGATATCAGAACTCTTGCTTAGTTAGGTACAGTTCCAAAAACAAAACTAATTAACAGATAAACGTCCTAAGATATTTCATGAAGACAAAAGGAAAGGATGTCAAAAATGAGGGGAATTTTGTTTTTATTCATTTATGTAAAGTTGTCACTGTCTCATTTATTACCAATCCCCAGTTGCCCTCAAGAAGTTGGTTGCGAGCTGCCTTCTTGAAATGCTGCAATTCATTTACTGTATGTGCACCCACAATGCTATTGGGGAGGGAGTTCTATGATTACGACCTAAAGACACTGAAAGAACAGTGGTATATTTCCAATTCAGAATGGTTAATAGCTAGGAGGGAAATTTGCAGCTGGTAGTGGTGTTCCCATGTATTTGCTACCCTTGTTCTTCTAAATGGAATTGATTGAAGGTTTGGAAGGTGCAGTCAAAGGGTATTTGGTAAATTTCTGTGGTGCATCTTATAGATGGTACATACCACTGCTACTGAGTGTAAGCGGTTGAAGAACTGATGTTTGTGGATATGGTGCCAATCAAGCAGGCTACTTTATCCTGGATGATGTCAAACCTCTTGGATGTTGTTGGAGTTGCAATCATCCTGTCATCCAGGAAGTATCCCCTCACATTCCTCACTTGTGTCTCTATTCCTGATGAAGGGCTTTTGCCTGAAACGTCAATTTTCCTGCTCCTCAGATGCTGCCTGACCTGCTGTGCTTTTCCAGCACCACTCTAATCTAAACTCTTGTTGATAGTGGCCTGGCGTTTTGGAGTAAGGAGATGAGTTACTCATTGTAGGATTCCTAGCCTCTTACCTGCTCTTTTAGCCACTGTATGTATATGGTTCGTCCAGTTCAGTTTCTGTTCAAGAGTAAACCTTGGATTTTGATAGTGGCAAGTTCAGTGATGGTAGTGCCATTATATGTCAAAGTGTGATGGTTAGATTCTCTTGAGAAATGGTCATTGCCTGGCATTTGTATGGTGCAAATGTTACTTATCACTTTTCAGCCCAAGTCTGGATGTCCAGACCTTGTTGCATTTGGACATGGACTTCTTCAGTATCTGAGGTGTTGTGAATGCTGCTAAACATTGTATAAACATTGGCAAACATGTTTATATAATTTCTGACCTTATTATGGCGGCAAAGCCATTGATGAAGGAGCTAAAGATGATTGGGCCTAGAACTGTACCCTGAGGAATTCCTGCTGGAATGTCCTGGTGCTGAGCTGATTGACTTGACTATCACCTGATGAAGGAGCAACGCTCCAAAAGCTAATGTGCTTCCAATTAAACCTGTTGGACTACAACCTGGTGTTGTGTGATTTTTAACTTTGACCAACCACAAGCATCTCCCTATGTGCCAGGTATGACCAAAATCAGTGGAAAGTTTACCCTTGTGACCCAATGACCCCAGTTTTCTCAAATCTCCTTGATGCCACACTCTGTCAAATGTGGCCTTGATGTCAAGGTCTGTTACTCTCACCTCACCTCTGGAATTCAACTCTAATGTCCATGTTTGAGTCAAGGCTGCCTTGTGGTCAGGAACTGGGTGGCCCTGGCGGAACCCAAATTGGGTGTAAGGAAGCAAGTTATTGCTGAGTAAATGCTGCCTGATAGCACTGTTGACGATATTATTGCTTTACTGATGATCAAGAGCAAACTGTTGAATGGTAATTGGCTGGCTTGGATTTATTGTGCTTTTTGTGTGCAGGACATACCTGTGCAATTTTCACATTGTCAGGTAGGTGCCAGTGTTGCAGCCTCTGGAACTCTTGGCTTGGGATGCAGTAAGTGCTGGAGCACAAATCTTTAGTACTGTTGCTAGCATGTTTGCAGAGTTCAAAGCCTTTGTAGTATCCAGTGCATCCAATTGTTTCTTGATATCACATGGAGTGAATCAGTTGGCTGAAGACTGTCTTTTGTGATGCTGGGGACCACTGGAGGAGGTTGAGATGAATCATTCACTCAGCACTTCTGGCTAAATATTTTAACCATATCTTTTTGTAGTGATGTGCTAGGAATCTCCCATCATTGAGAAGAGGAATACTTGTCAAGCTATCTCAAGTGAGTTGTTTAATTGTCCATCACCATTCAGTGATGGTGGTTTTGAAAAAGAATGAGCTACCTGAGGAAAGGAAGCCATTTGCAATATCTCCTGACATGGGAGGCAAGCAAAGAAGTTCAATAATTCAATTATTTACGCAGGAGTAGGATTGAGTAGAAGTAGGTGAAAGAAATATGAGGAAAAGTATAAATGAATCTAGAGGTATCTGCTCAGGTCTAGCTAGGTCAAGAGGGAGTTTAGTTCCTATTTGAGCAAAAGTTTAACTTATTGAGAAAAGAAGGAAAGCACCAAAAGTTGGCCTCAATCTTGGTGATAAAGAATCTCGTGCACTACTTGACAGAGGCATATTAGGAGGAGTTGGGGAAGGGGTTTAGATTAGATTAGATTAGATTAGATTACTTACAGTGTGGAAACAGGCCCTTCGGCCCAACAAGTCCACACCGCCCCGCCGAAGCGCAACCCACCCATACCCCTACATCTACCCCTTGCCTAACACTACGGACAATTTAGCATAGCCAATTCACCTGACCTGCACATCTTTGGACTGTGGGAGGAAACCGGAGCACCCGGAGGAAACCCACGCAGACACGGGGAGAACGTGCAAACTCCACACAGTCAGTCGCCTGAGGCGTGAATTGAACCCAGGTCTCTGGCGCTGTGAGGCAGCAGTGCTAACCACTGTGCCACCGTGCCGCCCATGAGGAGTCAATTGAAAAAATAAGCTGAATGACAATTTTCTACAGTCAAATCTCTGAACTCCTTATCTAAAGTAAGGTAATGCCGCCATAGTCCTAATGGACAACAGAGCTGCTCTCATTTGCTTAGTGTTTCTAAGATTTATTGGGATTTTGAAAATGAGGTTTTAAATGGGACCTTACAACTCTGGCATTGTCCTTGCATGGGTCAAGAGTAATTTGAAACATCTGTTTCTGGAAGATTTTGAAAAGGTAGAGAATCACACTCTGTTTTCGATCTGGGCGTAGCCATAACTTCAGTAGGAATTTGCACAATTTAAACAGGAAAGTGTGATGCTATGTTTTCTCTAACTCAATATTTTTAAAGTGTAATTTAGAATTTGCTCAGATATCAAACAATGTGGCTTTAAATAAATACAAATAAAAAAGAAAGCAAGTATTTCATGCATGTTATGTTTCTGGGTTATTTTAACTGTGTAAATTATATGAAATGAAGTTTTGCACGATTCATATAAATGGAGAAGAGGAGAGCAGGCATAGTAGGCTGCTGATTGAAGGATGGGTTCCAGGATGGAAATAACTAGTGTTTATTTGAGTTCTTTTAATTTAAAAAAAAACTGTCTGAAAATGATTTGATAACACCAGACAACTTCATCTAATTTGAACCATAAGCAGTTTAAACATGTCTTTTGAATGTAGTGGCCTTAGAGCTTAGAGGCATCCTTGGCACTGTCCATGTAACAGAACCTCTGTTGTGGCCAGCATATCATTGCCAGCAAAATGGCCAAATTGTTTTAATTGGTTTAGGTCCCTGGCTCCATCATGCCAAAGCACCAGATTTATTGAATATATATTTGTTCAGTCTCTTATGGGCAAAAAGTAAAATATAAAGAAGGCACAACAACACTGATTTGTTTGAAGTTGAAATTTAAGACGGGCACTCTGAAATTGAAAAACTAAATCTTAGTTTATGCTGAATATAAATACTAAATACTTCAATATATTATTTAGATAACTTATGTTTTTGTAACATATGAAAGAGCTTATTTCTTTCTCAAACTAAAGAAAGAAATTGCATTTCTCCTGAAAGGGATTTACATTCCTGTATTTTTTCATGCTGTTTCTCTTCTGATTTCATGGTCACATCTCCTTCCTGAGCAGATGTCTGCAGCTTTGAATCATTCCTCATGGACTTCCACCTGAAATTCCCTATTTTATATTGTAAAGGATTTGAATGTCCCACTACATGAATCACTAAAAGTCAGTCTGCAGGTATAGCAAGTAAATATGAGGGAAAATAGATTATAGCCAATTATTTGCAAGGGGAATGGAATACAAATGTGTAGATGTTTGGTTACAGTTGTACAGGGCATTTGTGGAACCATACCTGGAGTTCTGTCTGTAGTTTTGATTTCCTCATTTAAGGAAGGATAGACTCATAGGTGTTTACAGTGCAGAAGGAGGTCATTCAGCCCATTATTTCTGTGACAGTCAATAAAAATCTGACTACACTAAACCTATTTTCTAGCTTTTGGGATGTAATCCTGGTGGCTATGGCAATAAAAGTGAATATGTTAAGTATTGCTTAAATGTTACAAGAGTTTCTGGCTCAACCACCCTTTCAGGCAGCTATCATAGAGTCATAGAGATGTACAGGACAGAAACAGACCCTTCAGTCCAACTCGTCCATGCCGACCAGATATCCTAATCCAATCTAGTCCCATCTGCCAGCACGTGACCCATATCCCTCCAAACCCTTCCTATTCATATACCCATCCAGATGCCTTTTAAATTTGCAATTGTACTAGCCTCCATGACTTCTTCTGGCAGCTCATTCCATATACACACAACTCTCTGTGTGAAGTTGTTGCCCCTTAGGTCTCTTTTATATCTTTCCCCTCTCACCCTAAACCTATGCCTTCTAGTTCTGGACTCCCCCACCCCAGGGAAAAGACTTTGTTTATTTATCCTATCCATGCCTCTCAAGATTTTGTAAACCTCTATAAGGTCACCCCTCAGCCTCTGATGCTCCAGGGAAAACAGCCCTAGGCTATTCAACCTCTTCCCAGTTCCAGAATCCCACCATTCTCAGTGAAAAACTTTATCTTCACCTCACCTTCTGCTTCTTTCCTTCAATCTATGATCCATAGTTATTGACCCTTTTACTAATGAAAACATGCCTTCCAACTCACCCTATCTATGTCTGTAATAAATTTATACACTCTTTCAGGTCCCCTCTCAACCTTCATTAGTCCAAGGGAAACAACCACAGCATTCCCAATATTTCTTCATTGCTCAGATTCTGTAGCCCAGGCATCATTTTGGGAGATCTTGTCTGCACCCTCATAGTGTAATCACAACCTTCCTAATAACATGGTGATGAGGACTGCACATAGTCCTCCAGTTGAGGCCTAAACAGTGCTTTGTACAGCTTCAGCATAATCTCCTTGCTCTTGCTTTCTGTGCTTTGCATGTCCCATAGGCTGCCTTAACCACCTTATCCACCTACCTGGGATCAGTTGGTATGCATAGCAGTCCTTCGGTGAAATTGTTAAATTTGGGGAAGGCGAACTATAATAATATTAGGCAGGTACTGGAGACATTGATTGGAAACAACTCTTTTTAAGGTATATGTACATTGGATATGTGGGAGTATTTCAAATGGCAGTCAATTAGAGTTCAGGAGCAGCATGTTCCTGTGAGAATGAAGTATAGATATGGCAAGTTATGTGAACCTTGGGAGACGAGGGATATTATGAACTTGGTCATAAAGAAAAAGGAAGCATACGTAAGATTGAGGAGGATGGGAATTGATGAAGCCCTAGAAGTACATGAGGAAAGTAGGAAAGCATTTAAACAAAGAATTAGAAGGACTAAAAGGAGTCATGAAAACTCACTGGCAAGCAGGATTAAGAAGAACGCCAAGGTTTTTTATACATCTATAAAAAGCAAGACAGTAGCCAGGGAAAGGATTGGCCCACTCAAGGACAAAGGAGGGAGTCTATGTTTGGAGCCAGAAGAGGTGGGTGAGGTCCTAAACAAATACTTTGTGTCAGTATTCACGAAAGAGAAGGAATTGGTGGAGGATGAAGGGAGTGTCGAGTTTCTGAGCCAAGTTGCTATTAAAAAGGAAGAGCTGTGCATTTTTAAAAAATCCAAGGTAGCTAAGGGCCCAGTCCTGCTGGGATTTATCACAGAATATTGAGGGAGACAAGAGAACAAATTGCTGGAGCATTGACAGACATCTTTGTATCCTCTTTGGCCACAGGTGAGGTTCCAGAGGACTGGAGAATAGCCACAATTTAAGAAGAGTGGCAAGTATAATCCTGGAAATTACAGGCCTGTAAGCCACATGTTGTGGTAGAGAAATTATTGGAAAAGATTCTCAGTGACAAGATCTATATGTATTTAGAAGCAAGTGGATTCATTAGCAACAGACAGCATGGTTTTGTGCGGGGAAGGTTGGGTCTCACTAACTTGATTGGGTTTTTTTCTGGAGGTGACAAAAATGATTGAGAGAGAAAAGTGGTTAATGTTGCCTACATGAACTTCAGTAAAGCCTTTGACAAGGTCCCTCATGACAGATTGGCACAAAAGGTAAAGTCACATGGTATCAAGGGTGAGCTGGCAAGATGATACAGAACTGGCTTGGTCATAGGAGATAGAGGGTAGTGGTGGAAGGATGCTTTTCAGAATGGAGGGTTGTGACTAGTGGTGTTCCACAGGGATCAGTTCTGGGACCTCTGCTGTTAGTGATCTACATAAATAATTTGGAGGAAAACATAACTGGTCTAATTAGAACATTCGCAGATGATACAAAGATTGCCAGAGTTGTGGATAGTGTGGTGGATTACCAAAGGAAAGAGCAGGATATGGATCAGTTGGAGGCATGGACAGAAAAATGGCAGATGGAATTTAATCTGGACAAATATGAAGTAATGCATTTTGGAAGGACAAGTACAGGTGGAAATCATGCAATGAATGGCAGAACCATGAGGAGTATTGATAGGCAGAGGGATTGGGGTGTGCAGGTCCAAGATTAGTGAAGGTGGCAGCGCAGGTAGATAAGGTAGTGAAAAGGCTTATTGCGTGCTTGCCTTCATTGGAAGGGGCATTGAATATAAGCATAGACTAGTTATGGTGAAGGTTTATAGAACTTTAGTTAGGCCACACTTGGAATATTGCGTACAGTTGTGGTCACCGCCCTACCAAAAAGATGTGGATGCTTTGCAGAGAGTACAGAAAGAGTTTACCAGGATGTTGCCTGGTCTGGGGAAATTTAGCTATGAAGAAAGTTTGACTAGGCAGGGTTTGTTTTCACTGGAACGCAGGATGTTGAGGGACAACCTGATAGAAGTTTTTAAGATTGTGAATGGAATAGATAGAGTGGAAAGTAAGAGGCTTAATCCCAGGATGGAGGGGTCAATTACTTGGGCACACAGGTTCAAAGTGTGAGGGGGGAAGTTTATAAGAGATGTGCAGGGGAAGGTTTTCTCACAAAGGTTGGTACGTGCCTGAAATGTGTTGCCAGAGGAGGTAGTGGAAGCAAACACAATAGCAGTATTCAAGAAACACCTGAATGAATGTATGAATAGGAAGGTAATAGAGGGATATGGATCCTGTGAGTGAAGACAGTTTAGCATGGAAGGGCAAAATATATTGGTGCAGGCTTGGAGAGCTGAAGGGCCTGTTCCTGCGCTGTATTGTTCTTTAATCTTTGTCTCTATGATCATCAGTACTTTCCAGAGTTCTACTATTTATAGTATAATCCTTTGCCTTGTTAGTCCTCCCCAAGTGCATTACCTCACACTTGCATTCCATTTGTAACCACTCTGCTCCCCTGACCAGTCACTGACATCCTCCTGAAGTTTACTGCTATCCTCTGCACTATTTACCAACCTACCAATTTCTGTGACATCTACAAACTTCTTGATGATACCTTTTATATTTAAACAGAAATCCCTTAATGTACACCACAAAAAGCAAGGGCCCCAGCACCAAGGCCTGTGGAACCCCACTACCATCACCTTCTGCTTCCTGCCTCTCAACCAATTTTGAATCCAAAATGCCATTTTGCCTTTGATCCTGTGGGATCTTACTTTCTTGATTAGTCTGTCAGTGGGGACCTTATCAAAGCCTTACTAAAGTCCCATGTAGACCACATCAAGGGCATTAGCCTCATCAATACTCCTGGTTACCACTTCAAAACATTCAATCAAATTTGTCAACCATGACTTTTCTCCATGCTGGCTACCCATGTCTCTCCCAGTGCAAATATGTTCTATCTCTTAGAAATCTTTCTAATAATGTCCCGACCATCGGGGTTGGTGGCCTGTAATTTCCTGGTCTATCTCTTTGTTTTTTTGACAATGGGACAACCTTAGCTGTCTTTCAATCCTCTGACACCTCTCATGTTGCCAGCGAGGATTTAAAAATTATTGCCTGGACCCCTGGTATTTCTTCCCATGCCTCCCACAACAACCTGAGATACATCTTATCTGGGCCTGCATCTATCCATTTTAAAGCTGCTAAACACTTGCTAAACTATTCAGTAATTCCTCTTTCTCTGTTTATTTCTTCTAATTTCTTCAGTCTTCCATACTCTTGTCCATAGCTGCATTGTCGTTTTTCCATTGTGAAGATTGACACAAAATATTCATTTCGGAACTGTACCCATGTCCACTGGGTTCACATACAGATTAAAGCCCTTAATGGCTGAACTCTTTCCCAAGTTGTTCTCATGCTTTTTATATATTTAGAAAATCCCTTTGTGTTTTATTTTACCGGCCAATACTTTATCATGTACTTTTACTTTCCTAATTTTCCTTTTAAGTTCTCCTGCATTTTTTATATTCTTCCAGTATTCCTGTATTCTTGTAGGTGGCATAGTTGTTAGCACTGCTGCCTCACAGTGTCAGGGACTCCTGTTTGATTCCACCCTCAGATAACTCCCTTTTGTGGAGTTTGTACATTTCTCTTCGTGTCTGCATGGGTTTCCTCCAGGTGCTCCAGTTTCCTCCCACAGTACAAAGGTGTGCAAGTTAGGTAAATTGCCTATGCTAAATTTCCTCAGAATCCAGGGATGTGCAGATTGGTGGATTAGCCATGGGAATTGCAGAGTTACAGGGATAGGATTGGTGGTGGGTCGAGGTGGGATGCTGTTAGGAGGATTGGTATGGACTTGATGGGCTGAATGGACTAATTTTGCGCTGTAGAAATTCTATGATTCTAGGGACTCTGCTGTATTGAGCCCTTGGTATTTGCCATTAGTTGTATTTTTTTTTCTTAAACCTAACTTTTATATGCCTTCTGTTGCCCTGACATAGCTTTATTTGAAAGTAGCTGTTCTGACATAGCTTTATCTAAAAGTAGCAGTTCACTTGGGCCAAATTATGTCTTATCTTCATAAAATTAGACTTTTATCAGTTTAGAACCTTTATTCCTGCTACCCTGCCCCCGCCCCCATCCTTTTGCGGAACTATTGCAAATGTAACTAAATTATGTTCACCATCTTCAAAATGTTCCACCTCCCAAGACCTATTTCGGAATATTGGGTCCAAAACTACTCCACTCACTGTGTACTGTCTAACAAAGTTCTCCTGAATACAATTTAAGAATTTTTCCCCCACCGACCTAGCAAACTGAAAGAATCCCAGTTAACATTTGGATAATGAAAATCCTCCACTATTATTACCTTATTACTCTTACACTTTGCTGAAATTTGATTACACAGTTGACCCTCTATCTCTTCCTGACTGTTTAGGAAGAAAACTATAGAAATGTGTTAGAAGTAGTTTGGAGAAGGTTCACTTGACACTTTCGTCAGATTGGGGTATGGGTGAGGGGTGTTTCTTATAAGAACAGATTGGACAGGGTGGGCCTTTTTCCATTGGAGTTAGAAAAATGAGAGGCAATCTCAATAAAACATTTACAATCCCGTGGTAACTTGCAAGTCTGGATGCTGGAAGGATGATTCCTTTTAGGAAGGTAAAAGGTAGGACAAGGGACACAGTTTAAAATTAAGGGATCATTCTTTTAAGATGGAAATGAGGCGAAATATTTTCCTTCAGAAAGTAGTGGATCTTTGCAATTGTCTTCCCCAGTAAGTTGTGGAGTCTGGGTTGTTGAATATATAGATAGATAGATTCTTGACAAATTAGGGCGTCAAAAGTTATTGGAAGGAATGCGGAGTTGAGGCCATAGTCAGATCAGCCATGATCTTATTGTAGGGTGGATTGTGTTTGTTGGGGTGAATGGCTTACTTCTGCTTCTAGTTCGTATGTTATGAACAAACAAATAAGGAATAAGAGTAGATCACTTGGCCTTTCAAGCCTGCTCCACCATTCTCAATTAATTTCAAATGTACATAGAATATGAGAGAAAGTCAGCCAAAAATATAAAATAAAAAAAGTTTTTTCAGATATTTAAAATAAGAAAAGAGTTAACAAAGTAAGTGTTAGTCCTATTGGAAATGAGTCCAGGGAATTAGTGTAATGGAGGATAAAGAAATATCCCCAATAATCTTTTATCCTCTCGGTAATCGAGGAACTATATACCTCTGCCTTAAGAATATTTAAAGTTCTGTATCCATTGCTTCTTGAGGAAGGGAATTCCAAAGATTTGCAACCCTGAGAGAAAATATGTTTGTTCATTTCTGTCTGAAATGAGCTGCCCCTCATATCTGAACAATGACGTCCAGTTCTCGATTCTTCAGCAAGAAGGAAACTCCTTTCGACATCCACCCTGTCAAGTCTCCTCAGCATTTTGTATGTTTCCATTAAGGCACCTCTGTTTCTCTTTAACATCAAAGGATACAGAATTAGTGGTGCTGGAAGAGCACAGCAGTTCAGGCAGGATCCAAGGAGCTTCGAAATCGACATTTCGGGCAAAAGCCCTTCATCCCGATGAAGGGCTTTTGCCCGAAACATCGATTTCGAAGCTCCTTGGATGCTGCCTGAACTGCCGTGCTCTTCCAGCACCACTAATCCAGAATCTGGTTTCCAGCATCTGCAGTCATTGTTTTTACCTTTTTACATTAAAGGATACAGGCCTAACATGTGCAGCCTTTCCTCATAAGGCAACCTGCTCATTCCAGGTATTGTTTAGTAAACCTTCTTTAAACTGTTTGCAATGTACTAATGTCCTTCCATAGGTATGGTATTCAGCACTGTGTACAGTACTCTAGATGTGTTCTCACCAATCCTCTGTAAATTCTCCTTATAATGAAACATGACATTCTATTAGCTTTCCTGATTACTTGCTGTACCTGCATGTTAACCTTCTGTGATTCATGCATTAGGACACCCAGATCTCTCCATTTGTCAGAGTTCTGAAAGCTTTAACCATTTAGGTAATATGCTTTTTTATTTGTTCTTTCTGCCAAAATGGATAATGTCAAACTTTCCAACATTGTACTTCATTTGCCAGATCTTTACCCAGTTATTTAACCTATCTATATCCCTTTGTAGGTCCCACTGTCATAGCGTCATAGAGATGTTCTCTTCACAACACATTTCCCAACATAGCTTTATGCCATTAGCAAATTTAGTTACCATGCCTTCAATCCTTCATCCAAATCATTTACCTAAAATGAAGAGTTGAGATGTCAGCATCAACCCCTGTGGCACACCGCTCATGACATCCTGCCTGCTTGTAAAAGACCTGTTTATTCCTACTCTCTGCTTCCTGTTAGCCTGTCAATCTTCTATCCATGTCAATGCCTTCTACACCATGTGCTTTTATTTTCTGCAACAACCTTTATTGCAAAATGCTTTCTAGAAATCTAAGTACCAGACATCCCCTGATTCCCATTTATCTACAGTGTAAGTTACTTCTTCAAAGAGCTACAATAAATTTGTTAAACATAATTTCCCTTTAACAAAACTATGCTGGCTCTGCCTGATTACCTTGAACTCATCCAAATGCCATGTTACAACATCTTTAATGATAGCTTCTAACATTTCTCCATGACAATGCTAAGTTAACTGGTCTGTAGTTTCCTGTTTTCTACTTCCCTCCCATTCTCAATAAAAGAGTTCCATTAGCTATTTTCCAATCTACAGGAACTGTCCACAAAGTTAATAAGTTTTGGAAAATTAAAACCAACACATCAACTATCTCACTAGCTATTTATTTTAAGGTATTAGGATGAAATCTATCAGGACCTGAGGACTTGTCAACTTGCACTTCCACACTCAGCACTACTTTCCAGGTAATTGTAATTTTCTTGAGTTCCTCCCTTCCTTTTAACTTATGATTTACAGCTGTTTCCAGGATGCTGCATGCATCCTCTCAAATGAAGACTGCCACAAAACATCTGTTAAATTTCTATGCCATTTCTTTATCCTCCATCACGAATTCCCCGGACTCGTTCCCTATAGGACTAACACTTACTTTGTTAACTTTTCTTATTTTAAATATCTGAAAAAAACGTTTTTTATTTTATATTTTTGGCTGACTTTCTCTCATATATTCTAATTTTTTCCAGTTTATTAATGTTTTTGTATTTTTCCGGGTTTTTTTAAACATTCTGTTCAGTCCTGCGACCTGCCACTTACATTTTGCACAATTAAATACCTTTTGAGTCTGATATGATCTTTGACATTTTTAGCTAACTACGGATGGTGGATCCATCCCAAATATTTTTCTCAGTTGTTGGAATGTATCTATTCCGTGCCTCCTGGAATATCCCTTTAAGACTCTAGTGATCTATCCCTTTACGTAAATTGCCAGTTCACTTTCACCAGCTCTGCAAATGTATGTATTCACAACGACAAATATCCACTAGATAGTCACCATTCTGAAACCAATTTCTTGTAAATCCTGAGATCTGCATTTAATAATGTGCTGTGACATGTATGCTTTTGACATCTCTCTTCAGTAACACCAATTCATTCTCATTTTCAAGTAGTCCTGGTCTGCAGTTTCAATTAATGCTTCACCTCATCTGACACTTTGCTCCAAGTTGTCCTGTTCTGCAGTTTTAGTTCATCTTCCACTTATCTGATACTTCAATGCAAAAAATGGTTTCTTCCTTTTGAAGATCACAAGCTTTGACAACTTATGTTATTACCTCACTTGTGGATTCTTTGTTCCTTTCAGTTCCCTCTGATCCCAGTCCTCCTTCCAATCTTACCATGAATCATGTAATACCTTCTGATGTTCCCCCTCTGACTCTGAGCAATTTGTTCTCAGAAATGCCTTGACTTCATCCTTAATACCTCTATCTCAGTGAATTTTCAACTTGGCATTTCTTTTTCTGTCACTTTGCCTACATGCCCACAGTCAGGAGACTTCCTCAACCAAAGCAGACCCTTTTGCTCATCCTAGGCATTCTTCCTCCAATTTGCATCCTCCCTGTGACATCTTAACTTCTCTTCATCTTCTAATTCAGAATTCTTGCCATGACATCAACCACTCAGTTTCACTTCACCCCTCATTCACTCACTGCTAGTAACTGGAGTAGCATAGATTGGAATTATGCTTTTGGATCATATGAAGTCCATAAACACAGCAGGTCTGTGAGAATTGCCTGAGAAATTGAGTCTTCTAATGGATGATTGCTTTGCAAGTGGAACCCTGCAAACCCCTTTGAGTCAGACAATTTGGACGGTTCTGACTCATTTAAGTTTACTGGATATTCAGAAAAGATTACACGATTAGAAACCTACACCAATTCCTGGGGAAATATTAAATTAAGCATTGACTCACTACTGGCCCCTCCAACTAATTTTTCTCACCTGAAATGCAATAAATGAACCCAATGTCCACTTCACTCTGACATGGCCATGTTGCAGCCGACTCCAGCACTCCCCAACCCAACTTAATTCTGCATATCCCTCCATCCCCATCACTACTGCACCGATCTGACCCTGCAGACCTGTTCCCACCATCCTCCCCACTTCCCAATGCAAGCCAGCAATACCCCTGTCCCACTCCCCAGCTTGGTTCCAACGGCCCCTCTCCTGCCCACAACCTGATCTCAAGCTGCTGGAACCGATGCCACCAATCCCCTCACCTCTGGGTTCTCTCACACAACCTGATTCTGCCAGATCACAAAGCCCCCATCCCCTCCATTGGTCCCAAACCTGCCCCTCTGACCTACCCCTAAGTGCTCATCTACTTACCTGGCAACCTACCCCCTTCCCTCGTATCTCACACAGCTTCCTTACCTACCACCTGCCATCCTATTTCCTCACTCACCTTACACACTTAGCTTTCTCCAGACACTGTTAAAGTGACTTTCTGGCCTTTAATTTCTGAAACACAGCAGCAAATATCAGGGGGGAAAAAAAAAGCATCTCTTAACTTGGAATGCTACTTTTGTACAGCGTGGACTGTCCCAAATGTATCCATTAGAGGAAACCAGGGGACAGGCCAGCCTCCGTATTGCCACCATACAAATCACTGACAGGAAAATGGGTAATTTTAAAGAGGATTACTATTGTTTCAATCTTTTCTGATTGTATTTGGAAAATTTAAGCTTTGATTTAAAAAAATTCTTCCTGTCAGATAAAGAACAACTTGGTTTGCTGCCAGGAGCTTCACATTCCATTACGCACTGTAGTAAATCTTTTTCTTCATGTTGAATTCATGTGCCCATTTCGTTATAATGAGTCTGTGATCTTCCTGATCCAGTTTCTAGAGCAGAATCTCAGAAGTGTATCAGTGATGTAGGCTGTAGTGTGGTGAGTGGCAGAACTGATTGAGAGGTTTGGTGACACCTAACTCGACATCTTGCTGCACCTCTCAAATATTTACTGAGCAGTGAGACAAGATTCTTACGAGACAGTGGTGAGTTGTCAATTAAGGGGGATTGTAGCTAGTTAACTGCCTCATTAATGCCTCAACTCACCTCATTAATACTCAGTATCTGATCTTATGCGCTGATAGACATCAATAGACTTCAATCTGCAATTTGAGAGGGAGAGGGTACAATCAGAAGTGACAATATTTCTGTTGAATAAAGGGAACTATGGAGTTATGAGGGAGAAGCTGGCCAAAGTTCAATGGTGCAATACTTTAGCAGGGATGACAGTGGAGGAACAATGGTGGATATTTCTGTGTATAATGCAGAAGATGCAGGATCAGTTCATTCCAAAGAGGAAGAAAGATCCTAGGAGGAGGCATGGGTGGCCGTGGCTGACAAGGGAAGTTAAGAAACATATAAAGTTAAAAGAGAAAAAGTATAACATAGCAAAGATAAGTGGGAAAACGGAGGACTGGGAAGCTTTTAAAGAACAACAGAGGATTACTAAGCAGGAAATATGCAGAGAAAAAATGAGGTACGAAGGTAAACTGGCCAAAAATATAAAGGAGGATAGTAAAAGCTTTTTTAGGTATGTGAAAGGGAAAAAAATGGTTAAGACTAAAATTGAGCCCTTGAAGACAGAAACAGGGGAATATATTACGGGGAACAAAGAAATGGCAGAAGAATTGAATTGGTACTTCAGATCTGTGTTCACTGGGGAAGAAACAAGCAATCTCCCTGAGGTAACAGTGGCTGAAGGACCTGAGCTGAAGGGAATTTATATTTGCCAGGAATTGGTGTTGGAGAGACTGTTAGGTCTGAAGGTTGATAAGTCCCCGGGGCCTGATGGTCTACATCCCAGGGTACTGAAGGAGGTGGCTCGAGAAATTGTGGATGCGTTGGTGATTATTTTCCAGAGTTCGATAGATTCAGGATCAGTTCCTGCGGATTGAAGGGTGGCTACTGTTGTACCATTTTTTAAGAAAGGTGGGAGAGAGAAAGCAGGGAATTATAGACCAGTTAGTCTGACCTCAGTGTTGGGAAAGATGCTGGAGTCTATTATAAAGGATGAAATTACGACACATCTGGATAGTAGTAACAGGATAGGTCAGAGTCAGCATGGATTTATGAAGGGGAAATCATGCTTGACTATCCTTCTGGAATTTTTTGAGGATGTGACTCTGAAGATGGACAAGGAGATCCAGTAGATGTAGTGTACCTGGACTTTCAGGAAGCTTTTGATAAAGTCCCACATAGGAGGTTTGTGAGCAAAATTAGGGCGCATGGTATTGGGGGCAATGTACTAACTTGGATTGAAAGTTGGTTGGCTGACAGGAAACAAAGAGTAGTGATAAACGGCTCCATTTCGGAATGGCAGGCAGTGACCAGTGGGGTACCGCAGGGATCAGTACTGGGACTGCAGCTTTTTACTACATATGTTAATGATATAGAAGATGGTATTAGTAATAACATTAGCAAATTTACTGATGATACTAAACTGGGTGACAGGGTGAAATGTGAGGAGGATGTTAGGAGATTACAGGGTGACCTGGACAAGTTAGGTGAGTGGTCAGATGCATGGCAGATGCAGTTTAATGTGGATAAGTGTATGTTTATCCACTTTGGTGGCAAGAACAGGAAGGCAGATAACTACCTAAATGGAATCAATTTAGGTAAAGGGGCAGTACAGAGAGATCTGGGTGTTCTTGTTCACCAGTCAATGAAGGTAAGCATGCAGGTACAGCAGGTAGTGAAGAAGGCTAATACCATGCTGGCCTTCATCACAAGAGGGATTGAGTGTAGAAGTAAAGAGGTTCTTCTGCAGCTGTACAGGTCCCTGGTGAGACCACACCTGGAGTACTGTGTGCAGTTCTGGTCTCCAAATTTGAGGAAAGACATTCTGGCTATTGAGGGAGTGCAGCGTGGTTCACTAGGTCAATTCCTGGAATGGCGGGATTACCTTATGCTGAAAGACTGGAGCGACTGGGCTTGTACACCCTTGAGTTTAGAAGACTGAGAGGGGATCTGATTGAGACATATAAGATTATTAAAGGATTGGACACTCTGGAGGCAGGAAACATGTTTCCGCTGATGGGTGAGTGCCAAATCAGAGGACACAGCTTAAAAATACAGGGTAGACCATTTAGAACAGAGATGAGGAGAAACTTCTTCACCCAGAGAGTGGTGGCTGTGTGGAATGCTCTGCCCCAGAGAGCAGTGGAGGCCCAGTCTCTGGATTCATTTAAGAAAGAGTTGGATAGAGCTCTCAAGGATAGTGGAATCAAGGGTTATGGAGATAAGGCAGGAACAGGATACTGATTAAGGATGATCAGCCATGATCATATTGAATGGTGGTGCAGGCTGAAAGGGCAGAATGGCCTACTCCTGCACCTATTGTCTATTGTCTAATAATTATTGACAGCAGGTACCTGGTAACTTTAGCTCAGTGCTTGCTCCAAAGGGCCTCCAACATCTTCAGACACAATCCATGAGCAGCAACCACACTCACCCCAAATCCATAACCTGTTTCTGAGAACAACCTTCATGGCATACATATGAATCACTTATGGTGCACTTCCACACCTGGATGCTGAACCTTGGGGGTGCAAAAGCAACTTACACTGTAGTGCTCCTACAATGGACTTGCACCCAGCTCATGGACTGGACCAGGTTGCACCTCTGAACTCTTAGCTTGCACTCTTAGTGCTCACTTATTTTGAACCTGCCTGGCTGCTCACAGCATCCTAGCTTTGCCTTGCTTTATTTTTGCACCTTGCCCCTGAGTCAGAGATACTTGCCTGATGGCACAGTAGTCGTGAGATGAGGTTCAGTGCTGACACAAAGCCAGGAGGCTTCTTACCATTGTCAACAGTCCTCACCCAAGTCAAGGAGATAGCCTTTTGTCAGGGGTTCCTGGCACAATAGATCAAGGGCAGCCTCTGATGCCAGTCCAGGGGATTAAACACAGTCAACCAGCCTCTTGGGTCAGGACCATCTCCTCATACAGGGTGAAGAGGTGATTGGTAGGCACCTGTCAATGCACTTTTATTTAGCCAATATTGTGGAGAAAAATTCCAATCTTTTGCTAGCATTATGGTTGAACTGATCCCATGTCTCTAATAATAATCTTTTTGGCTCCTTTATTAGATAAACTGGAATTACTTCACACTCAGACATAAAACTCCTATAACCTTTTATGTTCTGATTTGCAGTTATGATTGCAGATGAGACCACCAATGTTATGATCTCAGTAGATAGGAATCCAATGAAAACCCATGTATTTAACAAAAGAATGAAGCCAATAAAATTCATAGAATTTTACTAAACAAAAATCAGCTAACATAAATAATCATCACTCAAAACTATGTTAAGTGGACAGATACATTAAATATAATAGAAGTAGAATGAACAGTTTGTTTTCTAAAGGAAACTTGTGAATTGAAATGTCCTTCTCCATCCATTTGATTTATCCCTCAAAACTCAAATTAGAAACTCATCAAAATTTGGAAGATTGATCATTTGGTCTGAGGATTGCTTTGAAACTTCAAGCAAAGGCTGAGATTTCTTGGACCTTATGGTTACTTCTGGCATAAATCTAGCTTCAAACCTCCAACACCCATTCCACAGATGTAGATTTTAGTTAAATGCAGACGTTGCTAACATCTTAAGCATAGCTCCCTCAGGTCAGATTTCTGGTTTTAATCTTTTTTAGTTCAGGAATTGTGCATCTAAATCACTGCCACTCCCATTTGAGCTTGACTATTTCTTAAAGCTCAACTCACTGTTAACAGTCCTTCAGCTAACAAGAGTTTAAAACTTGTTCAGGCAAAATGCCAAATTTTACAGCAACTCTACTGGAAAGAGATGTTACTTGCTGTGCAGCCAGATTGTCCTAAACTCCAAAAAAAAGGCTTGAAGAAGTACCACACCCATAATCTAATCACTCCTATAATTAATTCATTTTTGATTCTTTATTCTGTTCTAATGCTTATCTTCGAGGCAATCTGGTCATCAATGTGGTTACTGAAAGTTGTACCAAAAACTCTTTTTTCACAGAAACCTAGATCTTAAAGGGACCAAAAGCCCAATGTACAATATGGGTTCGCTCCCCGCAAAATGCATTTGGACTATTAAAATTTACACTCATTAAATACTGTAATAGTAAATAGAATCAGTTTATTACACACTTCACTTGCTGTTACAATAATTTCTGGAGAAAGTTTAGACATTCCTACAAATACCACCTGCTTAGCTTTATTTTCCTGCAATCTGCTTTTACAGATGCTTCTTAAGGCAAATTTATCATGTTGATCCTCTTGAAATCATATTTATTCCCCCAAACTGTCTTTTTTATTACTCTGTGAAGGATCTTTCTTCAGATGTGCTGTTCTCCTAATTGTAATTTGTGTTCTTTCACAATCATGTTTTTATACCTCCAGATTGTCTGTGGATATGCAAATAAAGGCTTGTTACTACCTTTGTGATTGTGGGGTAGTTTGTAATCATTAGCCTTAACAGCAGTTTCCTTATTTCAAATACCTCTGCAAATATGCACGGTCTTGGTGAAACCACACCTAGTCTCCTTATCTGAGAAAGGATGTTTAGGCTATGGAGGGAGACCAGCGAATGTTTACCAAACTGATTCCTGAGATGGCAGGACTGATTTCTGCGGAAAGGTTCAATCAGTTCAATTTGCTGGAGTTCAGAAAAATGGGGAGGATCTCATAGAATTCTATAAAATTGTATCAGGACTCAACAGGGTGAATGCAGGAAGAATTTTCCTGCAGATAAGGAGTCTAGAAGCAGGGGTCACAATCTATTAAATCCTTTTCAAGAACTTAATTTGTTCTAAGGTTAGAACAATTGCTAAAAACTCTCAGAAGTTTATCAAAAGCATCTGGTGCTTCTCTTATACCTTGTCCAGCTATAGCATCATATCTTGTCATGCTATAGCTTCATCAGTTGAAATCCCAATTAAATACAAGTATATTTACTTGTTCAGCTTCTGATTTAGCATCTTGTTTGGAAGCAGTGCTATATCTTCAGAACCATTTTCTCGAAAATATCCAATTCAGTGTTTATTTGGCACATCATTGAAATTAAATCACAATATTAATCATGCTATCAGGTGTTCCTATTTGATTGTTTATTTTCCTGACTTTAAAGTTTTTAATTTTGGCATCTATCAATATTGCTTGACTTTCCTTGTTTTAAGCTGGAGTACAACAATACTGGTACTGAACACTGATGTACTGGAGGCCCTTCTCATGTTTGTGCAGTCAAAATGGAGGATTCTCACCTTCTGTAAGTAAAATGGATGATTCCCACCTCTTTGTGGCCAAAGAAATGATTCACATTTTCTTTAATAACTTCCCTGAATAACGTTCCGATGACTGCAGCTTTAAATACATTCCTGTTCTCTCAATAGTATTACTGAATGAATCACACTCTTCATAGCTCTTTAAGATGAATACACTTCTCTTTAATGCATTTAATGACCTTCTTTGTGGCACTAAAAACTAGTCCCTGTTTTTTTACTGAACCTGGATGAATCAGCTGTCTGAAGTCTTCATAAATTCTTCCCACCTTTACTACAGTATAAATATAACTCTCACATGCTTTTGCAGTCCCCCAAAAATCTACTAACTTTCTTTTTCTGTTCAGTTGTGTCTACTTAGGTTAGGAAATTGCGCCAAGATCACTTTAAATCTGGCTTTGTGACATTCTTGGTACTGTGACTTAACTTCAAAATTACTTCTGTGGCTTTTGATTTGCCTTACTGGAGCTGTGCCTTGTGGTGTTTGCCCACCATGGCAGCAGTGCTCACTCTAAACTCTACATACTCCAATTACATTTAGCTTTATCAACATACAACTCTTGTATTTTCAAAGTTTCCCCCTTACCTACTGGGAATGCAACTTTACTCACTAAATCTCCGATATCTGTTTGCTGTCCAGATTCTGGATTAGTGGTGCTGGAAGAGCACAGCAGTTCAGGCAGCATCCAAGTAGCTTCGAAATCGACGTTTTGGGCAAAAGCCCTTCATCAGGAATAAAGGCAGTGAGCCTGAAGTGTGGAGAGATAAGCTAGAGGAGGGTGGGAAGAAAGTAGCATAGAGTACAATGGGTGAGTGGGGAAGGGGATGAAGATGATAGGTTAGGGAGGCGAAGGTGGAGTGGATAGGTGGAAAAGGAGATAGGCAAGTAGGACAAGTCCGGACAAGTCATGGGGACAGTTACTGAGCTGGAAGTTTAGAACTAGGGTGAGGTGGGGGAAGGGGAAATGAGGAAACTGTCCACATTGATGCCCTGGGGTTGAAGACCCCACCCCTCCAACCGTAACAAGGACAGAACGCCCCTGGTGCTCACCTTCCACCCTACCAACCTTCGCATAAACCAAATCATCCGCCGACATTTCTGCCACCTCCAATCAGACCCCACTACCAGGGATATATTTCCCTCCCCACCCCTTTCCGCAAAGACCGTTCCCTCCGTGATTACCTGGTCAGGTCCACGCCCCCAAACAACCCACCCTCCAATCCTGGCTTTACTCACTAAATCTCCGATATCTGTTTGCTGTCCAGATTCTGGATTAGTGGTGCTGGAAGAGCACAGCAGTTCAGGCAGCATCCAAGTAGCTTCGAAATCGACGTTTTGGGCAAAAGCCCTTCATCAGGAATAAAGGCAGTGAGCCTGAAGTGTGGAGAGATAAGCTAGAGGAGGGTGGGGGTGGGAAGAAAGTAGCATAGAGTACAATGGGTGAGTGGGGAAGGGGATGAAGATGATAGGTTAGGGAGGCGAAGGTGGAGTGGATAGGTGGAAAAGGAGATAGGCAAGTAGGACAAGTCCGGACAAGTCATGGGGACAGTTACTGAGCTGGAAGTTTAGAACTAGGGTGAGGTGGGGGAAGGGGAAATGAGGAAACTGTCCACATTGATGCCCTGGGGTTGAAGACCCCACCCCTCCAACTGTAACAAGGACAGAACGCCCCTGGTGCTCACCTTCCACCCTACCAACCTTCGCATAAACCAAATCATCCGCCGACATTTCTGCCACCTCCAATCAGACCCCACTACCAGGGATATATTTCCCTCCCCACCCCTTTCCGCAAAGACCGTTCCCTCCGTGATTACCTGGTCAGGTCCACGCCCCCAAACAACCCACCCTCCAATCCTGGCACTTACCCCTGCCACCGCAGGAACTGTAAAACCTGCGCCCAAACCTCCTCCCTCACCTCTATCCAAGACCCTAAAGGAGCCTTCCACATCCATCAAAGTTTTACTTGTACATCCACTAATATCATTTATTGTATCCGTTGCTCCCGATGCGGTCTCCTCTACACTGGGGAGACTGGGCGCCTCCTAGCAGAGTGCTTTAGGGAACATCTCTGGGACACCCGCACCAATCAACCACACCGCCCCATGGCCCAACATTTCAACTCCCCCTCCCACTCTGCCGAGGACATGGAGGTCCTGGGCCTCCTTCACCGCCGCTCCCTCACCACCAGATGCCAGGAGGAAGAACGCCTCATCTTCCGCCTCGGAACACTTCAACCCCAGGGCATCAATGTGGACTTCAACAGTTTCCTCATTAATATTCCTCACCCTAGTTCTAAACTTCCAGCTCAGTAACTGTCCCCATGACTTGTCTGGACTTGTCCTACCTGCCTATCTTCTTTTCTACCTATCCACTCCACCTTCTCCTCCCTGACCTATCACCTTCATCCCCTCCCCCACTCACCATTGTACTCTATGCTACTCTCTCCCCACCCCCACCCTCCTCTAGCTTATCTCTCCACGCTTCAGGCTCACTGCCTATATTCCTGATGAAGGGCTTTTGCCCGAAACGTCGATTTTGAAGCTACTTGGATGCTGCCTGAACTGCTGTGCTCTTCCAGCACCACTAATCCAGAATCTGGTTTCCAGCATCTGCAGTCATTGTTTTTACCTGTTTGCTGTCCAGGTCAACCTTGACTCTGAACTTTAAGAACAGTCTATTGGTACCCAATGTTTTTTACCTGTCAGGCATGACCAGTGTCCCAGCTCAATGTAGGCCTCTAACTCCCACTTCCTTCTGCACTTCTCTTACTAGATGCTTTTCACCAATGATTGTGGATTCTGTCTGGTTAAATCTTGCCATGAGTTGCTTTTCTGCAGCAACTGTATCTGAGGATTTTTTCAAAGCATATGGAAATTTGTACCCCTGCACATCACGTTATATGAACAATGAAATCAATTCTGCACTGCTGCTAGCATGTTGATGGAGCCTCACCATCGTCACCTTGGTAAAAGATACATCATGCAGATTTGCAGTCACCATTCAGCTTTTAGGTGTCAAATAGATCCAAGTTAGATTGTCTATCACACCAAGGAAGGAGAATTAACTGGTTGGTCTATCTCTTTTGAGCTTCAGAGATGTTCTCCCACTCAAGTCTGTATGCCATTATAATGTTGGGTGGAGTTTATTGCAATTGTCAATATTTATCCATTCAGAGCTAAAAATCATACAACACCAGGTTATAGTCCAACAGGCTTATTTGGAGTCTAGAGTAGAGTGGTGCTGGAAAGCACAGCAGGTCAGGCAGCATCCAAGTCCTGCTCCTGCTGAGCTTTTCCAGCACTACTCTAATCTAGGTTTATTTGAAGGCACTAGCTTTTGAAACGCTGCTCCTTTATCAGGTGATTGTGAAGCAGGTGCTCTACAACCAGCTGATGAAGAAGCAGCATTTGGAAAGGTAGTGCTTCCAAACAAACCTGTTGGACTATAACCGGGTGTTGTGTGATTTTTAACTTTGTCCACCCCAGTCCGACACTGGCTCATCCAATTCATGACTTCCATTCAGAGCATAACATTTTATACATCAGAGGAACTTGGAGTCCGACAGAACTGTGGAAAGGTAAAGCTTAGTTTTCACCAATCTCAAGGTTGAACGTGAATAGTTCACTCGGAATTTCTGCCAGCAAGTGGAAGAAGGGAAGTTGAGGTATCACTTTTTCATAACACTTGTCTGTCATTTTTAAAGGGATCTGTGTGAACATTGGACTTGATACCTTGAGGTTGATTTCTGAATGTGTATTTCTTTCCATCTCTCTAACCCTTTCTTTCTAAATCATAAGAAAATGTAAGTATTATAATGGTGAATATAAAATCTGTAGATGGTAGCTGGAACTTTCCATAGCTATATTTATTATTTGAAGATGTGTGTTCTTTTGTGTCTGTACTTGCCAGCTGTTAGTAATTAGGCTGTTCAATCTATTCCAATAACAGAAGATTATCAAGTCATACCCAACTCCATCTCACGAAGAAAGGCAACATAAACCTAAACCATCATTATTAGCCTGTTCTTTCTCTCTCTTGCTCACCCCCTTCCAGTTCTCACATAGACACATCAGTTTACTTGAATTAAGGTTTCACTTTTCCGCAACATTACTTGGAATAATTTTTAAAAAGCATGATCTAGGAGATTATCCCATCATCAAAAACTGACTGAATGGTGAAGTATATAAATTAGAAATGCCTTGAAAATATTCAGGAAACAATAGCAAAAATGTTTGCTGAAGCCGACTTTCTGAATGTTACTGCAGAAGATCCAAAGACAAAAATAAAGATGGCCATTCAACCTGTTTCATTTAAACCATGTCATAAAATCCTACAATCCCCTCTCTGCTAATTGTGGTAATTGGCTGATGTCTATTTAATTCTGGAATTTTTCAGTCCATTACTAACCTTGGGGTCTTTGAAGAATTTCTTATCCGTCTTGTATTTGCATGACAATTGTTTGAATCAGTGTCTCTTAGTCTTCTGTATAGTTTAATTTGAAGTGCTTGTCAAGATTTTTTTTCCAAATCTGTTTGCTATCTTTTGCATCGTATTACGGCCAACGCTTGTCCTTATGGGACATCTGCATATTCGTAAAAGACTGGAGAATAGTGACCTTAGCCTCTGCAATTTCTACATTTAATTCCCTCAGCAACTTTGCATGTATCTCATTGAATCCAGTGTCTAAAAAATCTTTTTTTTTTGCCAGTTCAATTACTCTACTGCCCCCTGTTTTAATGCTACATTGGCGACTAATCAATAATGCTGGATTACTGCAGGCAGATTTAGGGTTTGCTGGAAGGATTGGGATTGTTACTGATAAATTCAGTTTATAAAGTGTAATTTTCTGCACATGAGTCAAATAGGTGCTGAATATACTTGAGGAAAAGGACATCAGTCAATGGAGAAAGAGATTGGGTTTTCCAATTCTTACTTCACCACCGATTTATCACTAATGCCAAATAAGGTGCTAAGTGGTACTTGGGGGACAATTCACTAAGAGAAAGTGTTAGGTCTTTGTACAAGACCTTCGTTAGGCCTCAGTTAGAATATTGTATCCAGATCTGATCATCTTACGTGATGTGAAACACTGAGAATTAGAGAACGTTGAAATTGTATACCAAAAGTTTACTTTGAATTTTAAATCTTTTTCCCAATACAGCTTCAGAGAGCTGGAACTAAACTGATTAGAGATGTGTAGATTTAGGAAGGACTTGATTGAGAGTTACAGATAGTGAAGGGAACAAATTGCATTTGTGTGAATAGTTTATTTCAGATAACTGTTTGAGAAATAATAAGAGTCATATGCAGGAGCAGATGTAGGCCATACGTTAGGTGATGATTCTTTTCTTAGACAATGACGGACCTGTAGAACAGGATGCCAGTTTATATAATGGATGCTGATTCTGGCTAAGGTGAAGATCACATTATATTAAAAACAAGTATTGCATAACGCCACTCAGGGTGAGAGAGGTCTCAGGAATTAGTTTTAATTGCCTCAGGATCACAGAACTTCTAGAATATTTTTCCTGTCAATTTTATTTTCTGCTATTTTAGTGTCTTAGATGTTTTTTAGGTTGGATGAAAATCAATAAATCATGATACACAACATATGTGTTTAGAATACGTTGAGACCTTTTCCTTTTCCGTTATTCTTTATATATTTATACATTCATAGGAGTGAAGAGCACAAATTTGTTGAGTTATCTTTTATCTCGTGCCTTTCATGCAAGGATTGAATGCTTCTCTTGTACCAGTTTAAATAGAACACTATACAGTTTGAGAATACCTCGTTCTCAGTTGTATTTTTAAGATTATTTGCTTGTTGGTTTGTTATCTTGAGTATTAAGTTTACTAAGATATCAAAATCTCCTTTTAATTTAATCTTCATTTATTTTACATTATTTGTGGAGTATTCATTTCTTCTTCTTTCCTGCTTTTTGTGTAATGTTTTATATTTGTCTATATTAAACTTAGAAAGAGCAGATCCTGTCTCTGAAAGAAGTGACATGGTCTGACTGGGAAAACTGTTCGAGGTAGCACAATTATAAAATGTAACATTTATAGGGGTCATGACAATGACTGGTGGTATTGAAACTGAGGATTCATTTATGCAGAACTGAAATTTGTAGTGAAGTTCATCCTTTCACAAACTATATTTAACTTCCTAAGTCACATACTCTACTAAATCATAGAATCCCTTTAGTATGGAAACAGGCCCTTCAGCCCAACCCGTCCACACCCAGCCTCTGAAGAGTAACCCACCCATACCAATTCCCCTACCCTATGATTGTATATTTACCCCTGACTAATGCACCTAACCTACACATCCCTAAACATTATGGGCAATTTAGCATGGCCAATTCACCTTACCTGCACATCTTTGGATTGTGGGAGGAAACCAGAGCACCCAGAGGAAGCCCACCCAGACATGGACAGAATGTGCAAACTCCACACACACAGTAGCCCAAGGCTGGAATTGAACCTGGGTCCATGGTGCCGTGAGGCAGCAGTGCTAACCAGGCCACCACCAATCAACTGGCATTCCGAAGAAATAAATTGTAATTTCACTTAAAGTAGATGAAAAAAACTCAAGAATACCCATATAATGTTACATTATCATCTTTTGATAGATAATTGCTCTCTGGGTAAAGATAATGAGCTTCATCTTAGCCTCTTAACTTGGCCATTTCATCTTCATTACTAAATTTAAACTTTTTTTTGCAAGTTAATCAACATGTCTTTAACAGCCTTTATTTTGGTTTTGCTCCAAGTTCTGTAATGTGAATATACTGACAGTATTCTATCAATGATTATGAGTAGCAATTAATAATCAATAATAGTTGAACTTTATGAATGAAATGTACACAGTCTCAGCAAGTGATTTTTTTGGACTGTTCAAAGTGTAACTGTGACCTTTATTATGATGGTAATGTAACAAACCCTGATTGTCTTGGAAAAATGAACAGTCCATTTACTGTTTTATGATAGTGATACATAGCCAAAGCATACACTATTCTATATTATAGCCACCAAACTATTCAGTTTATGCAAAAGCAACCTTGGTAAATTGAATCTTACTATAAAAATGGAATCTTAGTTGGGATTAAAATTTTAATTAGTAAAATCTTAAAATTAAGTTACAATCTATTATAAACTAGAACCCAAATGTAAATTATTTGTCATATTTGAGCGGTGAATAGATTTGTGTGTTAAAATTAGTTAAGCAATCATGATAAAATGCATAACCTGTTTCCTTCAATTTTCTCTTTCTAATCCTCTCTCTTGATTTGCCTCTCCTCAAAATGATCCTCCTTTTTTCTTTCAATTTTTACTCATTTCTTGTTAAGTTCTCTTCCCTCTCATGTTCACATTGATTTGTTTCCAAACTATAACATCTGGATGTAGGTTTGAGTTACCATTTCAACAGATATTTTATCCCATGACAAATGAATGTTTGCAGAAGAAAAGCAGGTGGAATTATTTTATTATTAAGGGGTTTTATTGTTTTCTTAAAATTTTGGGCACTGCTGTAAAAAGACGTGTTTATAACAAAAGCATTGAAATTGCAATTCTAAAATTACACTTTATGTTTATTGACAATGAGTTGGAAATGGTGAAACTAATGGCAGGACTTACAATAAAAGGTCGATTCTAAAGCAAAATCAGTTCACTCAAGAAACAACAAAGCAAACAAAGTTTATTTACAGAGTCTATCAAAAGAAAATCTTTCTGAATTGCAGCAAACAACTAGAGACTAAAACTACAGCAACATCCGATAAGAGCTGGTAATCCCTTTAATTGTAGTGAGTGTATGTAATACTAACTGCATATAATCAATTCCAGTCACTTATAGCAGTGTGAGATTCATGGGGTGGGGGGGGGGGGAGGAATGGCAAGAATTAATCATTCTCATTCTGGCCTACAATAGTTTGTCATTATATACATACCACATTCTGTGAACCACTTGCATAAATTGACAGTTTAGTATGTGATCAGAAGGCACTTTATAAAACTAGGTGATTTAATTTAAAGGTCATTTATCTTCCTTTATGTTCAAGTACACAGTCAATATTCATGAATGGAATGTTCAGGTCAGTGCATCCAATGCATATCAGGTTTCTGTGAAATGAAATTTAGAAACTTATAGAAGGTTAATAGCGAGCCAAAGTGGAAATGGCAGGTAACTTAATTCAGAAAATTTGTATTTTGGATGATGCCTTTCCATTACCTATTGGAGCTGTGAACTCTCTGGCCCTTCATTTTTACACTTGACTGTCAGTGACCTTATGAAGTTCCAGTTCAGTTAACTGATGACTGAAGAACAGTTGGGAATGATAACATATCACTATATGATAGGAAGAACTCAACACAAAACAATTGATGCTGGGGTAGTATTGCAGCAGTTCAGAAGCATAAGAGAAACACCAACAGCTGCACAAATATCTCCTGTTATAATATTTAGGAAGTGATAATTAAGAGGATGTCCCCACTGGACAAATAGTATTAGCAGAAAATGAGTAGTCACTTGTATTTTCCCTATAGCATAATATATTGCAATATGTTGTAAAAACATGATATGATGGTTGAATAATTGCTTAAGATGTAATAGACTTTATTATATAAAGAAATTGGTGGTTCTACTAATCATAAGCATGAAATGTATTCCTCTTGAGGTGCTTATGATTGTGTTTTAATTGCATTTCTTTATTATTTTCTATTAATTTTGGCATTTACATCTTTAGAGCTCAGAGGATATCAACTTAATGGATTCAAAATTGGAAGCAGTTCTGCTCCAGTAATGTCAGTCAAAGTGAACCACTAGGAGAAGTTTCTCTGAGTTAGTGTAAAGGAAGAGACAGTTCATTAGCAATATTGTAGTGCCTTTTTTATAGAAAAAAAAGTCACAATGTGCTTCAAAGGGCTGTTATCAAACAAAACTCGATACTGAGTCAAGTAATAACCATTTGGAAATAAGATTGACAACAACGAATTTAATGCAAGTGCCACAAGGAATATTAAGACAGTTTTGCCTCAAACCCATTTAGTGTTAGCACCTTAAACAAGTTATATTGCTCATTGATAATAATGCATTCAGTTTTTCATTGGCCCTCCCCACATGTTGTGTCATTTGCTCTTTTAATGTTACCACTTGTAGAAATTCTGAAAATTATAAAGGGATTTTCATACACCAAATGAAAAGAAATTCAATCAACTGGCAAGTGAATCAGTAACCATAGGGCACATATTAGGATAATTATCAAAATAACTAAGTGTGGAAACAAGGACTTAATGTTTAAAATTCTTATGATCTGGAATGCATTGTTCCAAAGATGGTGGAAGCAGTATTTTTGGAAATGGACTGAATAAATAAGAAAATAACATTTTCAGGGTTAATGGAAAAAGCAATGAGAAATGTTTTTTAAAGCATATGTGAGGTGAGTAGTCTTCTCCTTTGTTGTAAGTACCACACATTTGAGGTCTCTTGATAGCACAGGTGCATGATCTATTCCACTATGTGGCCAGTACACAAAGAGACCTGTCAATGATATAGGTGATATTACCATCATTTGATATGATGATTAGAATGGTCTTTTGCTGTACTGCATAACGTGATGCTTCAAAAACAGGGAACATCCTTTCACAGGGCATGAACAGACTTCCCATATGAAAGGCAGAATCTGGACTAAATTTAGCAGCTCATCTTTTAAATGTCTGAAATCAGATCACCATGATGCTCCTGCTTTTCGAGAATAAAAACACATAGTTGCTTGGGTCTATCATAATAACTAAAACTGACATTTCCTTTGATCCTTTGAGAAGAGACCAGAATTGGACAATCTTCTAATTGAGGCCGAACCTAAGGAAACTATAACATCTGGATGTAGGCTTGCTCTCTGAGCTGGAAAGTTCATTTTCAGACATTTCGCCACCATACTAGGTAACATCTTCAGTGAGCCTCTGGATGAAGCATTGCTGATGATTCCTGCTTTCTATTTATATGCTTGGGTTTCTTTGGGTTGGTGACATCATTTCCTGTTCTTTTTCTCAGGGGTGGTAAATTGGGTCCAAGTCAATGTGTTTGTTGACAGAGGTCCGCTTGGAATGCCATGCTTCTAGGAATTCTTGTGTGTGTCTCTGTTTGGTTTGTCCCGGGGGTGGATGTGTTGTCCCAGTCGAAGTGGTGTCCTTCTTCATTTGTATGTAAGAATATTAGTGAGAGAGGGTCATGTCGTTTTGTGGCTAGTTGATGTTCATGTATCCTGGTGGCTAGTTTTCTGCCCATTTGTCCAATGTAGTGTTTGTTACAGTCCTTGCAAGGTATTTTGTAAATGACATTAGTTTTGCTTGTTGTCTGTATAGGATCTTTCAAGTTCATTAGCTGCTGTTTTAGTGTGTTGGTGGGTTTGTGGGCTACCATGATGCCAAGGGGTCTGAGTAGTCTGGCAGCCATTTCTGAGATGTCTTTGATGTAGGTGAGAGTGGCTAAGGTTTCTGGACGTGTTTTGTCTGCTTGTTTGGGTTTGTTGCTGAGAAATCTGCGGACTGTATTCATTGGGTACCCGTTCTTTTTGAATACACTGTACAGGTGAATTTCCTCTGCTCTGCATAGTTCTTCTGTGATGCAGTGTGTGGTGGCTTAGAACATAGAACATAGAACAATACAGCACAGAACAGGCCCTTCGGCCCACGATGTTGTGCCGAACTTCTATCCTAGATTAAGCACCCATCCATGTACCTATCCAAATGCCGCTTAAAGGTCGCCAATGAATCTGACTCTACCACTCCCACAGGCAGCGCATTCCATGCCCCCACCACTCTCTGGGTAAAGAACCCACCCCTGACATCTCCCCTATACCTTCCACCCTTCACCTTAAATTTATGTCCCCTTGTAACACTCTGTTGTACCCGGGGAAAAAGTTTCTGACTGTCTACTCTATCTATTCCTCTGATCATCTTATAAACCTCTATCAAGTCACCCCTCATCCTTCGCCGTTCCAACGAGAAAAGGCCGAGAACTCTCAACCTATCCTCGTACGACCTACTCTCCATTCCAGGCAACATCCTGGTAAGTCTTCTCTGCACCCTCTCCAAAGCTTCCACATCTTTCCTAAAGTGAGGCGACCAGAACTGCACACAGTACTCCAAATGTGGCCTAACCAAAGTCCTGTACAGCTGCAACATCACTTCACGACTCTTGAATTCAATCCCTCTGCTAATGAACGATAATACTCCATAGGCCTTCTTACAAACTCTATCCACCTGAGTGGCAACCTTCAAAGATCTATGTACATAGACCCCAAGATCCCTCTGTTCCTCCACCTGACCAAGAACCCTACCATTAACCCTGTATTCCGCATTCTTATTTGTTCTTCCAAAATGGACAACCTCACACTTGGCAGGGTTGAACTCCATCTGCCACTCCTCAACCCAGCTCTGCATCATATCTAAGTCCCTCTGCAGCCGACAACAGCCCTCCTCACTGTCCACGACTCCACCTATCTTTGTATCATCTGCAAATTTACTGACCCACCCTTCGACTCCCTCATCTAAGTCATTAATAAAAATTACAAACAGCAGAGGACCCAGAACTGATCCCTGCGGAACTCCACTTGTAACTGGACTCCATGCTGAATATTTACCATCTACCACCGCTCTCTGACTTCGACCGGTTAGCCAGTTTTCTATCCAATTGGCCAAATTACCCTCTATCCCATGCCTCCTGACTTTCCGCATAAGCCTACCATGGGGAACCTTATCAAATGCCTTACTAAAATCCATGTACAGTACATCCACTGCTCTACCCTCATCCACATGCTTGGTCACCTCCTCGAAGAATTCAATAAGACTTGTAAGGCAAGACCTACCCTTCACAAATCCGTGCTGGCTGTCCCTAATCAAGCAGTGTCTTTCCAGATACTCGTAAATCCTATCCCTCAGTACCCTTTCCATTACTTTGCCTACCACAGAAGTAAGACTAACTGGCCTGTAATTCCCGGGGTTATCCCTATTCCCTTTTTTGAACAGGGGCACAACATTCGCTACTCTCCAGTCCCCTGGTACCACCCCCGTTGCCAGTGAAGACGAGAAGATCATTGCCAACGGTACTACAATTTCCTCTCTTGCTTCCCACATAATCCTAGGATATATCCCGTCAGGCCCGGGGGACTTGTCTATCCTCAAGTTGTTCAAAATGTCCAACACATCTTCCTTCCTAACAGATATCTCTTCTAGCTTATCAGTCCGTTTCACACTCTCCTCTTCAACAATACGGTCCCTCTCATTCGTAAATACTGAAGAGAAGTACTTGTTCAAGACCTCTCCTATCTCTTCCGACTCAATACACAGTCTCCCACCACTGTCCTTGATCGGACCTACCCTCGTTCTCGTCATTCTCAGGTTTCTCACATACGCATAGAATGCCTTGGGGTTATCCTTGATCCTATCCGCCAGAGATTTTTCATGCCCTCTCTTAGCTCTCCTAATCCCTTTCTTCAGGTCCCTTCTGGCTATCCTGTATCCCTCCACTGCTCTGTCTGAACCTTGTTTCCTCAACCTTATGTAAGCCTCCTTCTTCCTCTTTACTAGACATTCAACCTCCCTCGTCAACCAAGGCTCCCTCACACGACCATTTCTTTCCTTCCTGATCGGTACATACATATCAAGGACACGTCGTATCTGCTCCTTGAAAAAGTTCCACATTTCCACCACATCCTTCCCTGACAGCCTATGCTCCCAACGTATGCTCCTCAAATCCTGTCTTACAGCATCGTAATTTCCCTTCCCCCAATTGTAAAAACTTCCTTGTTGTGCGCACCTATCTCTCTCCATAACCAAGGTGAAAGTCACAGAATTGTGGTCACCATCACCAAAATGTTCACCCACTAACAAGCCCACCACTTGTCCCGGTTCATTACTGAGTACCAAATCCAATATGGCCTCCCCTCTGGTTGGACAATCTATATACTGCGTTAGAAAAGCTTCCTGGACACACTGCACAAACACCGCCCCATCCAATCTACTTGATCTAAAGAGCTTCCAATCAATATTTGGGAAGTTGAAGTCGCCCATGACTACGACCCTGTGGCTTCTGCACCTTTCCAAAATCTGTTTCCCAATCTGTTTCTCCACATCTCTGCTGCTATTGGGGGGCCTATAATAAACACCCAACAAGGTGACTGCACCTTTCCTATTTCTGACTTTCCTACTTCCAGAGGCAGATCCCCCCTCAAACTTCCTTTCTGCAGCCGTTATACCATTTCTAATTAGCAATGCCAACCCCCTCCTTTTTTACCACCCTCCCTAATCTTACTGAAACATCTGTAACCAGGAACCTCCAACAGCCATTCCTGTCCCTCATCTATCCATGTTTCCGTGATGGCCACAACATCGTAGTCCCAGGTACCGATCCACGCCTTAAGTTCACCCACCTTATTTCTGATACTCCTTGCATTGAAGTATACGCACTTGAGCCCATCTCTGTGTCTGCAAGTAGTCCCTGTCAGTGCTACCTTCTCCACAGCCTCCCTACAGTCTTGGACATCCTGACACACAGCTAGCTTACTTGCTGGACTACAAGTCCGGATCCCATCCCCCTGCCAAATTAGTTTAAACCCCCCCGAAGAGTGCTAGCAAACCTACCCCCCAGGATATTGGTGCCCTTCTGGTTCAGGTGCAACCCGTCCTGTTTATACAGGTCCCACCTTCCCCAGAATGCAGTCCAATTGTCCAAATATCTGAAGCCCTCCCTCCTACACCATCCTTGCAGCCACGTGTTCAACTGCACTCTCTCCCTATTCTTTGCCTCTCTGTCACGTGGCACCGGCAACAACCCAGAGATGACGACTCTGTCTGTCCTAGCTTTTAGCTTCCAGCCTAACTCCTTGAGCTCTTGAATGACCTCCCCACCCCTCTTCCTACCTGTGTCGTTGGTGCCAATGTGTACCACGACTTCTGGCTGCACACCCTCCCCCTTAAGGATTCTGAAGACACGGTCCGAGACGTCTCGGACCCTAGCACCCGGGAGGCAACAAACCATCCGAGAGTCTTGCCCATGTCCACAGAACCGCCTGTCCGTCCCTCTAACTAGAGAGTCCCCTATAACTAGCGCTCTCCTCTTCTCCCCCTTTCCCTTCTGAATCTCAGAGCCACAGACCCCTTCACTGCAGCTTACACCTGCAAGGCTGTCCCCCACAACAGTTTCCAAAGCTGCATACTTATTTTTTAGGGGAACGACCACAGGGGAACCCTGCACTGCCTGCTTCTTCCCCTTCCCACCTCTAACTGTTACCCAGCTACCTCTGTTCTCCGGCTTAACTATGTCCCTGTAGCTTCTATCGATCACCCTCTCAGCCTCTCGAATAATCCTCAGCTCATCCAGCTCCAGTTCCAGTTCCCTAACTCGTTCGGTGAGGATCAGGATCTGACTGCATTTCCTGCAGACGAAGTCAGCAGGAGTATCGGTGGTCACCCCTACCTCAAACATCCTGCAGGAGGAACATTCCACCGCCTGCGCTGCCATGACTGTACACTGTCTCCAAAAACAAGAACACTGAGTCAATAACCTGTGGACTTTAAAGTTAGGTTAGAGGAGGAGGGTGGGAGGGAGGCCCTATGGGAGTAGGACCTGGGGTCTAGAACACACCCACTCAAATACTAATCACTTGCCTTCCCGCCCAGCTATGCACTCCAACCTCACTTCCGCTGCCCGCTACAGGTAAGTAATTTTGAAACAAACTGTCTTACCTTAGCTGTAGTCTCCCGGGTTCGTTTTTCCTCGGCCGCTGCTCCCACTCAAATGACCGTTGGTGATTAAAGGGTGAGTATTTATACTCACCGTTCTCCTTCCCGGCTGCCCCTCTGTTTGCCGTCACTTCCTCTGCTGCTCCCGCTCTTTTTGTGAAGAGGAAAAAAAAACACCGCTGCCCGCTACAGGTAAGTAATTTTGAAACAAACTGTCTTACCTTAGCTGTAGTCTCCCGGGTTCGTTTTTCCTTGGCCGCTGCTCCCACTCAAATGACCGTTGGTGATTAAAGGATGAGTATTTATACTCACCGTTCTCCTTCCCGGCTGCCCCTCTGTTTGCCGTCACTTCCTCTGATGCTCCCAACATTATTCCAACTGCTTGTTGGAATAATGTTCTGATGCTGTTTCGTTTGTGGATGTTGGGGTGATTGCTTCTGTAATTCAGTATTTGGTCAGTGTGTGTTGTTTTCCTGTAGATTCTGGTTTATGTTCCCCATTGGCTGTTCGCTCTACTGTGACATCTAGGAATGGCAGTTTGTTGGTGTTTTCCTCCTTTGTAGTGAATTTTATGCCAGTAAGGGTATTACTGATGGTCTTGAAGGTTTCCTTTAATGTGTTTTGTTTAGTGATGACAAAAGTGTCATCCACGTAGCGGACCCAAAGTTTGGGTTGGATGGTTGGCAGAGCTATTTGTTTGGATCTCTGCATTACCATCTCCTCTAAGAACCCTGATATCGGAGATCCCATGGGTGTTCCGTTGGTTTGTCTGTAGGTTTTGTTGTTGAAGGTGAAGTGGGTAGTAAGACATACGTCCACGACCTTGACGATATTGTCCTTGCTGATGAAGTTAGTGGTGTTTGGTGTGTGTGTCTTTGGCTAAAAACAAGGATTGCAGATGCTGGAAACCAGATTCCAGATTAGAGTGGTGCTGAAGCGCAGCAGTTCAGCAGCATCCGAGGAGCAGGAAAATCTGCTTCTCGGATGCTGCCTGAACTGCTGTGCTTTTCGAGCATCACTCTAATCTGGTGTGTGTCTTTGGGTTGTCTAATAATGTAGTCAGTGTTTCCTTGGCCTGGTTGACATTGATTGATGTGAACAGGGCTGTTATATCAAAGACAACAATTATTTCACCCTCTTCTATCTTGCTGTCTTTGATGGTCTTCAGGAATACTTGGGTGGAGTGGATGGAGTGGCGTGAATCTTCTACTAAGTGGGCTTTAGTCTTTGGTGTAGCTCTCTGGCCAATCTGTAAGTTGGTATTCCAGGTAGCAAGACTATGGGTCTGAGGAGGGTGTTCCTGGTTTGTGAATTTTGGGTATTCCGTAGAAGGGTGATGTGTTGGATCCGTTTGGTTTCATTTTTTGGAAGTCGGTCTTATTTATTTCTCCAGATTCTGATGTTTTTTGAGGGGTATGATTCGGTTCTCTAGTTGTGGGGTCGGGTCTATCACTACTTGTTGGTAAGTGTTGGTATCTGCAAGTAGTGCGTTTGATTTTTTAATGTCGTCTCTTTGGTTTAAAATGACTATCAAACGTCCTTTGTCTGCAGGTAGGATAACAATTTTTTTTTAGTCTTTCTAGTGCTTTCCTTTCTTGTGTATTGAGTGTGTTTCCTTCCTTTCTTCTGCTTAATGTTGGTGTGACTACCTGTCTTATAGTTTTCTGGGTTTCTTCTGTGAGTTGTTTGTCTTTCAGTGTTGTTTCTAATGCTGCAAAGAAATCTTTCTTGTCTACATCCTGGCTGTTATAATTTAATCCTCTTACTAAGACGGCTTTTTCAGTATCTGTTAAGGGTTGATCAGATAAGTCTTCTGTGTTGTCAGTGTTGTGACTGTGTAAGTTTGTCCAGTTTTTTTTGCAGGTCTAGTTTTTTTCATTTTCTTTGTTTGTCCCTGTCTAATATCTATGGCTTGTTGTACTGTGTCTGCCCATTCATGGTCTGTTGCATACGTGGTAAAGATTTTTGGTGCAAAATTTCCTGGTTGTATTTACGGAGTTTGTTCTGGGTTTCATTAATCATTTCTCTAAGCGATCTGCGACCGTTTTGCTCTGCTATTCTTTTAGTTAGTGGGGTGTTAAAGGGAAGTTTATATTTAAGACATTTAGATAGTACCTGTTTTCTTAGGCATTCGTGCAAGAAGTATAGCTGTTCGCTGGTGGCACTCTGTCGGATGATATTCGTTTTCAGGCCAGTTTTAGCGTATTGCGCCCATAGGTGTAAGTGAGTTTTGAGAAGATTTGTAGCTCAGGTTTAGGTTCTGCATGTAGGTTTGCTCCCTGAGCTAGAAGGTTCATTTTCAGATGTTTCGTCACCATACTAGGTAACATCTTCAGTGAGCCTCCAGATGAAGCATTGCTGATGAATCCTGCTTTCTATTTATATGTTTGGTTTCTTTGGGTTGGTGATGTCATTTCCTGTTGTGACATCATTTTCTTTCGTGATGTCATTTCCTGTTCTTTTTCTCGGGGGTTGGTAAATCAGGTCCACGTCAATGTGTTTGTTGATAGAGTTCCGGTTGGAATGCCATGCTTCTAGGAATACTCGTGCTTGTCTCTGTTTGGCTTGTCCTGGGATGGATGTGTTGTTGCAATCGAAATGGTGTCCTTCCCATCAGTAAGGATGTTAGTGAGAGAGGATCATGTTGTTTTGTGGCTAGTTGATGTTCATGTATCCTGGTGGCTAGTTTTCTGCCTGTTTTTCCAATATAGTGTTTGTTACAGTCCTTGCACAGTATTTTGTAAATTACATTAGTTTTGTTTGTTGTATGTTTTGGGTCTTTCAAGTTCATTAGCTGCTGTTTTAGTGTGTTGGTGAATTTGTGGGCTATCATGATGCCAAGGGGTCTGAGTAGTCTGGCAGTCATTTCCGAGATGTCTTTGATGTAGGAGGAAGTGGCTAGGGATTCTGGACGTGTTTTGTCTGCTTGTTTGGGTTCATTGCTGAGAAATCTGTGGACTGTGTTCATTGGATACCCGTACCTTTTGAATATACTGTATAGGTGAATTTCCTCTGCTCTGCAAGGTTCCTCTGTGCTGCAGTGTGTGGTGGCTCGTTAGAATAATGTACCATGCCAAGACTGTAACAAACACTACCTTGCAAAAACTGGCAGAAAACTAGCCACCAGGGTACATGAACATCAACTAGCCACAAAACAACATGACCCTCTCTCACTAATATCTTACATTCAGATGAGGAAGGGCACCATTTCAACTGGGACAACATATCCATCCAGGACAAGTCAAACAGAGACATGCACAAGAATTCCATCAACAAAAACATTGACTTGGACCTGATTTACCACCCCCTAAGAAAAAGAACCGGAAATGACATCACCATAGGAAATGATGTCTCCACAGGAAATGACCTCACCAACCCAAAGAAACCCAAACATATATAAATAGAAAGCAGAAATCATCAGCAATGCTTCGTCCGGAGGCTCACTGAAAATGTTACCTAGTATGATGAAATGTCTGAAAATGAACCTTCCAGCTCAGTGAGCAAACCTACATCCAGAACCTGAGCTACAAATCTTCTCAAAGCTTGCTAACTATAACATCTTTAAATCAACTAAAGCCCAATCAATATAGTAGCTAAATATTATGAAGTAAAACTCTAGAACATGCAATAATCCTCACATTCATACTGATAAGATCATTACCACCCACCCCTCTATCTCCATCAGTAAGAGCATCAAGCAATAGTGGTTTCAGATGGAATCTTAATCTCCAAATATTGCAGTAAAAATATTAGAAACTGCAGTGTTGTGTTGATCTGAAATACAATCTGTAACTTGTTTGGTATAAATACATTCCTTGGCTGGGAAATATACTTGGTAATAGTCTCATCCATGCATTAGCTTTGAGGTTTGGATCAAGGCACGCTATGAGTTATACGAAGTGCAGAAAAAAAGTACATAATTGGCCCATATTCCTCCAGATGTTTGCTAGATACTGCATGTCAATTTTTAGTTTATGTCAGACCAATGTGTTGAAATATGGAAATCCTACGTGTTGTTGCTCATTGATAAATGTGCAGATAAAACAGAATGATATTTCAATCAATCAGAAAAACAGCATTTTCTAAATTGTTACTAAGATATACAGGTGAATGTCCAATGATCTTCACATTGTCATTTGTAGAAAATATTGTATGTGGGATTTCAAACTGTGATTATTCAAGTGTGTATAAATATTCTGTGTATAAATATAAACAGGTGAATACCAATTTTCAGGAGCAGCAGTGGGAAATGTAACCCATGCAGTCTATTTTCTTTTATCCAACTTTCATAATTTGGCTAAATCACTTTGTTTTTGTGAAACACATCTGTTTGTATCCATTATGTTGTTGCTTTAGTAACTTCCCATGAGAAATTGATGAATCTAGGCTTTATTGCTATTTTAGATCTGCCTTCTCATTCCTAATCTCTGAACAAATTGCTTGGAATAGCAATCTCAGTCCCCTTTGTAATCTTGAAAATTTAAATTAGCACACCTTGAAGTCTCTTTACCAAAGAAAGTAAAACTGGCTCTGTAGTCTTAATAAAAAAAAATTACATATAGCTCTTTTGAAGAAAAATGAATGATTGCAATCTCATTTAGATGTGATTGAGAAATAGCCCCTGATTTGGCATCTGACAATTAAATGTAGATTAATGTATTGCTACATACATGGGTAAAGCTAATGCAAACCATATTTTTACCATGCTGGGTTATACAGTTTGACGAGTGTCAAGAAGACTTGTGTTAAAACGCTTTTGCTATAGACTTTCTGCACTGATTCTGAAACTTTGAGGATTTAAGCAAATGGAACAATCAAATATCGAAGAAAAATCATTAGCCCCCTTATGCAAGATTGAGTTTGGATTGCAAATCAGATTCAGTTTCCTGCCTCCTCAGGAGAGGTCCAGGGAAAGGACCACTAGGTTAAAAGCATTAGTGAGCATCATAGGCAGCTGGGTCTTCTCACCCCAGAGGAACATGATTTTCAAATGGGCCTGATTGAGATGTTTAGCTGAATACCTGATTCCAATTAAATAAGTTAGGAAGAACAATTAGATATACATATAAATTTCATTAGCGTAAAACTATCTTACATACTAACAAGTTTTTATTTTCACAGAGCACCACAGATGTTTGGAACAATTTACCAATTTATGCAGTGAGTGCAGGCCAGTTCAAATGCTATACATATATATTGATACAAAACAGCAGTGCAAAAGCAAGTGGTAAAACCCGGGCAAGGAAACCTCCTGCTTATTACCACGTACTGCTCTCCCTCAGCTGATGAATTGGTACTCCTCCATGTTGAAAAATGTTTCAAGGAAGCGCAAGATGGAAAAGGCACAAAATACACTCTGAGTGGGGAATTTCAATAGGTTTGCAGCAGGAAGTGGAGGAACCAATAAGAGGGAAAAACGTACTTGACCTCATCCTTGCCAGTTGCAGATGCATCTGTCCATGACAGTGTCAGTAAGAGCGATCACTGTACAGTCCTTGTGGAGATGAAGTCCTGTCTTCAAATTGAGAGTATCTTCCATCGTGTTGTGTGGCATTATCAGTGTGCTAAATGGGACAGACTTTGAACAGATCTAGGAACTCAACACTGAGCATCTGCAAGGCACTGTGGGCCATCAACAACATCAGAATTGTACTCCAGCGTAATCTGTAACCTCCTGGCCCAGCATTTCCCCATTCAACCCATTACCATCAAGCCAGGGGATTGACGCTGGTTCAATGGAGAGTGCAGGAGGGCATGCCAGGAACAGCACCAGGTGTATCAGAAGATGAGGTGTCAACCTGATGAAATCACCAAACAGGATTACTTGCATGCCCAACAGCATAAACAGCATGTGACAGAGTTAATTGATCCCAAAACCAATGGATCAGATCAAATCTCTGGAGTTGCCACATCCAGTCATGAATGGTGGTGAATGATTTAAAAAAACTCACTGGAGGAGGAGATTCCACAACTATCCCCATCCTCAATGGTGGAAGAGCACAGCACATCACTGCAAAAGATAAGGCTGAAGCTTTTGCAGCAATCTTGAGCCAGAAATGCTGAGTGGATGATCAATCTTGGCCTCCTCCAATGGTCCCCAGCATTACAGATACCAATCTTCAGCCAATTCAATTCAGTCCTCGTGGTTTCAAGAAACAATTGGAGACACTGGGTACTGCAAAGGCTATGGGCCTTGATAACATGTCGGCAATACGACTGAAGACTTATGCTCCAGAAATTGCTGCTCCCCTAGCCAAATTGTTCCAATACAGTTATAACACTGTTAAAAATTGCACAACACCAGGTTATAGTCCAACAGATTTAACTTTGACCACCCCAGCCCAACACTGGCACCTCCACATCATAGTTATAACACCAACATTGACCAGACAATGTGGAAAATTGGCCAGTTCTTGTACATACATAGTATGTAATCCAATTACTGCCCCATAAGTCTACTCTTGATTATCAGGAAAGTGATGGAAGGTGTCATCAAGTACTATCAAGCAACACCTGCTCAGTAACAACCTGCTCAGTGATGCACAGTTTGGATTCAGCCAGGGCCATTCAGCTGTTGGCCTCGTAGCCTTGGTTCAAATGTGGACAAAAGAGCTGAACTCCAGAGGTGAGGTGAGAGTGACAGCCCTTAACATCAAAGCTGCACTTGACCGAATGTGACATCAAGGAGCCCCAGTAAAACTGGACTGTGGCAAGCTCTCTGGTGGTTGGAGTTATACCTGACACACAGGAAGATGGTCATGGTTGTTGGAGGTCAGTCATCTCAGCTCCAGGATGTCTCTGCAGGAGTTCCTCAGGGAAGTGTCCTTGGCCCAACCATCTTCAGCTGCTTCATCAATCACCTTTCCTCCATCATAACATCAGAGGTAGGGATGTTCAGCAATGTTTGCACAATGTTTAGCACCATTCATGACTCCTCTGATACTGAAGCAAACCATGTTCAAATGCAACAAGATCTGGATAATATCCAGGCTTGGACTGACAAGTAACATTTATGCCACACCAATGAATATGGCCATCACAAATAAGAGATAATCTAACCATCACCCCTTGACACTCAATGATGTTACCATCACTGAATTCCCCAACATCAACATCTTTGGGGTTTGCACTGTTCAGACACTCAACTGGACTCACCACATAAACACATTGGCTACAAGAGTAAGTCAGAATCTAGGAATACTGCAACAAATAATTTCCCCTCCTTACTCCTCAAAGCCTATCCACCATTACAAGCCAAAAGTCAGGATTGCATTGGAATGTTCCCTCCTTGCAGCCCCAGCACAAGAAGCTTGACACTATCCAGGATAAAGCAGCCCGTTTGATTGGCACTACAGTCACAAGCATTCACACTCTCTGCCATTGATGCGCAGTAGCAGCTACCTACAAGATGCACTACATAAATTCACCAAAGATGCTCAGACATCACCTTCCAAACCCATGACCACATCCATATAGAAGGGCAAAGGCAGCAGATATTTGGGAAAAACACCACCTTCAATGTTCCTATCCAAGCCACTCACCATTTTGACTTGGAAATATATTGTCGATCCTTCACTATTGTTGGGTCAAAATCCTGGAAATCCTTCCCTAATATCATTGTGAGTCAACAGGCAGACTGCATTGGTTCAAGAAGGCAGCTCACCACCAGTTTCTCAAGGGCAACAACGGTCAGCAATAAATGCTGGCCAGCCAGTAATGCCCACATCCTATAAATGAATGAATAATAAAAAAAAACATGATTGCAATGCATCGTAAGCACCAGAGATTGATGCTGTGGAATGTTTACGATGAATTTGCATCAATGTTGTCACCAATCTGCTGTTTGTTGTGAGTAAACTAACTAAGCAGCCAGACTAATTTAATCCAAAGAGATGGACCAACAAGAGAGGGTGAGTTATTGTAATTCTCCCACTCTTTCTGTCATGTAAGTTAGAAACATCAAAGGAGAAACTCACTACTGAAGTCAGAGACGCTGATTCTGGTAAAAGGGTGATTACAGTAGCTACATGGAAATTGTATTAATAACATAAGACTGACTGGAAGTCAGCTTTTAGCATACATATTCGTTCTTAGTTGCTAATTGACATTATTTGAATTTTGCTGCAGATGCGAAAACAAATAACCAGTGGTATTAGCACTCAAGTACTAATTGGACATTATTCACTTAGAGCAGCATATGTGGGCTGAGAGACCAATTTGGACATGGCTTGGAGCAGAGATGTCTGACCTTCAACAACCACAACCATCATCCTTTCTGCCAGGCATGACTCAAAACACTGAGTATTTCTGTGCCCTGCCTCTTCCAAGTGATTCTCAACAAGGAAGAATACTGACTCATCAACCAAGGAGGTGGTGGTGGGCTGTATGTGGTAATTACCAGGAGGTTCTATGGTCCATGTTTAACTTGATGCCATGAGACTTCACAGGGTCTGGAGTCAATGTTGAGGACTCCCAAGGAAATTCCATCCCGACTGTATGCTACTGTGCTACTGCCACTGTTGGGTTAGTCTTGCCAATGGAATGGTGAGAGTCACACCTAGGATATTGTCAGGTGTGACTCCATACAATGATTATTTTGGGCTGTTGCATACTTAGGCTGGCACAGCACACTCAATTTTGGTGCTAGTCCCCCCCAAAGTTGGTATGAGGGTCTTTGCTTATTGACAGGGCTGCCTGAGTTTGTCAATGCTTGTCTAATTCACTGGCAATGTCTATTTAATGTTATTCCCTTTGTTAAAAATAAGACTTTGTAACAGGTTGATACAACTGAGTTTGAAAGTGAAGTAGTTCATTCTGAGGTGGGTGTGTTTAATTTGAACAAAGGAAATTATAATTAAATTCCCGACAGTGTGAAAACAGGCCCTTCGGCCCAACAAGTTCACACCGAGCCTCTGAAGAGTAACCCAACCATACCCATTCCCCTACTCTATCATTGGATTGTGGGAGGAAACCCACACAGAAACGGGGAAAACATGCAAACTCCACACAGATAGTTGCCTGAGGTGGGAATTGAACCTGGGTATCTCACTGTGAGGCAGCAGTGCTAACCACTGAGCCACCGTGCTGCCAAATTATGAAGGCATGAGGTACAAATTGTCTCAGCCAATTTGGGAAAGTACATTATGACTGTACATGAGCAATAGATAATCTTTAAAGAACTGTTACATGACTGGAGCAACTATACATTCCTTTAAGGTGCAAAAACGCAAAACTCAGTCAACCATGGCTAACAAAGAAAGTTGAGAATTATTAAAAATAATTGTCTATAAAGTTGCTAGAAACAGCAGTAGTTCTGAGGACTGGGAAATTTATTGAATATGATAAAAAGGACAAAAGAACTTCAAAGAGAGATTAGAATATGAATGCAATCCAGTAAAAAAACATAAAAATGAAATGGAAAAGCTTCTGTTGGTAAATATAAATGAAATCTTTGGCTAAAACAAATATAGATTCACTACAAGCAGAATCTGAAGAATTTATAATGAGGATAGGGAAATAGCAGAGAAGCCAACTGAATACTTTAAATCTGCTTTCACAGAGGGAGACACCAGAAATCTCTCAGAAATAGAGATCCAAGTGACTAGGGAGAATGAGTTAGAGGATATTGAACTAGAGAAATTAATGTGGCTGAAAATTGATAAATCCTTAGGACCTGGTGTAGAAGAAGGTAGCTGTAGAGATAATTGGTGCATTAGTGATCACCTTCCAATATTCTAAAGATTCCTGTGGATTGGAAGGTAGAAATGGTTTCCATACCATTTAAGAGGGGAATAAGAGAAAACAGGGAACTACAGAACTGTAGGTCTTTTATCATTCATGGGGAAAATACTAGAATTAATTACAAAGGAAGGAATAAATAGAGACTTGATTGATAATTAAATCCATTTCATAGAGTTATAGAGGTTTACAGAATGAAAACAGGTCCTTCGGCCCAACTTGACCATGCCATCCAGTTTTCACAATTAAACTAGTCCTATTTGCCTGTGTTTGGTCCATATCCTTCCATACCTATCCCACCCATGTACCAGTCTAGATGTTTCTTAAATGACAAAATTGTACCCACCTCCACCACTTCCTCTGACAGTCCGTTCCAGACAATCACCACTCTCTGTGTGCAAAATTATCCCTCTCAACCTTTTGTATCTCTCCCCTCTCACCTTTAAACCTATGCCCTCTAGTTTTAGACTTTCCACCATTGGAAAACACCATTGGCTATCTATGCAAAAGTGAGGACTACAGATGCTAGAAATCAGAGTCTAGATTAGAGTGGTGCTGGAAAAGTACAGCCGGTCAGGCAGCTTCCGAGGAGCAGGAAAATCGATGTTTTGGGCAAAAGTCCAGATGAAGGGCTTTTGCCCGAAACATCGATTCTCCTGCTCCTCGAATGCTGCCTGACCAGCTGTGCTTTTCCAGCACCACTCTAATCTAGACCATTGGCTATCTACCTTATCTATGCCTCTCATGATTTTACAGAACTCTATAAGGCTACCTCTCAGTCTCCTACGCTCCAGGGAAAGAAAGTCACAGCCTACACAGGTCTCCCTACAACTCAAACCTTCCAGTCGAAGTAGAATCCCAGTAACTCTTCTCTGCTGTCATAATTTGCAGGCCTTCCCTCCAGGTTGATACACACAATCAGGTAAAATAAGGAGCTCAGGTTTTCTCTGTCTCTCTTTCCCACCTTCTCTCAATTAAAAAATAAATCCTGCTTTTGGTTCTCCTTCAGTATTCCAGTACGTTTGAAGTTAACTGGTTACAGCTCAAGATGGGCATGAGGGAATAAAACAGGGAGTGGTTTAAACAGAGAGAAAGAGATTTATCCTTAACCACTGCAGTAATTAACTTCACTGAGGCTCAGGAACCACCAAGAAGGAGAAGGCAGTTTCACCCCAGGAATTACTATGAGGGTAGGTCACTGCTCCCTGACTTCACACTTTGACCCCTTCCCTGACAGAGGACGTTTTTCAAATTGTTGTTCCACAATCACCACAAATATCCCAAGGTTTTCCAGTTGTCTCTCACAAGATCGAGTGTGAGGGTCAATAATGCTTTGAAATTAGGTCTCCTGCGAAAGATTTATGAGAGTTGGCACATCTTGCTAATAAACTTGGCAGGACAGCTGCAATCACTGCTTCACCCAAATAGTAACCAGAATTGCAGCAGGATCTGCATATTTAAAGCAGGGCCGTGCAGATTACTTGTGTAATTGGTGACTTACTCAGTGTCGATGGATAAGTTCTGCAAGCATTTTAATTAATTGTTTTTTTAAAAAATGCCTCCCTGCCTGTTTTCTGGCAAGTTTAGACTCTCCTTTAATGTTGTTTTTACCAAGCGTATATACAATTGGCACACATTTCTTGCAAATGTTTTCCAGATGTGCTGTGCCTTTTCTTCATTTAAAGCGAGGGTCAGAGAAAGATAAAACACCAGCTTAGGCAGTGAATTCATCAAAAATATTGCATCCCTGCCTTCATATGACTTAGTTATTTAGTATTTAATTTTCAAATTGGTGATTAGGGCAAATGAAGGCACACCTCTGAAATTAATAGCCTCATTTTAACATGTTCAATTCAGAGATTTGTGGCTCATCAATAAACAACAGATCTGAATATTACAAAACTAATCCATTTAAGGGCACCTAGGATTCTGAGTTTCAGTTATTTTCTTTTATTTATTCACTTCACCTCTTTCTGCTTTATGAGGATTTTTTTTTCAATTTGAGAATGTTTAACTTGCCAAATACTTTGCTTATTCTCGCTTATACAACAGTCCCTACATTTCACTTTGAAAAATGAAGTCAAAAGTACTTCATTGGCTGTGAAACACTTTATGCCATCCTGTTTTCCTGAAAGAGGCAATGGAGATGCAATTATTTTTATAGAATCACGGATAGTAGAGCACATATACAGGCCATTTTATCAATTTGAAGACAATGCAGCTTGTCCCATTCCTGATTTCTCTCCCCATATCCCTACTTTCTTTTCGTCAAGTATTTAACCAATTTTCTATGAAAGCTACTGTTGAATCTACTCTGACTAACAGGGAACCTATTACAATTTCTAATAAATTAGTACTTTAAAAAAACATATCCTCATATATACTTTTGGTTCTTTTGCCAATCACCTTAAATCTGTGCTTTGTACAGCCACTGGAAATAGTTTCCCTTCATTTAATCTGTCTAAGCCCTCCTAATAGTGTTCAATTAATACTGTAGTATTCTCTCCTGAGTCGGAAGGCTGTGGGTTCAAGTCCCATTCCAGCAATTTGAGCCCAAAGTATGTTCTATTGCAATGCTGAATAAGTGCTGCCCTGTCAGATGTGCCAAATTTCAGGTGGACCATTAAATCTGAGGTCTTGTCTGCTTTGTCATATGTGTGTAAATGATCAAGCGAATTACCCCAATGTCCTGATCAATGTAGCTTTCTCCATCAATAACATTAAAATAGATCATATAGTCACTATAATTTTGATATTTGTGGTCTTACTATGCACAAGTTGATTACTGAATTTCCTTCATAACACCACTGATCACATTTCACAGAACTATTTCATTGGCTCTGGGGTGATCATGAAAGGCCCCATTTAATTCCATGGACTAAATTTTCCCATTTCTTTAGGCAGTGTTTTTTTCCAGTGAGATTCATGGTGCCAGGTCTGCTGTGGCCCATGTCCACTTTTTGCACACAATTTTCCACTTTCCTTTTTATTAATTATGGCACATCTGGCTGTAGGGCACCTGTCTCCTGGAATCATGTGGCAGGAGTGGCAGAAACAATCGCTGCTGCTAGAATTTTTGTCCTAGAACTGTGGCAAAAGTGAGGACTGCAGATGCTGGCGATTAGAGTGGTGCTGGAAAAGCACAGCAGGTCAGGCAGCATCCTTCATCAAGAAAGATGAAGAGCTCCTGCCCGAAACGTCAATTTTCCTGCTCCTCGGATGCTGCCTGACCTGCTGTGCTTTTCCAGCACCACTCTAATCTAGACTCTGGTCCCAATGTCCCAAGAGTCTGAAGCACTCCTTCTTACACTATGCCACCAGCTGTGCGTTAACTTGCTAATTTCACTCATGCATAGTTTGGGGCACTATGTTTGATTATTGTTAATGTTTAAATTACACCAGTGAGCTCCTGCATGAGTTGCAGAAATTGAGATAGGACAGGGATTTAATGAAAGGTGAACATTTACAGATGCAATAGTGCTGATGTACTTTAGCCACACACACACATCATTTTCCTGGGACTTTATTGGATTTGAAGGTATGCCACAGGAATATCTCACTTTTTGGAGGCCTGTCTCGTGAAGTATAAGTAACAGATTCGTACAATCCGTTTCTCTTTCTATCCTGAGATTAAATTGACCAGAAGCTGAACTGTAGCAGCTGTTTAACTACTGTGACTATAAGAGTAGGTCAGACATTGAGAATTTTGCAATAAGTACTTGCCTCCTGACTCCCCAAAGCCTATCCATCATCTACAAGACACAAATCAGAAGTGGTGGAATGTTCTCCACTTGCCTGATGAGAAATTTGACACTATTCAGGACAAAGCAGCTCTTCTGACTAGTAACCCATCGAACACCTTCAAAGTTCATTCCCTTCATCACTGACATACAGTGGCTGCAGTGTGTACCATCTACGAAATGCACTGTAGTAAGTCTGCATGTCTCCTTATGACAGCATCTTCCAAGCATGCAATATCTATCATTTAAAAGGAAACAGACAGCAGATACAAGTGAATGCCACCACCTGCAAGTTCCCCTCCAAGTCACACCATCCTGACATGGATCTCCCTCCCTTGATAGCATTGTGCATGTACCTAAACCACATGGACTGCCACTTTTTGAGAATGCAGCTCACCATTACCTCCTTAAGGGCAATTAACTTTGGGCAGTAAATTGTGGTATAGCCAGTGGTGCCACATTCTGAGGATGATTTTTTTTTAAAGAGTCCACATCTGAATCAAATGTGACTTCTGCCTTGCAAATGAGGGTTATCAGAGAATGGTGATATCAGAGAATGGTACTGAACCCTATCAAGCCATCCCAGAGAGGAATGTGCAGTGTACACATGACAAACATGAAGCAAATGACAAAGGTTAGCGTCATGAGGCAAATGCCATCATCAGGTTCCCTGTAGAAAGGAGGAATTAGCCAAAGAGAGCAGAAAACTCAATAACAGCTTCCACTGATTGTAAAAGGTTGTATGTCATTTTTATGGATAATCAAATCAACTTCATCGCCATCATGAAGGGAAAGGATCTGTAGTCAATTAGTCTTGAAGCCCAATCTGAACACACAAATATCAACAGCTACTTAAAAAAATGTATCTAGTATTTGCCATTCCATAGTATCTGCATTCATTGAAGAGGAAATACTGTGTAGATGGTTCTTAAGAAAGCAACACTACCTTCTAGACTGCAGACTCAATTGATAAAACCTTTGATCAGCCATAGCTTATACTTGATTGTCAGCGCTAAATTACTCTAAATCCATGTAGCTTAGGCACAATGGACGAGAGTATCTAATAGGCAGTAGTTATGCACAATTACTCAAATGATTCTTCCCAAATGGTGTGATTGTTCCCAGGTTGGATTTTGTCAGATCCAGAAGTAATGAAAAACTAAGAACACTATGTCCTAACAAATCTCTTTGCAGTCAGCTACAAGAAGCATGGATGAGGATACTGACTTAATCGCTGATCATTATTTTATAAAACTGGTAGCTGTGCTTATGTTGGAGGGTACAATTACTCTCTTTAGAATATTTTTATCTAACTATTTATTACAAGGATATCACAAGCATGAACTGTATCCCTGAGCAATAGCATAATTGATTAGAGGTAATGTGTAAAGCAGATAAGATGTATTAAAAATCACCATTGAGACTGATGAGAAATGCACTGATGCCTTTCAGTGTGATTGATATTGCTTTTCTTTTGTTCAGAAATCCTGGTTAACACACAGAAGTAAAATGAGATTCCCTGGGCTGATTCTTGGTTTGAAGGGATTGACTTATCAGGAATGGCCAAACAGATTTGACCATATTTCATTACAGTTTAAACTTATTGAAACTTGCAAGGGGGCATATTGAGATATTGAGGTAGATATTGAGAAGATGCTTCCTCTAGTGGAGAATCTCTAACTCAGGACATAGTTACAGAAAAAGAGAGTATTCATTTAAAACGGATGTGAAGGAATTTCCTCTTCAAGGAGGTAATGAATGTCTGTAATTCTCTACCCCATGGTGGGGAAGGCTTGAAGGGCTGAATGGCCTATTCCTGCTTGTTTTTCTTATACTTTTATATTAATCCCTATTATCCTTATGTAAATTCATTCATTTTGCTTTTGTTAAGGACATAAGTGTGATTTGAACAATTATATTAAGGGTTGTAGACAAATTATTAAAAATATAATTTAATACATCAACTCAAATCTTCATGACTAAAACAATAATGGAAGTAGAAGTACAAGTGAATACCTTTTATGTTCTTTTTTCTGTGTTTGTTCAAATTCTTAGAATCTTTTCCACCTTTCCCAGCTGCTTTCATTCATGAAGAATTTCCTTTAGAACAATATGCCACATTACAAATGCCAATATAAACAGACTATAATATAAATAGACTTCATGCAGTGAGCTGTTACTTTAAACATATAAGATTACTGGTGGGCTTAAAAACTTTACATTTTATCATCAGGTGTAGAAAATGTCAGGGTCTGGGACATGGTAAACAGGATCCAATAACTGGGGCCTGGGGCTTTAGGGGAACCTACTACATTTGAGTTGAGATCATTTCAGTCAGGGTCAAAACCACTGTACTCAGATCAAGAGCTGGGGTCTCAGGCTGGGAGCAACACTGGGGCCTGTAATTTCTATCCTTGCCTGAGAAAATATTAATTATGTTTCAATCAAAGTAGGCTTCTGAAGGCTGTCCTTTAGATTTTGAAATCTAAGTTTGATGTTTCCAAATCACAATGAAAGGGGACATTCTTGCTATCTGCATTGATAGAAACATTCTAAGTGAAATTATCTTGAGATTATCTTAACTCCTTTCTTAACAGGGAATTTGAAGTTGATATAATAGAAAATTTGAAGGTTCTGGAGGAAATAGCAAAATTGTCCAAGTGTATGATTCAGTCTGTCAAAGGATCAGCAATGTACGGTATGATGGGAGTAAGAAGAGGTCAGATTGAGCCTTTTCATTCATAGGTCAGGAAGCCCATAAAAATTCACTACTCACCAGATGTTTGCCCAAAGATCAGCATCCCTTGAACCCACACCATCTTTTAGAGACCACTATGCACCCCAAGTTGTCCCTCACTGGTAGTATAATGGCACAGCAATGACAAAGCCACATTGCCTATGGCAGTCTGGCAGACACTTTCTTGCTTATGCAAATCATTCTCTCATCCAAGTTGCCATTTAGCCAGCAGACTACACAGTTTACATGCCCTTAGATAAATTCTATATGGAAACCCTCCCTGAGTCCCTGTTTTACTTGCCCCAGTACCCAGTGGTCACCAGCATCTTGTCATTGTTCAGTAGGGGAACATCGATACAGGTAAGCATTCAGTAAGGTCAAACATAAGCTTTGATTTACATACAGCAAGAGAGAACACAAAGGAAATGAATACAGGCTACAATTTACCTCCACAATGCAAACCAAGTGTTGACATCTTGACCTTCAGAGTCCATGATGGTCTTATGCACCCAGCTCACATCTACTGGAAATGGGTGTCAATCCGGTCCTATCTGCTTGGTAGCACTCAGTGCAGCAAAAGGAGAGCTTCTTCCAGCTCAATATCCTTATTCTTCTCCTCAGACAACTGCTCCTGTTCCCCGCCTCCTCAGCACCTATCATGTCACCACATTGCTTGCTCCTATTCTGCAGAGCACAGCACACCAGGATGGCGTGGCATATTCTGACCAGATTATACTGGGGTCCTAACCATAGACCTTTCCAAGTTATGGAACCGGACTTTCAGCAGCCCTAACATGTGCTCCTGTTCGCAGCATGTGCATAACTTGGTAAAGATCTGCCAACTGAGTGGCTAACACATTACGTCAAAAGGGTAGCCTGCTAAACTCCATGCCCCCTTCCCATTCCTAGATACACCACAACCATTTCATTTCCCATTGTATTCATTAGAGTCCATCTCCATACTTACATGATGCAGCAGTGTCTCGCTAGTCCCACAACAGGTTTACAAGTTTCACAAATGATGAGGCATTTTTGGCCAGCATTCACTTCCATTTTTTATTGCTGCTACCTACTGTACCACTGAGATGACAATGTTGGTTTAGCAATCTGCCTGTCAGCAACATTTGAACCCTAAGCACATTCACAAAGCATGCATTATCTATGGGTAAAGAAATATTTGTAAGTGCAATGTGCCTTAATTTTACAAGCCCACGCTTCATGTATTTGTCCGTTCAATGTCCTAATATGGAGCAGATATGGATCCTGCGCTTTTACTCAGTGCACCCTGGACATCGTCCCAGCCAGTATCTAGTTGCATTTTACATCTCAACTGCAGTATATGATAGCGGGGAACAGAGTTTGTGATGGACACATTAGTCGGTATTAGTCATACCTGGTGGCTAGGTAGCTGCCTGGAGCCTCCAAGTCTTATTTTACCTCACATTACCCCACAGCCAATGCCCCCCAATAAGAAGCCCGACCACATCGAAATTTATTTCCAATTATCCTCCCTGTCTTCTGAACCCAGTCATTGAACCTTAATGATGCCCATCTCTGCTCTTTCACCCTGCTCCTGTAGAGGACACTAAGGTGATCACTGTCGATAACCCCCCTGTCCTAGAGCCAAACCTGCACTGCAATAGTATTGCACATACCCATCATACATCTTGAGTCAAACCCTCCATTCCATCATCATCCTTGTCACCACCTTGACAACTGCCTCTACTCACCCTCCTCCCAGCTTTGACACCCTCAGGCCTTTTCATTCTTCAGACCAATTCATAGAGTCAAAGGACTGCATTCACTCTAGGCCTCTGACTGACTGAGTAGTCATTAGATATCATCAATCAGGGATCTGATCAATCATATGTGTCATCCCTGATGGACAAATGCACACTCCCTGGATTGATGTCAGATAGATCATCTGATGGTCCCAAACTGACAACTGACCTGGAACAAGATCTAAGACTGTGCATGGACTGTGTCTTTGACAGACAGTACTGGGACCTTTGACTGACAGCACTACCCTCCACCTTGACCAGACTGAGGACTAGTCCCTGCTCAGTTTCCAACATGGCCATTTGGTGATATTTATGTATTGTGTTTGCTGCACAGACAGCAGGCACATGTTGTAGGTGCTGAATCAATGTGTAGGTGTGTTGTACATTAAGCTGTCCCTCGCAAGACAGATTTCTACTGACAAGCAGCTGTTTGTCTGTGCAAAGGAGCACATCAATATGGAAGTACAGATAACTTCTGGTTCTAGCTGAAATGCCAACACAACAACAAGCATAGTATAACACAGAAAGGAGAGGCAAGGCAGGGCCACTGTGAGCATGCAGCTAAGCACTGAGTGAGTGAGGGCTAAAAGTTAACAAATGAACAGGCCAGAAGGGTGCCCTGGTCTAATCTGTGACCTGGGTGCCTGTCCCATGCATGCAGAGTCTATGCTGCAGCCTTTGAATGCCAGTGTTCCCTACAGTATAGATCTGTGCTTCCTGAGCATCCTGTATGTGAATCAGAGAGGTGCCATGACAGTCATGACAAGCTTTTGGAACATAGCCTGTTTATCAGGTGAAGTGAGAGGGAAGCGCACAGAACACAGAATGTATAAATAGAGAGATCAAGGGCAGAAAGATCAAAAGATAATACAAATGGTGTGAGCGGAGTGTCAAATAATAGGTCTCTGAAGGTGACCAAGAGTGTTAGATGGTGTAGTAAAGTGTCAATAGCAGAATAACAATCGAGAGGATGACCTATAATCCAATTAAACGAGTCAGTGAGATAATTACAAAAAGTTTTTAAAAAGGCGGTGCTGGAGACAAAGCAAATGACTGGAATAACAGACTTATCATTCAACACTCCACTCACACCATTTGTATGATCTTTTGTTCTCTCTGCCCTTGATCCTTCTGCCCATACATTATGTGTTCAGTCTGTTTCTCTCTCATTTCACCTGATGAAGCTTGTGATTTCAAATAAACTTGATGGACAATAATTTGATGTCATGTGATTTCTGACTTTGTCCATCCCAGTCCAAAACTGGCATCTCCGCATCATGGCTACCCCCTTTAAAATAATGTATGTATCTTGATTACAGAAAATCCCTTGCTTCAATTAGCATCTGATAAGAATGTGTGAAAAATACATTGAACTAACACACATCTGTTTGTTACTTTAACATATGGAGAGTGTTACAGTTATTGAAAATGTACAGCTACAAATTCACTTAAATCATTTGTGGTCATTGTTCTTTCATATTTATCTCTGTTCTTCCACAGATTCAACGATTCATTTCCATTTGCTCAGCTTCCTGATATATATATATATCCTTATTATGTTGAAATGAAGGCTTATCGCATCATCCCAAACTCTGACTAATTCCTCTTAATTCTCTGGATTTCAAAATGTGAAATTCCTTTGCTTCACCAGTTTTCCTTTCTGTTTCCAATTAACAAGTTTTTAAAGGTCAAATGTTACATCGAGTAGCAATTTTCTAACTCATTTTGTCCTCTTTTTTAATATTCCATTAAACTACAGCTTTTACCCTTCACCTAGATTTGACAGTAAAAGTAATAATTGTTAGTTGAGGTAATGGCTCTGAAAGGGTTTAATCTTGGATTCTGCATTAAATGCATCCAATCTGATCTCGTAATAAGAATTTGAGTCAGAAAAGGCAGATAATGTAAGATACTGTAGAGTGAAGACTTATACCCAGATGTCTCTGAACAGTCTTAGCAACAAGGTTTAACTTACTACAATACTTTTGCATTAACCTGATTACTATCATGCAATAACCTACATCTTGTTTTTTAAATAATGTTATCTTGTTAAGACTCACTAGTGGTTTTCTTTTATATTTCAGGTAGGCCCATAGACCAACTCAGGAAAAGAGATGGTTGTAGCAAACTACTCCAAACAAAAGCTGGATCATAATATCGCTCAGCTTTGGCAACATACCTTTTCTGGTACAAATTACGCAAGAAACACTTGGTTCATCAGAAATACTTGACAAATTTTAGTTCTATTCTGACAAGTAAAATAGGAGGATGTAAATTGTACTGAAATATAACATATCCTTGCTTGACAAGATAAATTTCCAACGACACTGCCGTTATCTCAGTGAGTAAATGCTTCATGTGATACTGAGCATATCTGCCAACATCTGTTCAGAGAAATGGAGTTAATAATTGAAATTTTAGCAGCATGGCATGGGTTCATGCATGTTGGAACCAAATACATGTCTCGACTGTGCCAGTTGGGAGCTGGGCTGAGGGATTGTTTTACAGTGGTGACCAATTGAGATAGCCAGAGATGTGGCCATTTTCATCTATCATACTTGGCTGTCTCCCCATGCAGCATGGGAGGGGTACCATCCTGTCATAGGCTAATTAAGTGCCTTGAAGTACTGCCCAGTCCTGGTTTCCTCTCTTAAACCTTTCCTTTGATCACCGGTAAAATTCTGGTCAGTAATTTAGGTGTGTGACCTTTCCTCTGATCAGGAAAAATTACTATATCGCTGATGGAAGGTCAAGACCGGAAGCAGTATCCTGACCTGCTGAGTATTTCCAGCATTTTCTGCTCTTATTTCAGAATTTTCAGTATACACTGTAGTTTGTTTTTTGCATTAGTCTCTACATTCAATGTTGCTACGGTAACAGTGAGAACAAGAAAAGGTGACGTGTGATGTGACCTGATCATTACTGGTAACTTGATTAAATATACATATTTTTTGCTGGATGATTCGAGATCTGTGGGCATTAAGCTGGAAGATTGCTATGAGGGCAGAAAATTCTGTTCTATTTACCAACCACACCTACAGAGTTACACAGGAAAACTAATTGAGAGGAATATCCTGTTTTTATTGTCTATGCTGAAGCATGAAGAATGGATGCTTGAGCAAGTTCCAGAAAATCCTCTGCCAACTCTGGAACTGTATTCCAACAAGAACATAAGAAATAGGAGCCGGAGTAAACCATATGACTCTTGGCTCATTCCACCATTCAGTTAGGTCAATGTAAAAATGATCGATCATCAGACGTAAATCCGCTTTCCCTGCTCCTCATATCCCGTGAATCCCTGAGAGATCAAAGATGTGTCTCAGTATTAAATAGGAAGCATTCACAGACACGAGAGTGGACAATTCCAAAGATTCACAATCAATTGAGTGAATAATTTGCCCCCTGCAGGACCATTTGTACAAAGGGGTTTCCTGCCTCACCACCCAAAGAGTTGGCATGGAACACAGCCCGGTTGCAACTAGCTGCCCTTTGACCTTTGATAGACATTAATTAGCTCTGTAGCTAAAGGTGAGACTGATGGAGGAGGGCACCCTGCCTTGGAGAACAGTTGACCAATGGGGTGGCCTACAGCTGTGTAGTTTCAGCAGATCCAGGTTGGAGTGCTGGGACTACAGCCAAATCCCTGAAGAAGAGAAGCTCATGGGAGTCAGACTGAAGGTATGACAGTCAAGAGTGAAGGTATGACAGGACAACCACCAAGATCCCAATGACAGAATGAAAGAGCTGGGGGACCAGGTTTTAGAAGTCATAGAGTCATACAACACAGAAAGGCCTTTCGGCCCATTGAGTCTGTGACAATCGATCTACATTAACCTCACCTTCTAGCACTTGGCCCATAGCTTTCAATGCTATGACATTTCAACCACATATTTTTAAAGGTTGTTAGGTTTCCTGCCTCCACTACCCTCCCAGTCAGTGCATTCTAGATTCCCACTAGCCTTTGGGTGAAAACAGTTTTTCTCAAATTCCCTCTCAACATCCTGCCCTTCACCTTAAAATCATTGTTATTGTTCTTCAACTAAGGGGAACAACTGCTTCCAGCCACTCTATTCATGCTGCTCATGATCCTACATGCCTCAATCAAATTTCCCACAGCCTTCTCTGCTCCAAGAAAAACAACCCAAGCCTATCCAGCCTTTCTTCACAACTAAAAGTCTCCATCTCAGGCAATATCCTGGTGGTTATCCTCTGAACCCTTGCCAGTGTAATCATATCCCTTCTCTACTGCGGTGACCAGAGTTGCAAACATATTTCAGTCATCAGTGAAAGGGTTAAAGGTAGGTTTTGACTTTGATTGGGGATTGTGTGGTGTCTCTGTGGGAAAACAGTGAAACATAGAAAATAGGTGCAGGGGTAGGCCATTTGGCCCTTCGAGCCTGCACCAACATTTAATAAAATCGTGGCAGATCATACAATCTCAGTAACTCATTCCTGCTTTTTCACCATACTCCTTGATCCCTTTAGCTGCAAGGGCCATGTCCAGTTCCCTCTTGAATGTATCTAATGCACTGGCTGCAACAGCTTCCTTCGGGAGAGAATTCCACAGGTTCACAACTCTGACTGAATACACTCTTCCTCATCTCAGGCCTGAATGAATTACCCCTCATTTTTAGATTATGACCCCTTATTCTGAACTTCCCCAATATTGGGACCATTCTTCCCACATCTAGCCTGTCCAGACCCATTGGGATTTTATATGTTTCTATGAGATCCACTCTCATTCTTTTAAATTCCAGCGATTACAAGCCCAATCAATCCAGTCTTTCCTCAAGTCTAGGACCAGAAAGCATAATCTCAAGTGTAAGAGGTTGCCCATTTAAGATGAAGCTGAGGACATCTCAGAGGGTAGGGACACTTTGGAGTTATTTACCAGGCATGGTTGTTGTGGCTGGGTTGTCAAGTAAATTGAAAGCGGTGACAGAGTTTTCATCAGTAAGGGAATCAAGGGTTATAGGGAAAGGACCGTAGCCAAGATCTCATTAAATGTTGAAACAGACTCAGTGGACCAAATGGCCCACTACTGCTCCTACATCTTATGGTCTTGTGGAATCTTGCACAAATTCAGATAAAATTTCATTTTCTAATTTTTGTGAACCTTATTCATTATACTTTGTCATGATCTACTAGGGACGTGCATTGGAAATTTAACCCCTCTATTCCTGAAGTCATCACAAAGGATAACATTTGATTAAACCACTGCATGTCCCAATTTTATCTAACTTTGTATTTCTGGTTAAAGAATACACACACCAGGTTTTTAATTAAAATAAATAACTTTATTGTAATTGGAGTGTTTTTAACCAACAGCAAGAGCTGTTGAACCACTAACTATAACTTCAACTCCACTTTTGAATAATTCTCATAGATCTATAAATGGATAAAGAGACAAGGGTATTAAGGATGGGAAAGTGGAAGTATGAAGCAAAACAGGGAGAAACAGTTTGTTAGCACTAATCTGGACAATGAGGGTTGATGCATTGGGTCCTTGTGCTTCTTTTTCAGCTTGTTGTTGATGAGACAAAGTTGTTTGCACACTGATGCCTTTTTACATTCACTGGTCGAGAATTTTCCCCTTTCAGTGTCTCTCAAGGTGACTTTTCCTTTTGTTCCTCTCAACAGGTGTTTGCAGAGAAAGCAGTTTATAGGCTATTTGCATGTAGGGACAGACATCCATCTCATGCATTGGAATAGGGTTCATCTCATGGAACTTGTTCTCTTAGTGCTCACTCATGTTGCATTTACATCTCTGCCTTGTCTTCCCTAGCCTTTTATACATTGCTATCCCATTCAGATTAGAAAACCTCATAATAGTTCCACCTTGCCTTTCAGCAGAGACACAAAACCAGGAAGCTTGTCATGGTTCCCTGCAGTGATCAGTCAAAGGGTAGACATGCTATTTACGGCACCATTCTACATTCTTAATGGAATCCTGCATGTCCTACTGCATGGAAGACGATGATGCTAAACTGTCACTTATGTGTGAATTACAGATACATTTGCTTGTAGCAAATAATTTATTTGCTATGTAGATGAGTCTAATCATGCAACTCGCTGTAAACGTACAGTAGAGATGGATATTTTCGAATTTTCTGATGCAGATGGATTAGGAAACTAACCAAGCTTTAATCAGGAGACAAAGTAATGCTTTAATACTACACCTGTGGGGAAGCTTCACATTGCACCATAGATGCTGACTGACATGCTTAGTCCTTGCGCTTTTCTTATTTTTGATTTCAAATGTTTCTCAGTCATGTTGTCTTAGAAATGAATGATGTGCTACATATATACAACATATATTCCAACAACGTGATTGAGTTCTAGTTTTAGATTGACAGGTTCATAATACTGAAAGGAAATGAATGAGTAAAAGTCCTGAAGAAGTAAATAATCAAATAACAGGATAAAACAAGTTAATCCTCCTCTTATCAGCTGGATCGTAAAAGCAGCACAAGGGAACATAGTGCAAACAGGTGAAATGTAAACTTAAGATCATGTCAGGAAGCACATCTTCACAGGAGGAGGAAATTAACACCTGGAATGGGGTTAAAGGGTGAATAAAGTAAGCAGAAGCTCAGAAAAGGCAATTGTTCCTGTTATAGGTGTTCAAACTGTCTCTGCAAAAGAATAAAAAATGGTGTAAATTATTTTTCTTTTTCTTCATGACACACATTGAGTTATACAATTCAAATGAAATATTGTTTCAATCAAATTTATATACGATCACTACAAGCATTTCTGAAGCAGTTTTCATTTTATTTAATTTTTTTGCACGTCTAACTCCTCGGCTTCCTTCTATTGTATTAAGTACTATTTTTGTAATGCTTCATTCTCTTTGGCAAATTCCCCAAATAGTATTTCTTATTAATTACTGAAAGATACTGGGACTAAATATAATTAGTAAGATCTAAAACAATATCTTCAGGTAGCTTAATATATTATCATTTATGCTAATTATCCATATGCAATGTCTTCAGCAAAACTAAAATAAAAACCTAATGCAAAGTTGTTCATTTTCTCACATCATTATAATTAAATATTTATGTAATGTCGCATCTCTTCAATACTTATTTTTCTGAATTTTCAACCTAATTGGTGCCAAAAAATTAACGATGGATGGTTCAATAGTAAACTTTGCAATTTATTGATCCCTCTTTCATTTATCATTGTATCCAATTATCCAGCTCAAGTTATCACGAAATTCTTGCCTTCTCAACTTTGCCCTTCACCCCTTACCTGAGGTGTGCTAAAATTCAACACCACTTTGTAGTCTCACATGGTTGTTCCAAATAATAAGCATAGCATCACTCAATTTAATGGCTCCAGATGATAGTTTGGAGATCCAGAATGGAATGTAACAGGGGCTGTGTTTTGGTCCTTACAGTATATTATGTATTTTTTTCTCTCTGTCCTCATGATCTAAGCTATGCCTCCAACATGGAAGGATTGTACCTACAATCTTTGTTTCTGTTTCTTCCTTTGCAGTGACTGATTTTTGCAGTTTTGTACATCTGAATAAAAATCATCAACCTATCAAATCCGAAAGTCAAGATGTAAGTGTGGCCATGTTATGAGTGGGGCACTTCAATGTGTAATGATGTTGCACTAGTGGCTCAAAGCGAAGACCAGGTCATGGGTTGTTCCATATTTGTGTCATGTTCTCCATCACCAATGTCAAAAAACATTCATCGGACATGGTGTTTCATTTCCACCAGTGATCAGACTCATCAGCACATGTTGGTGCAGTCAGAAAATTCTGCTACCTTAGATCTAGGTGACAGGCAACCTACTTCTTGTCATGACAAAGTGAAAGATGGACTATTAATTTTTACATTCTGTCATCTGATTTAATATCTGGGATTTCAGTGTACTGAAAAGTTTTAAAACAGAAACCAAGGCACTAACTTAAAATGGCCCTAGTAATCACCAGGCTACACAAGTTGGCCAAGTTTCATGAAACTAACGTCGAATAAACAAAAACAATCTGAACCAAAATTAATATTTTATTCAAAGGTGAAGAACCCAGTCAAATCCTTTTTCACTTTGGTTGACACCTCTGTGAATATTTGCATGTTGGAAATGAAAACATCACTTGCATTTATCAAGCTTGAAGTTGATGAACTCAGATACAGAAATACACAAAAAAACCTTGAATTTCAAGAAACTAATTTTGACAGACAGTGGGAATATGACGGATGCAGCATAGAACACTGGTTTGGAACTCTGTTTTGCAAGAAGGAAAAGCACCCAGTGATAAGTTAAATTAAAAAGAAACATTAAATCACTACAAACTGAAATGACAACTGCAATGTTCACTCTTGCTGATGGTCTCTGACACCAACTAAACAACAATAGGTTTAAAGCTAATGCCTCAAGGATGCTAAATTGCATATTCGTTTAGCTTCCTTTTTGTGCTGAACACCATCCCTTTTTTACCTTGTATTTATCTGTGTGAGCGAGAACATGATTGCCTGAAGCTGTATATGCACACCATTATGTCTTTCTTATTTCTCTTATTGTTTCCAGCAATAGATTTGCTGTTTTTGCTCAAGGCAACTTTGTGATTGGTTGCTTACTATCCCTGGTAAATATAGTTAAGAATGTGTTAATTGGAAAGACTCAAGCTCAAACATTAATCCTTGACGTGGCCATCTGGGAAGTTTATAAAAAGGGGAGCTGACTCATCTCTCCTAATATGTAACAGCATGCATTGGAAAGACAACAAACAATTTTGAATGACAAACAAATGGGGATAATAAAAACAACAAATTGACCTGCAGGACCAACATGGTTATCAATGAAACCTGTATCCTTAGCACATTGATGTATGGCAGTGAAACCTGGACAAATTTAACATGCAGAGAGAAAAAGCTCAGTAACATCCATGTTTTTTATGACGCTTCCTTGGCATCACATGTAGGTTAAATTCGCCAATGAAGCAATCCTTCCAAGGGCAACATGTTGAGCATGTTAGCACTAGTTAAGCAAAGTATGTTTCATTGATTGGGCATGTGAACAGGGCAGAAGGATTGACACATCTCAAAGGCAATGTCATATGAGGACAAAGCGAATGCCAAGAGATCAGCAGCGTGCCCAAATTTCCAATTCAGTGATGCCACAGAGACATGCCAACTTTAAACATTAATCATAGCAAATGGGAAACTCTGGCTGACAATCAACACAATGGTAACATCCATTGTGGACAGGAACTTGCCACCATGATATGTGGTTACAGTACCTCCAAAGCAAACACCAGCCCGACAAACAAGACATCAGCAGAGATCGTTCTGCACCATTAGTAAGGGACAACGTTATGTGTGGCACTTGTGGGAAGCTTTGCCTTTCTAGAATCAGCTTCTTCAGTCATTGAAAGAAACGCAGCAGATGATCTCATCCAACCTCACCAAAGTTCTGAGGCTGCATTTCCATCATCTCGCATTTGGAAGGGAGCCAGTGAGTTTTTCAATAGGGCTTGGTTGGAGACTCTTGTGCTGAATTTCCAAACTTCTCCGACACCTAATTCATCAAACAAAAAAGTAGTAAGAACTTATAGCGAGGAGAATGTGCTCAGTATGAAAGTTGAAGCAATATAGAAGCAACTTTTATAGCTGATAGGATACGGCATTTTTAGATTGCAAGGTCTAGAGGCTAAGAATGTGAGTAAATGAAGACGGAAAATGCTAGGTGCATCAAGATTATGTGATGTTCATTCTGTGTAATATGAAATGATGGTGCTTTGAAGCATATAATGTGACATTGATTATTTTGCCCCATTAGATTATGTAACTTTAAAACGGAGGTCTCCAGTGAGGAATCTTGCCTCTCGTATACCTCCAATTCTGTGTCCTTTTGCCATTACAGCTTTGGATGGACTTCTATAATTTCTGAAACTCTTGCCACCAATCCCCAACCTCTTTGTTTTGTTTCTACTGTCGTGACATTTATAATTTACTCAAAACTTAACACTTCAGACATGCTTCAGGTTGTCCACATCATTACATGTGAAGTGCTGTGTAATATTTTATAAATTAAAGCTGTAAATATGTTTAACGGCTGCCTTCCTTCTGACACTATTTTTGTTATCAAGGGTTCTGTAATATATTTCAGAGGATTAGAACAAGGATTTCTAGGAATGTCTCAGTAAAGGGAAGTGGAGAACATAGGCATGCAAACGTTTCAAAGCTAGTGTGTTACTAAAACAGCAGCTAACAAACATGAAAGACCTTATACAGACAACAAGCAAAACTAATGTCATTTACAAAATACCTTGCAGGAACTGTAACAAACACTATAAATGGACAAACAGGCAGAAAACTAGCCACAAAAAGACATGATCCTCTCTCACTAGTATCCTTAGGTACGGATGAGGAAGGACACCACTTCGACTGGGACAACACATCCGTCCTAGGACAAGCCAAATAGAGATCAGATCTAGAGGGCATAGGTTTAGGGTGAGAGGGAAAAGATATAAAAGAGACCACGCAGAGGGTGGTACAAGAATGGAATGAGCTGCCAGAGGAAGTGGTGGAGGCTAGTACAGTTGCAACATTTAAAAGGCATTTGGGTGGGTATATGATTAGGAAGGGTTTAGAAGGATATGGGCCAAGTGCTGGCAGGTGGGACTAGATTGGGTTGGGATATCTGGTTGGCATGGACGGGTTGGACCGAAGGGTCTGTTTCCATGCTGTAAATCGCTATGACTCTAAGATTCAGCTTGAAGTAATTTTGAAGCAGATGTAACAATTCAGGTTATCCATTCTTCAATAAAATAGAGAGGTTCACATAGACATAGACATAGCAGTACAGGCCCTTCTGTCCTCAGTGTTGCGCTGACCTGTGGAACCAATCTGAAGCCTATTTATCCTACACTATTCCATTTTCATCTATATGTTTATCCAATGACTATTTAAATACCCTTAAAGTCAGCAAGTCAACTACAGTTGCAGTCAGGGCGTTCCACGTCCCAAATACTCTCTGAGTAAAGAAACTACCCCTGACATCTGCCCTATATCTATCATCCCTCAACTTAAAGCTATGTCCCCTCATGCGAGCCATCAACATCTGAGGAAAAAAAGGCTCTCACTGTCCACCCTATCTAACCGTTTGATTACCTTATATGTCTCAATTAAGTCTCTTCTCAACCTTCTTCCCTCTAATGAAAACAGCCTCAAGTCCCTCAGCCTTTCCTCATAAGTCCTTTCCTCCATAACAGGCAACACCCTAGTAAATCACCTCTGAACCCTTTCAAAACCTTCCACATCCTTCCTGTAATGCGGTGACGAGAACTATATGTAATACTCCAAATGCAGCAGCACCAGAGTTTTGTACAGCTGCAACATGACCTCATGACTCTGAAACTTAATCCCTCTAGCAGTAAAAGCTAACACACTATATGCCTCTTTACAATGCTATCAACCTGGGTGGCAACATCCAAGGATCTATGTACCTGGGCACCGAGATGTCTCTGCTCATCCATACTACCAATAATCTTACCATTAGTCCAGTACTCATAATTCATGTTGCTCCTTCCAAAGTGAATCACCTTACACTTTTCCACATTAAACTCCATTTGCCAACTCTCAGCCCAGCTGTGTAGCTTATCTATGTCCCTCTGTAATCTGCAACATCTTTCAGCACTATCCACAACTCCACCAACCTTAGTGTCATCCACAAATTTACTAACCCATCCTTCTATGCCCTCATCCAGGTCACTTACAAAAATGACAAACAGCAGTGGACCCAAAGCAGATCCTTGCAGTACACCACTAGTAACTGAACTCCAGGATGAACATTTCCCATCAACTACCACGCTCTGTCTTCTTTCAGCTAGCCAATTTCTGAAGGGCTTTTGCCCGAAATGTCGATTTCGAAGCTACTTGGATGCTGCCTGAACTGCTGTGCTCTTCCAGCACCACTAATCCAGAACCTTATCAAACGCCTACTGAAATCCATATACACCACATCAACTGCTTTACCCTTATCCACCTGTCTGGTCACCTTCTCAAAGAACTCAATAAGGTTTGTGAGGCATGACCTACCCTTCACAAAACCATGTTGACTATCCCTAATCAACTTATTCCTTTATAGATGATTATAATCTTATCTCTTACAACCTTTTCCAACAGTTTACCACAATCGAAGTAAGGCTCACTGGTCTATCATTACCAGGGTTGTCTCTACTCCTCTTCTTGAACAAGAGGACAACATTTGCTATCCTCCAGTGTTCTGGAACTATTGTTTTAGACAATGACAACATAAGGATCAAAGCCAAAAGCTCTGCAATCTCTTCCTGGCTTCCCAGAGAATCCTTGGATAAATCTCATCAAGCCCAGGGGACTTATCTCTTTTCACACTTTCCAGAATTAATGCAGGTGTAATAGGTACCTTGGTTTGATGCCCTAAAGTAAGAAATTTTAGTGTTTATGGTGGCAATGATGTAGTGATATTATTTTGGAATAATAATGCAGAGGTCCTGGTGATGATGTGAGCTCAAATTCCATTTTGGACACCTGGCACAATGAGCAGTGGGAAGCTCCCTACCCCTCACTCCCCATTTCCCCCACATCCCCAAACCCTAACCTCAAATAGGTAGGTAATGAGATAAGTTTAGGATGATCACATGTGAAAATGCACTAAATCTTGCAGAGAGAAGCCTTTCATGAAACTCAATGACACTTTGCCAAAGAACGGGAAGTTTTAACCCTCAGTTACCTCAGAGAAGACTAGTTTCTGAAACCAGGAGTATTTGTTTGGAAATCTGCGGATTATTAACAGCTGAGAAAGTTTAAACACATGGTTTTGTGAATTTTCATATAAAAAGATTTTACAATTCACAGGAAAGAACTAGGAAGATTCAGTTAGGTCTAATTTAAAGATGTGATACAGAAGAGTAAATTCTCAAGATTTGTATCTTTCAGTTGATTTTATATCCATGTGTCTTAATTCCATGGGTTTTAATTTTGCTAACATGTCTGTTATGCAGTGCTTTAACAAAAGGGTATTGAAAGTCACATATACAACACTGATTGTGTTACCATAACAACCCTCTTTGTTACCTCAGCAATATAATTTTGAGTTAGTCAAATTCATGCTGACTTTCATTTATTAGCCCTAAAGCCAATAAATTGTGCCCTGGATTATCTGTAAATGTTTCCTAAACCCTGATGCTGGACTGTCTGAGTAGTAGTTTCCAGGTCTGTTTATCTCCCCATTAAAAAAAAATCAGACTTATCCCTATACCCAAGCATAATTGACAAATTGTGGTCAAATGCTGCTCAATTTCCAAACTTTGTCATCTTCAATAAAACAGGATGTATTACTTCTGACTTGCTGACTTGTGCACATTGTACACCGCCAGTTTTTAAAGCACATTTTCTTCATCTATGTTCTTCTATCCATACCATTAATGTCTTCTCCTTCACTGGCAACAGCCCCATATCCAGATGAAATGTGTGGTAATTTAGTATCTCTACAAAATTATTTTCATTGAGTCCCTATTCAAGGTATTGATGAGAAATATTTAAACATTCTCTTTAGAATGATATGCAATACAAATACAAAATCGTTCTGTAGAAATAAGTAATGAATTTGGTACACATAATGTACAGGAGAAACTTTCCTTCTTTAACATGAAAGATTACACATGGGCTGAGTGGAAGGATCCAGTTACGTGGTTTGGGCACTGGCTGAGATATTTCTTGGCATCGGTTGCAAACAATATTAATGCACAGTCCTGGAAAAATATAAATAAACACTGAGTGGAATTTTCCCCTCTATGGTGTGGTGGAGCAATAATAAGAAAGGTGGGAAAATACAGAGGACATGAAAAAAATCAGAATTTCGGCATTGAGTAAAATTGTGGCAAATTTTCCTTCAAGCTTTAAATGGGAACATCAGAATCTCACTAGTGAGTAAGGTTCATTTACCATTACCTTATTTCTATGAACTTGCACCTCATTAAAGCCCCGATTTGTCTTATTTAACTGCCATTTCCAATCCTCCTCTCGTTCACCAAGATGCTAGACAGCTCAGGTTCCTGACATGTAAATGAAAGCTGATTCTGGCAGCCCTGGAGCTTAGATGAATGCTTGCTGTGGCCATCATGCAACTGCTTCTTCACAACAACATCTCTACACACTCCATGGCCATTAGCCCAATGACCATTCATCCACACATCTGAACAGTTAAGGGCATAGACATATCACTGTACGGCACCGAATTATGCCAACATTATACCTGCAGCATGTGCCAGCAGTTTGGTCAGCAAACACACTGTATATGCTACAAGCAAATGGTTATGTGTGAAAGTCAAATGCAAACTGTCCTTAGTAAAGTTGCCTGCAGCTGCAACAATCGCACACTGAACTGTAATTATGCAAGTATGTGGTCTATGCTGTGGTAGGGTGTGTTTTCCTTGGGAGTAGGGCTATCATGGTGGCTTACTGGCAGAATTGTACTCCTCCAGAGCAGCATGAAAACTTTAGTTGTGCAATGTACATTTACCTCAGAACTCTTAAACAATACAAGACAACAAACTCCTTGGGAATCCTCCTTACCACACAACAACAGCAGGCTTCATTGTGATGGATGTGAGGGCTTCAGTAAAATTGTGTTATCTTTCCAACATTTCCCCCTAGATTATCTGGTCAAGCACCTCCTGGCTGGGAAACTCATGGCCTTGCTGAATTACTTTAGACAACGGTGAATAAGACAGTGATTACTGCTTCATCTGCAAGTCCAGCAAAAATAACACCCTCAAGAGGGAGAAACAGCAGGTGAGGATCCATCAAGGAAGAAAAGGAGAATGACAAATTAAAGATGCTGAGATCCGGGCTAGAACACAAAATGAGCACTTTACATTTATTTTTACGAAGGAAGGAGATGCTGTCAAGTCATTGTGAAAGAGGAGGTAGTTGAGACACTAGATGGACAAACAAGACGTTTGCTAAAATTAAAATTAATAAGACAACAGGATTGGATCAGATATACACAAGGAGACTGAGGAAAGTACAGGTGGAAACTGAGGAGACAATAGCCATAGTCTTTCAATCCTCCTTAGACAAAAGACTGGTATGAAAGGTCAGGAGAATTGCAAATATTGACACCCTTGTTCAAAACATATTAGGATACATCCAGCAAAGTCTGAATTAACCTCAATGGTAGGAAAGTTTAAAAAATGGTAATCTGGGACAAAGTTAATACTCACTTGAACAAATGTGGATAAAGGAAAGCTAGCACAGATATATTAAAGGCAAATCTCATTAAACTAACTTGATGAAGTTTTTTTGATGAAGGTAATGTGGTTGATGTGGTGTACATGAACTTCCAAACAGTCTTTCGATGAAGTATGACAGAACAGGCTTGTCAGCAATGTTAAATTCCAGAGAGTAAAAGGACAGTGGCAGCATAGAAACAAAACCCTGAGTGACAGAGAACTGAGCATATTTGCTCTTTACACTAAACAAAGATTATATAATGAGGCTGGAACAAATAACACAGCTTTTCTTGATCTATATTAAGGACACAAGCTTAGGTGTCCTGGGAAAAGCATCATAATTTTAAGATAGTACAAAATTTGACTATGTTGTAAAATGTCAGAAGGATAGTGAATGTCATCAAGAGGGCATACACAGTCACTGGAATGAGTGATTATGTAGCAGATAGAACTTAATGCAGAGAAATGTGTAGTCATCAAGATGTACAACATGGATACAAACCCTTCAGTCCAACTTGTTCATGCTGACCGGATATTCTAAATTAGATATAGTCCCATTTGCCAGCACTTGGCCCATATTCTTCTAAATCCTTCCTATTCATATCACCATTCAGATGCCTTTTACATGTTGCAATTGTACCAGCGTCCACCAGTTCTTCTGGCAGTTCATTCCATACAAACACCACCCTCTTTAAATCTTTCCCCTCTCATCCTAAACCTATACCCTCTAGTTCTGAACACCCCACCCCAGGGAAGATACTTTGTCTATTTATCCTATCCATGCCCCTCATGATTTTATAAACCTCTAAGGTCATCCCTCAGCCTCTGATGCCCCAGGGAAAACAGCCCCAGCCTTCCAGCCTATCTTTAAAGCTCAAACCCTCCAACTCTGGCAACTCCCTTGTAAATCTTTTCTAAACCTTTTAAAGTTTCACAACATCCTTCTGATAGGAGGGAAACCAGAATTGCACACAATATTCCAAAAGTGGCCTAACTAATGTCCTGTACAGCCGCAATATGACCTCCCAACTCCTATACTCAATGCTCTAACCAACAAAGGAAAGCATACCAAATGCCTTCTTTACTATCCTATCTACCTGTGACTCCGCTTTCAAGAAACTATGAACCTGTACTCCAAAGTCTCTTGGTTCAGCACCACTCCCCAGGACTCTACCATTAAGTGTATAAATCCTGCTCTGATTTGCCTCTCCAAAATGCATCACCTCCCATTTATCTAAATTAAACTGATACAATTTAGCAGGAATATCAAGAAGCAACAAGATTATAACAATGAAGTAGGAGGAGGAGTGGGCATTTGGCCCTTTAAGCTTAGTGCGTAAGTCAACAAGGTAATGGTTTATCTGGGGGCCCTTTCCTGTTTGACTCCTTGTTGACTCCATTGTAGACCAAAAGGCTATCCAATATAGCCTTGAATCTCTTCACTGATTCAGCCTCTATTTCTTTCTGAGCAACGAATTTCAAAGACTTTCTCAGTATCCACCCATCTCAGAATTTTCTGTATTTCAATAAGATTACTTTTCCTTCTTCTCAACACCAATGCATACAGACATAATCTGCTCAACCTTTCATCATAAGACAGCCCCTTCTTCCCAGAAATCAACACAGTGAACTCTTTTCGAACTGCCCCTTCTCTAAACTGCTTCTAATATAATTGTAACTCTTGTTAAATAAACTGACCAAAAACGTACACAATAATTTTTGGGGTGATTTCACCAATGTTCATTTGTTGCAAGACATTTCTACATTTTTATTCCATTCTCCTTGCAATACTGGACAACATTCCATTTGTTCCCATGATTACTTGCTGCACCTGCATGGTATTCTTCTGTGAATTATGTACAAGGGCAGCCAGATCTCTCTTCATTTCAACATGCTCTGGTCTGCCTCTTTAAATAAAATCTGCTTTTCTTTCCTTTCCATGAGGGTGGATAACCACATATTTTCCCATATTATATTCCATCTGTCAATTTTCTGCCTACTCTAACAAGCTGAGTGAGTGGAAAATAAATGGCAGATGAAGTATAATGTGAATAAATGTGAGGTTATCCAATTTGGCAGCAAAAACAGGAAGGCAGATTATTATCTCCACAGCAATACGTTGGGAAAGGGAGAGGTGCAATGAGATGTGAATGTCTTTGTACAGCAGTTGCTGAAAGTAAGAATGCAGGTGAAGAAGGCAAATGATACGTTGATCTTCATTGTGAGAGGATTTGTGTACAGGTACAAGGTTGCCTTATTGCAATTCTACATGGCCTTGGTGAGACCACACCTGGAGTATTGTGTGCAGTTGTTGCCTCCTTATCTGAGTATGCATGTTCTGGCTATGGACAGAGGGCAATGAAGTTTTGAGAAGGTTAGGACTATGTTCACTGAAATTTAAAAGAATGAGGGAGAATCTAATAGAAACCTATAAAATTAGGTCTAAAAACACGATTCAACAGTGTAAATGCAGAAAGGGTGTTCCCAATGATCAGAAGGTCCAGAACCAGAGGTCACAGTCTCAGGATATGCAGTAGGTCATTTAGGACTGAGATGAGGAGACAGTTCTTCACACAGAGTTTTCATCCTGTGAAGATCTCTGCCACAGAAAACAGTTGAGGCCAAAACATTAAACGTTTTCTAGAAGGAATTAGACATAGTTCTTAGGGCTAAAGGGATCAAATGGTATGGGCAGAAAGTAGGAATAAACTACTGAGTTGAATGAACAGCTATGAGCATATTAAATTGCAGAGTAGGCTTAAAGGGCTGAATGGCCCATCCGGCTCCTATTTTCTATGTTTCTACTTAACTCACTTTTTATTGTTGGTATCCGTTTGTCTAAGTGGGGTCTAAATGATGTGGGCTATGGAGCAGTTTGTGGCAGAATCAGACGCTAAGCCTGGTGAAGCCAATCTTGACATTGAGAGCATTTCATTTAATTTTTTATGCTTTTCATAAGCAGCAATTGTGTGTTTCTCATAGGAAGCTGCAAGGTGCCAATTACAGAAGATTATTGCTTGTTAAATGCCTTGTTGGCAGCCAGACTCATCTCATTAATATACAGCTTTCTAAACTACCAAAGAAGACAACCAAGCTAGATATCAGGACATCATGATATGGAAGCCTCACAGATTCAGCTCGCCAGTTGCTCTGAATGACCTCTATATTTAGCACCAACACCAACATCTACAGAGGGAGCAAATTAATGGATGTCCTAGTAGTGTTTAGAAAGTGCAGGGGGGAAGCTTAAGAAAGCAATTAGGAGAGTAAAGTGGGGGCATGGAGAAAGATAAGGGAGAATATACAAGTATATCAAGGGATAACCAGTGGAAGATTAGGGACCAATGGTTAAATTTGCATAGGGACCCAGAGGACACTGATAGAGTGTTCACATCAGTCTTCACTTGGGAGAAGGAGGATTTAGGTACAGAATTTGGGAAGATGGGCTGAGAGGTTCTTCAGCAGATTGATATAGGAAGTGAGGAGTTGTTGGAGGTTTTTATGGGCTTAAAAGCTGACAAATTCCCAGGTCTGAATGAGTTGTATCCCCGGTCTTTGGGAGAGATTAGGGAGGAAATCACAGGTGCCCTGCCCCAGCTTTTTAATTCTCTTTGGCCATGGGGGAGATCCCAGAGAACTGGAGGACAGCTAATGTGGTTCCACATTTTAAGAAGGGTATTTGAGAAAAAGGAGGCAATTACAGACCAGTGAGTGTCACATCAAAGGTAGGGAAACTATTGAAGAAAATTCTGAAGAAGAGAGTTAATCTCCACTCATGAAAAAGCAGCACTTCCTATTCACCTTGCTGGCATTACCTATGTTTCTGAGCAGAGATATCCTAAGATTCAGCAGCTCAGCCAGAGTTTTGCCCTCCATTACAGTTCTGTGGTGTATGTAAATTGGCCAATCAGATTGAAATATTGTGTGTATAAACCTGGAAGTACCAAACTGGAAATGAAAAGTAAATCTAAATGAGATACAATAAGTGAGATAAAGATTGGGAAAGGTAGGTTAATAGAGAAAGACTGATAGTAAAGAGTAGCTTGTTTAAAACAAATTCTCGAGTTAATGCCTGATAAAATGAGAGTCCTCACTTCTAAAATTATTTTTTCAGGTCTAGATGAATTGTTTAGCAACAATTATCACTTATCAGACTACTATAAATTGTCATGATTCTGTGTGCACCATCCGTAACATTTCTGACATTTTTAGTGCAAAAATTGTTTCGACCACACCACATTCATTCCTTGTCATCGTTTTAATGTCAGGTTTATCGATGAGGACTACATTCTGAATAGGAACAAGGTATTCTGAAAAGCTGTTTACAGATTTCTGTATTTAACTGCATATTGAACATCAGAAGTTGTAGTCTGATTTATCCTATTATAAAGTTGAGTGGAGATCTGTTGTTTTTGATGCAAAATGCAACCCGTTCTGATTCACAGATCATTTGAAGAGCAGAAATCAAGTACTGACAAATACCATCAATTAATTGCAAGAGTGAATTTAATTGAAAAAGGATGTTTTCTTCTGACTTTAATTAGCCATACATATTTACTTTTAAAATATCCTCCAAGTGCATCAATCGAGTATACTCTCAGTCCCACATGGTGTTAAGAACTGAGACTAAGTTGAATTTGGCATTGTATAAACACATACAAATAAGGAAGAAACTGGGAAGTTGTTTGTACATTGGATAAAAAGACCTTGTTTGTAAGCCTTGATCAACTCTGGTCAGCATATTGCTGTAGCACGGCATTTGCCAATAGTTAGATATAGCCTGGCTTATATAGGGTGGAATCTGCTGGGTCAGGTGGCAATCTCAAACCAAGCTGGGTGTCCTGGTTTCATGCCAACTCTGGCAGGCCTCTTCTGCACTGTTCATTCACCGGAATCTTCAGATCCTAATCCACAAAGCTGCATGCCAATTTCTCATTCTCTGCCGTGTCTGGGGTAAGTATCATAACATTTATGGGAGCACTGTATTGACAGTGCTGGTCTAGTTGCACAACGGCCTTTTAAAAATGGCACTGGTGCCAGAGCTCCTGGGATATCCCAGCAATGATAAAAGCCTTTCCGCAGTACGTGGGAGAATATGAAAAGCATGAAGAGAGGGGTTGGATAAAGTTGTGGCGTGTTTGCCATACAGACAGTTGACATGAGCTATAGGTGTTAGCTTAACAGCTCAGTGTGCCAAACAACAAGAGGAGGTCCTCAAGGGTAGTAATATCCGGATTACTCCCAGTGCTACGAGCTAGTGAGGGCAGGAATAGGGGGATAGAGCAGATGAATGCATGGCTGAGGAACTGGTGTATGGGAGAAGGATTCACATTTTTGGATCATTGGAATCTCTTTTTGGGTTGAAGTGACCTGTACAAGAAGGACGGGTTGCACCTAAATTGGAAGGGAACTAATATACTGGCATGGAAATTTGCTAGAACTGCTTGGGAGGATCTAAACTAGTAAGGTTGGGGGGTGGGACCCAGGGAGATAGTGAGGAAAGAGATCGATCTGAGACAGGCACAGCTGAGAACAGAAGTGAGTCAAACAGTCAGGGCAGGCAGGGACAAGGTAGGACTAATAAATTAAACTGCATTTATTTCAATGCAAGGGGCCTAACAGGGAAGGCAGATGAACTCAGGGCATGGTTAGGAACATGGGACTGGGATATCATAGCAATTACAGAAACATGGCTCAGGGATGGGCAGGACTGGCAGCTGAATGTTCCAGGATACAAATGCTACAAGAAGGATAGAAAGGGAGGCAAAAGAGGAGGGGGAGTGGCATTTTTGATAAGGGATAGCATTACAGCTGTGCTAAGGGAGGATATTCCTGGAAATATATCCAGGGAAGTTGTTTGGGTGGAACTGAGAAATAAGAAAGGGATGATCACCTTACTGTGATTGTATTATAGATCCCCCAGAGGGAAATTGAGAAACAAACTTGTAAGGAGATCTCAGCTATCTGTAAGAATAATAGGGTAGTTATGGTAGGGGATTTTAACTTTCCAAACATCAACTGGGACTGCCATAGTGTTAAAGTTTTAGTGAAGAGGAATTTCTTAAGTGTGTACAAGATAATTTTCTGATTCAGTATGTGGATGTACCTACTAGAGAAGGAGCAAAACTTGACCTACTCTTGGGAAATAAGGCAGGGCAGGTGACTGAGGTGTCAGTGGGGAGCACTTTGGGGCCAGTGACCATAATTCTATTCGTTTTAAAATAGTGATGGAAAAGGATAGACCAGATCTAAAAGTTGAAGTTCTAAATTGGAGAAAGGCCAGTTTTGACGATATTAGGCAAGAACTTTCAAAAGCTGATTGGAGGCAGATGTTCGCAGGTAAAGGGACGGCTGGAAAATGGGAAGCCTTCAGAAATGAGATAACAAGAATCAGAGAAAGTATATTCCTGTCAGAGTAAAAGAGAAGGCTGGTAGGTAGAGGGAATGCTGGATGACTAAAGAAATTGAGGGTTTGGTGAAGAAAAAGAAGGAAGCATATGTCAGGTATAGACAGGATAGATCGAGTGAATCCTTAGAAGAGTATAAAGAAAGTAGGAGTATACTTAAGAGGGAAATCAGGAGGGCAAAACGGGGACATGAGATAGCTTTGGCAAATAGAATTAAGGAGAATCCAAAAGGATTTTACAAATATATTAAGGACAAAAGGGTAACTAGGGAGAGAATAGGGACCCTCAAAGATCAGCAAGGCAGCCTTTGTGTGGAGCCACAGAAAATGGGGGAGATACTAAATGAATATTTTGCATCAGTATTTACTGTGGAAAAGGATATAGAAGATATAGACTGTAGGGAAATAGATGGTGACATCTTGCAAAATGTCCAGATTACAGAGGAGGAAGTGCTGGATGTCTTGAAACGGTTAAAGGTGGATAAATCCCCAGGACCTGATCAGGTGTACCTGAGAACTCTGTGGGAAGCTAGAGAAGTGATTGCTGGGCCTCTTGCTGAGATATTTGTATCATCAATAGTCACAGGTGAGGTGCCGGAAGACTGGAGGTTGGCAAACGTTGTGCCACTGTTTAAGAAGGGTGGTAAGGACAAGCCAGGGAACTATAGACCGGTGAGCCTGACCTCAGTGGTGGGCAAGTTGTTGGAGGGAATCCTGAGGGACAGGATGTACATGTATTTGGAAAGGCAAGGACTGATTCAGGATAGTCAACATGGCTTTGTGCGTGGGAAATCATGTCTCACAAACTTGATTGAGTTTTTTGATGAAGTAACAAAGAAGATTGATGAGGGCAGAGCAGTAAAGTGATCTATATGGACTTCAGTAAGGCGTTCGACAAGGTTCCCCATGAGAGATTGATTAGCAAGGTTAGATCTCATGGAATACAGGGAGAACTAGCCATTTGGATACAGAACTGGCTCAAAGGTAGAAGACAGAGGGTTGTGGTGGAGGGTTGTTTTTCATACTGGAGGCCTGTGACCAGTGGAGTGCCACAAGGATCGGTGCTGGCCCTCTACTTTTTGTCACTTACATAAATGATTTGGAGGCGAGCATAAGAGGTACAGTTAGTAAGTTTGCAGATGACACCAAAATTGGAGGTGTAGTGGACTGCGAAGAGGGTTACCTCAGATTACAACAGGATCTTGACCAGATGGGACAATGAGCTGAGAAGTGGCAGGTGGAGTTTAATTCAGATAAATGTGAGATACTGCATTTTGGGAAAGCAAATCTTCGCAGGACTTATACACTTAATGGTAAGGTCCTAGGGAGTGTTGCTGTACAAAGAGGCCTTGGAGTGCAGGTTCATAGCTCCTTGAAAGTGGAGTCGCAGGTAGATAGGATAGTGAAGAAGGCATTTGGTATGCTTTTGGTCAGAGTATTGAGTACAGGAGTTGGGAGGTCATGTTGCGGCTATACAGGACATTGGTTAGGCCACTGTTGGAATATTGCATGCAATTCTGGTCTCCTTCCTATCGGAAAGATGTTGTGAAACTTGAAAGGGTTCAGAAAAGATTTACAAGGATATTGCCAGAGTTGGAGGATCTGAGCTACAGGGAGAGGCTGAACAGGCTGGGGCTGTTTTCCCTGGAGTGTCGGAGGCTGAGGGGTGACCTTATAGAGGTTTACAAAGTTATGAGGGGCATGGATAGGCTAAATAGGCAAAGTCTTTTCCCTGGGGTCAGGCAGTCCAGAACTAGAGGGCATAGGTTTAGGGTGAGAGGGGAATGATACAAAAGAGACCTCAGGGGCAACTTTTTCACGCAGAGGGTGGTACGTGTAATGGATGAGCTGCCAGAGGATGTGGTGGAGGCTGGTACAATTGCAACATTTAAGAGGCATTTGGATAGGTATATGAATAGGAAGGGTTTGGAGGGATATGGGCCGGGTGCTGGCAGGTGGGACTAGATTGGATTGGGATATCTGGTCGGCATGGACAGGTTGGACTGAAGGGTCTGTTTCCATGCTGTACATCTCTATGACTCTATGACTCTATGTTCCTCTCCTATTCCCGCATACCTGAAAAGATCCCTACTGACAAGCAGCCTGTCTGTGTGTCTGTGGAAAAGATCATATTAATATTATATTAAAATCATATTAATACTCACAGCATTTAGGCTCTGAATGAAGTACCGATACACTTAAGGTATAGCAGACAAGGCATGGATGCTGCAAGTAGACAAGGGCTAGGTGCAGGAGCGCTATGACAGCTGTCGAGAGGTCCTGAAAGACAGTCTGGTCATACATGAGCACTGGGTGCCTGGCAGTGCACACAAAGTGACCATGTCGGCAGGCTTCAATCCATGTTTCCTGATAAGGTGCATAGTTGCTCATTGGCATGTCAATGAGGTGACTTCTGCCTTGAGAAATTGCTACCATGCACAGACCCCAGAGATCGATGCAGTTGGATAAAGAAATTGAGGGAACGTTGCATATCTATACCTCCAAAGTGGCCTTCCAGTAGATTGGAAAGGTACCATGATGGCCATCAGGTGTAAACAGATGTCGATTGTCAATGTCTGTGAAGAAGGGGCGCATACAGCTGGTGGTCACAGATCATACCCTGTGACATTATTTGGTACTGAGCAGCATAGAGACTAGTCATAGCCAGTGATGAGCTGAAGTTGTCCAGGTAACAAATTTGGACTTAGTTGTCGGGATAGTTGGTTTAGTACATCTGATAAGATTGTTGGTGAATATTAAATGGCTAATGAACAACTGCCCAGACAAAAGAAGAGACTTCCACCAAGCTTATTTAATGAACTAAAAAGAAGTAGATGACTATAAGCACAATTTATTCGTAAAACAAGTACCAAACATTTGTTTGATACCTCAGCTATGATCTAGGATTAAAATATACCCCTTAATCCTAGCCACAGACACATTCACATAACACAAAAAGACAACTGTCTCTGTGAATTTTTCTTAAGGAACTGGTAATAGAGCAAAACACACTTGATAGCCAAGAGTCTGAAAACAAACAACAGAATCTGATGGTCCACTGGTTTTCCTCTGATCAAAATCAAATTGCTGACAGCCTTAGACAAATGAAAACATGTCAATTCTGATTGCAATCAACCTGGATCCAAGTCTTTGGAAAGTGGTCCAACTTTTTAGGGTTATTAAAGTAGTCTGAAGTATGAGAATTTAGAGACTTTATCTGGTTGTGAAGAACTTCCACCTAGAAAATTATAGATCACACAACACCAGGTTATAGTCCAATAGGTTTATTTGGAGGTACTAGCTTTCCGGTACTAACTAGTGGGGCAGGATGGTAAGACAGAATTTATAGCAAAAGATCAGTTCAATATCTCATTTTAATTGCATGACACTGTGACCTTTTGCTAAAAATTCTGTGTCTTATGATTCTGCCCCACGAGTGACCTGATGAAGGAGCAGCGCTCTAAAAGCTAGTACTTCCAAATAAGCCTGTTGGACTATAACCTGGTGTTGTGTGATTTTTAACTTTGTACACCCCAGTCCAACACCAGCACCTCCACATTGTACTGAGAAAATGATATAAGTTTGCAGTTTCTGGGGTATCTTCCTCCTGACTACTTAGGTCTGTAAAATAGAAATTTTTGGAAATGATTGTGAGGCAGCTATTAGCATTAAGTCTTTCAAAACTAGATTTTCCAGGGATTAACGATAGTAAACTCACCTCTTATTGTCTTAAAATCCTCCTCCAAAGCCACTTGACTTTTCTGCAAACTGCAGATAGCTCACAGCACCACATTAAGCTGTTGACTTCATTCCTTCATAAAACCACATGGTAAACACATGTCAATGCAGAAAATGTCCAGACCCTGCCAATATTTCAACGTAGTCCTTAAATATTAATATATATTACCAACACTGTGTTCTTGCCACTTCAGTATTGCATTTGCTGGTCCCACTCTTACTATCTGTTCCTCGCATCATACAAGTACATGATAGTAATGCCACTGAAACAGTAATCCAAAGGCCCAGGCTACGGACCAGGGTCATGAATTCAAATCTCACCAAATTATCTCGTAGAGTTTAAATTCAACTACTTAATTGAAACAAAAATACTCCATTCAGAAAGAAAGAAATCTAAAACCCACAGAGATCAAGAACAACTTGAGATCCGACCAAACAACCAGTGAACTAAATATCATTGTGGAGATAATATCAAGGCATCATCAAAGAAAGGAAAAGGATTGTGGCACCAACCCATCTTGTTTAGGATGTTAGAGTGTGATACAGAACTGTGTTACTTCGAATACTTGTTTTCCCTCCATTTGTAATATTTTTGCTCGTTTGTTTCTCTTTGTACGAATTTTGAAATAAATTAGAATTTAAGTTACATAAATTAGAGAAATCATTTTCTTTTATTGTTCTTATTAAGTTGAGGGTACAATAAGTAGTTATTTTTCACTGTTATGGAAGAAATTTGTGGTGGTTTTCTTTTATCCTGATTTGCGATAAGTCAGAGCCAAATTAATTGACTCCGAGAATAGTGATTTCCAGCACACCACTCCACTGGATTGTGACAATGTTGTATAGATGCACTGTTCCAGGATTTTGACCCATCATAAGTGAAGGAACACCAATATAGTTTCAAGTCAGAATGATGTGTAGGTTGGAGAGGAACTTGATGGTAGAGGAGTTTCCATGTTTCTGCTGCCCTTGACCTTCATGGTGATAAGTGTGACAGATATGACAAGTACTGATCACTTACAATATTAGTTTCACTTTAAAACCCTTGTAGACGTTTCAGATAGTTCCATTTCATTCAAGTCATTCTATAGGCATGCTAACCTTGTAGTCACTGATAAAAATCCTACAGTTAATATCATATTTGTGAAATTTCAAATTTCTTCATTATAATAAAGCAGTTCATATTTTATTTTTTCACTTTTAAGAATTTATCTTTAGTTTAGGTTTTGTGCCAATCCAACTATAAACTTATTTTGCTATCTGAACATTTCAATTAAAGTTGAAGGATTTTAGTTGCTTTTATCTTTCCAGCTTCTTGGTTTGAAGTAAATGCTGAAATGCGATTGGCCTCTTACATCACCACTGCTGCATAATAACAGTGACATGGCGCAATATCTTACCTGCCATTAGGTGAGGAGAGAAAACAGGCCAGAGATATCTCGTTCATTGTGGGAAGTGATCCTTTAGGACAACAGTGAGCACCTCTGTTTTGTTGCTGACTGCAAAATCTTGGCCAAAGAATTGTGGACACTCGGGCATCTGTAATGCTTGTAACTCGCTTATGCCTAAGTAAGCCATCATTTGGGCATAAAAACCTTGGAAAATGTGGTATAAAAATGGAACTTGGTCTGGTATATGGAAAGCACTGGGTCCTCCAAATACTGATAATGCAAGATTTTTTCTCCTCCCAGCATATATAGTGAAAAATTAATGAGGTGAACACAACAATTACCTCCAAGTGTGGCTACTCCTCTACCATCAAGTTCCTCTCCAACCTACACATCATTCTGACTTGAAACTATATTGGTGTTCCTTCACTTATGATGGGTCAAAATCCTGGAACAGTGCATCTATACAACATTGTCACAATCCAGTGGAGTGGTGTGCTGGAAATCACTATTCTCGGAGTCAATTAATTTGGCTCTGACTTATCGCAAATCAGGATAAAAGAAAACCACCACAAATTTCTTCCATAACAGTGAAAAATAACTACTTATTGTACCCTCAACTTAATAAGAACAATAAAAGAAAATGATTTCTCTAATTTATGTAACTTAAATTTACCTATGAAAGGTAAATTTGAAATTTACCTTTCAATAATTTTTAGGTAAATGACTCTATTAAGCCAATAGCACAATAGGTTGCTTTTACCCATTTGTATATTTTAAAATGCATTAATATTATTCACTATGTCACAAATGTGTAATAATGGATTCATAAAGTTGCTGTGAAGTCAGTCCACAGAAGTTAAACAAATTTTGCTGTCGATGCTATGCACACGCCACATTCCCATCTCATTTTTCTATACTCTTTCTTGAAATAATAAAACAACTGTCTTGGGCTTTCTGTTTGCACATTTGATTTGATGTGTTACTTGCCCTCAGCCACCAAGGCAAGCATCCGTTTCATAATATCAAAAAATCGATTGTTGTTATGTGGCAGGTGAAGTGTATAAGTGGGTGGGTTGGGTTAATTGGAAGGATGATGCTCAATGTAATGGCAATTGCTCACTTTACTGCAGGAGAGGTGATTAATTTTCACACCAGATTGAATTTCATTTCAGAACCTGGTTTGTCAGCTTCTAACCTTTGCTAAGCCAATACTTACTTTGCAGCTCCAAGTAATTCTGTGTTTGAGTGAATTGAGTAGAAAGGCTTTATTCCTGACTTTGAAAGGATGCATATTTTTGTTCATCTGTTTGATGTTGTATTTGTTCAATTAAACTCATAAACAAGACTTCATGTGTGCATTTAATTGACATTATTTGAATGGTTATTTATAGTTGGTTACTTAACCTTGTGAAATTGTTCAAATGCATTTTTATTATTCCACCGTGCAAGTTTTACAATGCTGCTTTAGATTTTAATTAGTCCACATATTATTTCATCAAGTTTGCAGTTCATCAGATTAGCTAAGTCAATAATATTTATTAGAGGGATGTTTGCCCAGAAGGATGCCAGGTTGAATCAGAGCATGTGCTTAAATCAATGTGTTTAATCAAAGTAAGTCACGCTGTCCTTGTCTGAAGCACCAAGACACAAATCCTTGAATTAACACCTATTGCGATTTGAAGCTGTTGCTTTTCAAAAGATCATGTCTTCTATTGTTGTTTTATTAAAAAGGAGACAAATATTATTAATGAAGATTCATCAGCTATAAACTGAGTATATGATTTTGAAGAGTAAAGTTACATTGAATAGCTGTGACAGTGTGGTGGATCTATTTGATGTTCTGCTATTTTAAATTTTATTCACAGAAATAAGACAAACAATGTACTTTTGCTTTTTACTCAACCACTCTTGTACTCATACCCTCATCAAGCTACCTATCTGAAAAACACCATTGCTAGGTAGTTTTTGTAGCAATAGATGGTCAATGAAATCTAAAAATGCTGACAATGTTGCTCCGTGTATTCACAGAAACATATCAGCAGAAGTAGACCATTCTGCCTGCCTTACATTTTTAACCTTCCATTCAGTAGGAATCTAAACACAAAATAATTATTTAGCTTCTTTGCCATTACAAATATTCCTCTCTTTGTCTGTAATTGATATACAATTGTCTTTGCTAATCTTTTTCTTTTTCCACACCTATGGAAACTCTTACCATGTGTTTTTAGTTTAGAGTCATATTCTGTTCTCCTTTGCTTGACCTTCTTGCTCTGATCTATATACAGCTGAACCACTCATAGCGTCATGAATTTAGCCCTTGCATCTGTTTGATCCATTGATGAACTGTCAACCTCACCAGAATCCAAGATGGAAATTCAGTTAGTGAGCAAGATAGACTCAGGGAAGACCAGTACCACCTGCCTGGTACTTCTAGACTGTCTAGCACATCCCTATTCCCCCCTGACTTGTATTCTCTTGATGTGTAGTGTGACCACTACCTCGAATGTATTATCCATATAGTTCTCAGCTTGATGCATGCAACACAGTAACTGTTAACTCTGCATGCCACATGTTAACTTTGTTTCTCTCTTCACAGATGCTGCCAGTCCTGCTGAATTTCTCTAGCATTCTCTATGTTTGGATTTCTTATATCTACAAAGAATTTACCTGGACTTCTGGATCAGTAGACCAGTTCCACCATTGTGCTTAATGTTGGTACTGCATTAATCTGCCATTTTGCATACTCTTGAAATGTTTTTCTTAGTAGTATCAACAAGGGTAAAGTATACAGGCACAAACAGAGATTAACAGGCTCCTAAGTGAATTTAACTAATTGTGGAAACCAACAGAGAATGATGCTTCCCACAGGTTGGTATCTCACATCTACCATATGCAGTGTTCTGCTTGTGATCCTTCTGGTTATCTATGCCAATACCTTCCAGAACATTGAATAATTTCAGGCTGCTATTGAGGACACGAGCATCAAGTGCCATACATTTGTACCAAGCAAATCCTGATGCATTCTTCTGTACAGCTAGCATTTACTGCTTCCTTGTTGACAGTTGGCATCTTACTGTGACTATGTCTTGGATAGATACTGTGCAGTCTTCAGCTCGTAGGTTAGTATGCAGATTGTAAAGCCCTGTGACTTCATGTCACATCTGTAGGCATCAGAAGAGATGGCAGAAAGATTGTCCTGAGGTAGGTAGCAAAATGTATTTCCATACAGATCATGCAGCTCTTCCCAGACACTGTCTCAATCAGTCTGAAGGAAAAAGCACTAAATCGTATGCAGGAAAATCCAGGTTCCAGCAAGCACAGCACAGTGAAATGATGAAAGCAACATAATTAGTGAGGACATAACTGTAGTAATTTTAGTAAGATGATTACTAGTAATGCATTCACTGAACACATTCTTAGGCAGATGGGATTAGTTTAGAATAGTCAGCTCAGGCATGATGGACCAAAGGGCCTGTTACAATGCTGTGGTGTTCTATGTTCTTAAATAACAGGTGAATCTGATGGTAAGGGTCATTGAATGGCATTTTGAGAAATGTGGGTAATAATATCTCTGAACAGACAGATTAGAAAAATAGGTTAATTAAAACAAACTAAACACATGACATTCCAAAAGGGCACCAGGGGATTTTACAAATCTGTGAGAATGCCATCTTAGTTCTCTAATGCCCTACTACTTCATGCGCATGATGGATAACGCTTTTGGTGTCCTTAATTTCAAGTCCCTCCTTATTTATCCAGACAACATTATTTATTTTCAGCTTACTACTTGAGGAGACCCTTACATGACCAGGCCCTGTTTTTGCCTGCTTATCAGTTTAACTTGGAAAGTCAAACCAGAGAAGTGCCAACTCTGCTACAGTAGAGTATCTTGGGCACTTTGTTACCAAGGAAGGCCTTCTTTTAGATGGTAAAATCCAAGCAATACAGGACTGGTCCTGGTCTAAGGCAGAGAGGGAACTATGTGGAATACTGACAGAGAGGGTGGGAAAGGATATAAATGATGCAATGATTCATGGAAGGCATTGTAGAGAGTTAGACCACAACATTTGAAGACCCCTTTTGTACTCTCATGCAGATACGTGTTCTGTCACCTGTCTTTGGAAACCTAGATTTGCAACTCCCCTCAACGTAAAAAGCCACCTGTGACTATAAGGCCTCAAATACAATCATTGTATGTGTTTGGATTGTCCATTTTGGTATTCCATGTCAGATTTAGTGATCAGTGGCAGAACTTTAAAAAGCATCTCCTACAAGAGCTTTGCAAGGTGCATTGCTTGTCAACATCCACACCACTTCCTATTCTCAGAAGATAATGAAGAGTACAAACAATTCAACTGTACATTATTGTCTGTGCACCTTGCCTCCTGAGAATAAACAAATAGTGGCCTAAGCACTTCTGTTTATAGTAGTACGCCTTCATTCATCCACAGCCTATTCTCCACACTATCTCTTTACATTATCTTCTTGGGCTCACAGCATCTACTGATGGAGATGGACAGGTCAATGATGGACAGCTGAGTCATTTGAGATGCTATCCAAGAGAATCGAGAGAAGTGTTGAGAAGAAAATGCTTGCAAGACTGCCACAAAGTATCATCCAAATGGTGCATGCATATTCCTCTGAAATCAATGTTGGAATAAGATACAAGAGGCCTAGGATTCTGAATTCCACAGTGCCTGTATTTAAATGGCCCCATGAATGTTGTTGAATTAGTAGCTTTAGGATTGCATTGAAAAATGGTACACAGTGGGTATTGATTGAGGTCAAAACTTTGTTGGATAGTGTGAAGGCAAGCAGCTCCCACACTGGTGGAGCAGAAACCAAGGCGTTGGTGTACAATGGCTCAAGTGTAATGGAATTGGATAGCAGCGCAGAATCCTGGAGTGATCTGTGAATTGTGAAATCAGGAGCATTTGGGAAGGCCTGGTCTATCCTTGCAGACAGAACAGGGATCTCCTGCTGGGAGGCAGCAAATTGGAGCAATGTGTCCTGTTGTTCAAACAAATCTAGAGCCCTGTTTGACATTAACTCTATTGGGATGCCACAGAGTTGAGATTCCAGAGAAAGTACCAATACAGATCTGGAGCTGAGAAGGTATTGTAGAACAAATGCTTGATATAACCCCAACCTTTACCATTTGCCCTTGTACCATTTGGTACAAGAAAATGTTGCCACTAATGTAGATGTGAACATTTCAGCCATTCTGGCACAATCAAACCTGTTTATCACCTAATTGCTTAGTAAATGGTCACTATGTGTTCTGTGCAGTGTCAGGATGGCAAGCTTAGGAAGTGTATAATGGATTCTCCAGCAGCAGGTGGCGAACGTGAGGGAGGTTACCAGCAGGGCAGCTTGGCTGTCATGTAGATTTCTTTGAAGGAAAGATTCCTGATGAAACATCGATTTTTTCCCGAAACATCGATTTTCCTGCTCCTCAGATGCTGCCTGACCCGCTGTGCTTTTCCAGCACCATTCTAATGTAGACTCTGATTTCCAGCATCTGCAGTCCTCACTTTTGCCTTCTTTGAAGGAAAGTATGGTATTGTCAGAAAGAGTCCTCATGGTGATACAAAGAGATAGACAAAGGATTTTGTCAGCCAGGCATGAACTAGTAACTTAATTCCATGTAAATACTATCATTTTGTTCATGTTTGTAAAGTGTGATGTAGTGAAAGAAAGAATCCCTACTTCATGATTGTTGGACTGTTTGTATGCCCAAACAGCTCTTGGTATATCTTGGGTTATACCAAGAACAAGACATTAAAAAAAATTGCCCAATATCCATTAGCCAGTTGACAGGTTTTGGTTTTCTTTTGATTTTGACTGGCTCTGACCTTGAGATAGTGCATTTGGACCATTGAGTCTGCAACAATCCTCAAAAAGAGCATCCTACCTAAACACACACTCCCACCTTATTCCCATAGCCCTGCGTTTTGAATGGCTAATCCACCTTGCCCGCACATCTGTGCACATTATGGGCAATTTAGCATGGCCAATCCACCCAACCTGCACATCTTTGGGCTGAGAGAAGAAATCACAGCAACTCCACACAGACGCAGGAAGAATGTGCAAACTCCACACAGAGTCACTCAAGGCAGGAAGCGAACCTGGGTCTTTGGTGCTTTGAGGCAGCAGTGCTAACCACTGTCCCACACTTGAAATGAATTTCTCCTTACGAGATTAGATACATCCCAAAATGTGGCTGGGTGACTCAATTTATCTCATACAAGTCAGATATATTATTTTAACCTCTATGAAGTAATTTGCTTGTAAGTTTGCCAGTACTGTAAAATGAATGACCACTTTTACCCTAAATAAAATTGCAATATAAAGAAACCAAATTCTCAAGATGAATGGGGGCTCTTCTGAGTAATAAACCTGGAATGAGATATTTATGAACGGGCTCCTTAAGCCTGCTCCCACCAGTCAATAAGTTTGTGGCTGATCAGATTATAGCCTTAACTCCACTTTCTTGCTTTCCCCCACCGATACCAACAGACGCCTTTGTTAGTCAAAAACAAAATTTACCTCTGCATTAAAAACACTAATGCTCCTGGCTCCAGCACGCTGGAAAGAGAACTCCATAAACTCAGAGTGAAAGTAAATTCTCCTCATCTCCATCTTAAATGACAGACCCCTTATTTTAAAACTTTGTTCCCTAGTTCTCCTCTCTCCAATAAAGAGAAACATCCTTTAAGTTTTCATCTTGTCAAGCCTCCTCAAGATCGTATATTTTTCAGTAAGATTTGGTTCTTGTTCTTCCAATCCCAGAGGATACAGGCTTAGTGCGTTCAACATTTCCTCATGGGATCATTCCTTCATTCCAGGGATTGATTGAGTAAACCTTCTCTGAATTGCTTCTAATGCAATTATGGGCTTTCTTAAATAAAAAGTCCAAAAATGTACACATACTTTAGATGTGGTCTCACCAATATCCTTTACAACTGCAGTAAAATATCCTGACTTTATTTATTTCATTCCATCTGTTTTTATTTGTTTTCCTAACTACTTGTTATCCATATATACTTACTTTTTGTGATTCAAGTACTAAAGCACCCAAATCCCACTGTACCTCAGGGTTCTGCAATCCTACCTTATTTATATAATATGACTTTATCTTGCCAAAGTGGGTAAGCTCACGTTTTCCCACATTGTATTCAGCCTGTCAAATATTTGCTCACTTAATCACTTCACAGTTTAAGTTCCAACCCATACTTCTGTCACCAGTAAATTCAGCAACCATTCATTTAGTCCTCTCATCCAGGTCATTAATAGTTGATTGTTGCTTCTTGCCAAATGGAAATTACCCACTTGTGGTTACTGTGTTTCATTTGTCTATGTTACTCTCTTACTTTCTGCAGTAAGTTTTAATATGGGTCCTTGTCAACTGCCTCTGGAAATCTAAGTATACCATTTTCAAAGGTTCCTTTTTACCGGATTGCTTAGTATGTGTTGCTAATTTAGACTGTAGCAATCCTTTTGCTTTAATAATAATGACAACCTGTGTTTGTACCCTTGCTTTTAAATTTGTGCAAATTAATATTGTTTTAAAGTGCAGAATTTTAAACATCACCAAAAAGAAACCATGACTAATTTAATGACTAAAATGTGCTTAATTCCTGAATTGGACAATGCACTCAGCTTCTCTTACCTTATCTGCCAAAGTAACACTTTTTTTTTGATGTTCCCATTTAAGAGTTGCTATGTAGGTGATAGTTATCATTGGCAATGTCTGCAATGGCCACCTTGTGTGTCAGTCTCTTCCACAGCTTAATTTCATGGGAAAAAAACTTCCACGTCTTTATCAATGAAGTGGACCTTCTAGGGGCTTTTCTGCAATCTTGAAGATCTGACAGTTGTGGTTTTGCTTTTAAAATTATGTTGCCTGGCATTATTCCATTAAACTAGGCCTTTAAGTAATAGAAAATACACTGCTCCCAGCAACTGATATCCATAACTAAAGCTTATCATTATTATTTAAATTAGACTGATTGCAGAAATTGAATTGGGTCTACCCATCATTTTGACATTTTGTTTCATTCCTTGCAACAGTCATTACACTTCAAAGATATCTGACTGATGGAAGAGGACTTTGGTTCAAAAGTCAACTATTTAAACATTATGCTCTTTCATTTCTTGGACACTATCTCTGAAATTTTACTGTGTGAATCCCTTTGTCTCAACTAGAGAAGGCTGAAAAGTGGAACTGAACTTTAAACTATGGTTTATCATGTGTGATGTTAACTTTGGAATATAACTTAGTGGAGAAAACATTATTGCAATAAGGTTTTTTTTTAAATTCCTAAAATCATTTTGATAAGATGCTTTTTGTTACACCTGTACTATTTACTATTTCAAGTAACTCTTTCTATCCTTTCTTCCTTTTTTGATATTTTTACGTTCCTTTCCTGATGCCTGGTACCTCTCAATGATAGTACAGCTGAAATTGTGAATTGAGCAACAGTAAGTAATGCTCGCAGATATAAAATTATATCATATACAATGTACAGGACTTCAATAACCCCACTTTCATAAACACACTAAAAGCAAAACTAATTCAAAACATTTGACCTAAATTAGCTTTAACGAGTATCTCATAATAATACAATTAATCTGATCACAACAGGAACAGCATAAGTGTTGGGAAAGAAATGAATTAGGTTTATGTTGGATACATCTGGCTAAACAAATGCTAAGCTATAATTTGACTCACATTATTTAAAGCTCCCACAGCAAACTTTAAAAATAATGGAATGGATGTAAAAAGGATGGGTCAACAGCAAATTGAAACCCTCAGCAGACAAAGAATGACTAAAACATATTTTTCATGTATAAATACTACCAGCTAAATTGGCTTTTTGGTAGGCAGGGATTGTTTCATTTAATTCTTACTGAAGCTATAAAGAGATATCTGGAATTAAACTCGTCCCACCTGCCTGTGCTTGGCCTATGTCTCTCCAAACATTACTTATGTACTTACCTAAATATATTTTAAAGGATGTAACGGTAACCACATCTACAATTCCTTTGATTAGATTACTTATGGAAACAGGCCCTTCGGCCCAACAAGTCCACACCGCCCCGCCGAAGCGCAACCCACCCATACCCCTACATTTACCCCTTACGTAACACTACGGGCAATTTAGCATGGCCAATTCACCTGACCTGCACATCTTTGGACTGTGGGAGGAAACCGGAGCACCCGGAGGAAACCCACACAGACACGGGGAGAACGTGCAAACTCCACACAGTTAGTCGCCTGAGGTGGGAATTGAACCCGGATCTCTGGCGCTGTGAGGCAGCAGTGCTAACCACCGTGCCACCGTGCCGCCCACTGCCTCTGGAAGTCCATTCCATATATGAACCACTTTTTGTGAAAAAGAAATTGCCACTCATGTCTTTTTTAAAGCTTGTTCCTCTCACCTTAAAAATATGCCGCCTAATCTTGAAATCCCTTATTCTAGGGAAAAGACACCTGCCATTCACCTTATCTATATGCCTTTAGATTTTATGAGCCTCTATAAGATCACCCCTCAACCTCCTATGCTCCAGTGGAAAAATGTCCTAGCCTCTCCCCATTATTCAAACCCTCCATTCCTGGCAACATCCTGGTAAATCTCTTCTGAATTCTCTCCAACTTAATAATATCCTTCGTATAACTGAGCGACCAGAACTGGACACAGAAGAGGCCTCACATATGTCCTTTACAACCTCAACATAATATCCTGAATCCTATACTCAAAAGTCTAAGCAATGAAGGTAAGTATGCTAAATGCCTTCTTAATCACCCAATCTATATGTGATCCAAACCTGAAAGAATTATGTACGTGAACCCCTGGGTTTCTCTGTTCTACAACACAACCAAAGCCCTACATTTAATTGTGTAAATCCTACCCTCTTTTGTTTTATCAAAATGCAATATCTAGTATTTATTCAAATTAAACTCCATCTGCCACTCCTTAGCCCATTGACTCAGTTCTTAGGTGTTGTTGAAACCAAAACAGAAGTTGCTGGAAAAGCTCAGCAGGTCAGGCAGCATCTGTGAAGAGAAATCAAAGTTAATGTTTCAGGTCCGGTGACCCTTCCTCTGAACTGATGGTAGCTAGGAAAATGTTGGCTTTTATACAGAAGGTAGGATGGGGCTAAGGGGGGTAACGGGTAATCGATAGGTATAGATAGAGACCAAAGAGAGAGAAGAACAGTTGGACAAACAAAGGATTGGATAATGATCTGGCTGTGGGGGTGAATAGCTGTTAAAGGACACTGTTAGTGGCTAACAATAGGTAGTATGTAATGGCAGACAATGTGATAACAAGGTTTGGTGTTTGTGGTAGGGGGCTAGGACATAGGGGAGTTCAGGGCCTGAAGTGTTTGAACTCGATATTGAGTCTGGAGAGCTGCTGGGTCTGCAGGTGGAAAATGAGGTGTTGTTCTTCCAGCTTGCACTGGAGCAAAGCAGCAGCTTGAGACAGAGATGTTGGCCAGGGAACAGGGTGGCGTGTTAAAGTGGCAGGCAACTAGAAGCTTAGTGTCTTTTTTGTGGGCAGGAGATAGATGTTCTGTGAAGTGGTCACCCACTCTGCGTCATTTCACCAATGTAGAGCAGACTACAGTGTGAGCGGTGAATGCAGTAGAGTAGATTGTGAGAAGTGCGGGTAAAGTGCTGCTTCACCTGGAAGTTATGTTTGGGCCCTTGGATACTGAGGAGGGAGGAAGTAGGTGGGTAGGTGTTACACCTTCTGTGGTTGCAGGGCAAGGTGCCATGGGGTGCTATTGGTAGTGAAGGGAGAGTGAACCAGGATGTCCCAGAGAGAACGGTCCCTGAAGAAAACAGACAAGGGAAGGGAGGGGAATTGTTGATGCATTGGCTGCTAGAATCTGAGGTGCTAGGCAGGTGTAATAGGCCAGGGTTAAGGCAAAATACTTCCTGATTTCATGGGAAAAAAATATGCATAGATACCAGATGAGCACAAGGTGGTACATGACTGAATAACAACTTTTGTCATCTAATGTATAAATAAGGAAATGACAACTGAGGCTATGTCATTGATAAAGGAAGGCATAAAATGTGAGTAAAATAATTAAAATTCATAAAGAGACTTACATTTATGTAGAATCTTTTGCAATTGCAGATTGTCCTTGAGAGCTTTGGAATATATGAAACATGGCAATCTATTTTCCGTAAGTTCCCGCAAATAATAATGTGATAATCCCCTACTAGATTAGATTACTTACAGTGTGGAAACAGGCCCTTCGGCCCAACAAGTCCACACCGCCCCGCCGAAGCGCAACCCACCCATACCCCTACATCTACCCCTTACCTAACACTACAGGCAATTTAGCATGGCCAATTCACCTGACCTGCACATCTTTGGAGCGTGGGAGGAAACCGGAGCACCCGGAGGAAACCCACGTAGACACGGGGAGAATGTGCAAACTCCACACAGAGAGTCGCCTGAGGCGGGAAATGAACCCGGGTCTCTGGCGCTGTGAGGCAGCAGTGCTAACCACTGTGCCACCGTGCCGCCCATACTCTGGAACATAGGAAAAAAAGTACAGGCCATTTAGTTCCTTAAGTCTGTCTGATAAAATAGTGCCATAAGATCTGATACATCCATCTGATTGAGTAGTTTAAGAATTCTTCAGAAAGAAAACACCTGTGAAAATGAATTAATTTTCAATACTCTACTGAAGTCTTAATTTAAATATTCTGCTCAAGTATCTGGAGTGGAACTGGAACTGGAACCCAAAACCTTTAACTCATAGGGCAGAAGGTACCAATAGTCTAAGGTGACATGACTAGATACATAATTATAGATAGAGATATAGAAAGTTAGTCCATTGTTATGGGTGGCACGGTGGCACAGTGGTTAGCACAGTTGCCTCACAGTGCCAGAGACCTGGGTTCAATTCCCGCCTCAGGTGACTGACTGTGTGGAGTTTGCACATTCTCCCTGGGTTTTCTCCGGGTGCTCCGGTGTCCTCCCACAGTCCAAAGATGTGCAGGTCAGGTGAATTGGCCATGCTAAATTGCCTGTAGTGTTAGGTTAGGGGTATGGGTGGGTTGCGCTTCAGCGGGTCGGTGTGGACTTGTTGGCCCGAAGGGCCTGTTTCCATGCTGTAATCCAATCTAATCTAAAAATTGTTATGGTGAAGTTTCTTTAATTTTTGTTATATTTTCCATACTTGACCTCTATTGATTCCTATTGAATTTATTTTCATTTAAAACATAGAAAATAATTGCAAATCCAAAAGGCTATTTGATGATTAAGACATTTTGATGTTCTGGTCAATATTTATCCCTTATCCTACATCACTAAAACAAAATAACTGGTTACTCATTTCATTTATACCTTGTTGGTTCTTGCTTTGTGCAAATAAGTTCTGCAAAACAGAATGGGAACAGCAAAGAGCCTGGAATAAATAATAATTCAATCCATGGGGGATCAGATATGGGGCAAAGTTGTAATGAGAAGGAAGTGAGGACTTCAGGATTGATGAAGGGCTTATGCCCGAAATGTCGACTCTGCTACTCCTTGGATACTGCCTGACATGCTGTGCTTTTCCAACTCCACACTCTTTGACAAAGTTGTAATACGTTTGGTAAGCTATAGCACAAGTTGCATCACAGCAACAATAATATAGTGGCAGTAACAGGTGCCAAAAAGGTGAAGATTATAAACTTAATATTTCTAGCAACAGGTTATTTTGGAAAAGTGGGAAAGATAGAGAATGGTAGTATTAAACAAATAACCTATTACATTGCTGAAGAATGCAATTATGTTCAAGGGACAAATACTGAGTTTAGTTAGTCTGAAGTAATTAATAAACTCTAATGGCATTATTCTACTGCACGATGCATACTGTAAGTTATCAAGTCATGGAAAGGGGACAAAGGAGTAAGCTTCAGTCAAATTACATTGAGAAGAAATAATTATGGATTAGTGATACTGGAGAACTTCAATTATTCAGTGGAATGGCAAAAAGGGGGACAAACTCTAGAAACTTTTATAATAGAACTTTCTTGACTACTATGTTTAATGTTGGAACTAGCTTATGAAATGAAACTGGAGCATGTTGTGGTGGAAGAGCATTCATATGCAGTGACCATGTCGTCCAGTTCAGAATAGTTATTGTAAGGTCAAAGAACAATAACAAACACAGAGACTTTAATGAAGGTGGTATAACTACATTTAGTTGAAAGGGATCTGCCCTGGATGGATTACAGTAAAAAAAAGTAGGAAAATAGTATTTTGACAATGGTATGCCTTCAACGAGAAGCTGATTCAGATACTGAAGACACATTCCCATGAATACTATTAGAAAACAGATAGAAAAACCATCCACAAATAAATAAAATGAAAAAGCACCAGTCCTTTAAAGGATGAGAAGGGGGAATTAATAATGGAAAATGAGGAAATGGTCGAGGTGTTGAACAGGTATTTTGTGTCAGTCTTCACAATGGAATTGCTTGGTAATTGATGACAAGGAGGTTATGGCAGGTGAGGACCTAGAAAAGATTGTTATCACTAAAGACGTAGTGTTGGGAAAGTAAATGAGGCTAAAGGTAGACAGGTATCCTGGCCAGGATAGTAAAAGAAATGACAGGGGAAATAGCAAATGCACTTGTGGTAATTTACTGAAATTTGCTGGACTCTGGGACGGTTCTGGAAGATTGGAAAACAGCAAATTTGACATCATTGTTTAAAAAAGGAGGTAGACAAAAGGCAGGTAACTACAGGTCCCTTAACCTCTGGTGTGGGGAAAATGCTTGAATCTATCATTATGGAAGAAATAGCGAGACATTTTGACAGTAATTGTCCCATTGGGCAGACGCGGTGTGGGTTCATGTTTAACCAATTTACTGGAATTCTTTGAGAACATTACAAATGTGATGGATAACAGGAAACTGGTGGATATGGTGTATTTGGATTTCCAGAAGAATTTTGACAAAGTGCCACACAAAAGGCTGCTGTATAAGATAAAAGTGCACAGCATTACGAGTAACATATTAGCATGGATATAGGATTGGTTAGCTAACAGAAAGCAAAGACTGGGGATAAATAGATATTTTTCTGGTTGGCAATCAGTTGCTGGCAGTGTGCCTCAGGGATCAGTGTTGGGACTGCAATTGTTTATAATTTACATTGTTTGGTGTTGGGGACCAAGTATAGTATGTCAAAGTTCGCATATGACACTAAAATGAGTGATACAGCAAAGTGTGCAGAGGATACTGAAAGTCTGCAGAGGGATATAGATAGGTTACATGAGAGAGCAAGGGTCTGGCAGATGGAGTACAATGTTGGTAAATGTGAGGTCATTCATTTTGGTAGGAATTACAGTAAAATGGACTATTATTCAAATGATAAAAATTTGCAGCATGCTGCTGTGCAGAAAGACCTGGGTATCCTTGTGCATGAATCACAACAAATTGGTTTCCGGGTGCAGCAGGTAATTATGAAGGCAAATGTAATGCTGTCATTCATTGCTAGAGGGATGGAGTTTAAAAACAGGGAGATTATGTGCTGCAGTTATATAGGGTGCTGGTGAGACCACACCTAGAGTACTGTGTACAATATTGATCTCCTCACTTCCACGCGAGGGAGTGCAGAGGAGCTTCACTAGGTTGATTCCAGAGTTGAGAAGCTTGGCTTATAAAGAGAGATTGAGTAGATAGGGACTATACTCACTAGAATTTACAAGAATGAGGAGGATATCATACAAACACATGAAACAGAGGCAGCTGCTGTGAAGGATTCTGGAGGAATCATCTCAGTCACTGTGACCAAGGAGGGGAGTGCAGAAGAGCTGGTGTCAGCGAATCGTTAAAGGGCATCCAAGAGAGGTTGCTGCTGAGAAGGATTCTGGGAGAAGTTGTCTTAATCACTGCCCAGGAGTGAATCAAAGGAAGGCAAGCATTTTTGAGAAGAGCTGATTTGTGGTTGAAGTGCTGCTGGAGGTTTACGTGTAGGCTTCGGTGAGGAGGGCGAGCAGCAGCAAGGTAAGGCAATTGGAGGAGGAACAAACTACTGCAGCTGCTGAAGACAGAAGGCTAAAAGAAAAGTAGAAGGAAGTTTAACCGTAAAGTCACAGGCGAGTGCCTGGTGATTTGTGAATAGTTTTTCTTCTTTCTTATTTTTTTTTCTTAAGTTGTTCACTTAAGTGTTAAACCATGCAGGAGATCCCAGACCCATGCCATGCACCTCCTTTGTGATGTGAGAATTCAGGGACCCTTCAAATGTCCCTGACTCCTTCATGTGCAGGAAAATGTGTCCAACTGCAGCTCCTGTCTGACTGCTTGACAGTTCTGGAGCTGTGGCTGGATTCAATTTGGAGCACCTGTGAGGTTGAGGGAATCAAAAATAGCACATTCAGTAAGCTGGTCACACCACAGATACAAATTGCTGAGAAAGATAGGGAATGGGTGACCAACAGACAGAGGAAGAGTAGGAAAGTAGTGTAGGGGTCCCCTGCAGTCATCTCCCTCCAAAACCGACATACTGTTTTGGATACTACTGGGGGAGATGGCTCACCAGGGGAGGGTAGCAACAGCCATGTTCATGGCCCTGTGTCTGGTTCTGCTGCACTGGAGGGCACGGAAAAGAGTGGCAGAGCGAGAGTGATAGGGGATTCAGTTGTAAGGGGAATAGATAGGCATTTTTGCAGCCACAAATGAGAGTCCAGGATAGCATGTTGCCTCCCTGGTGCATAGGTCAAGGATGTCTCGGAGTAGCTGGAGGGCATTCTGGAGAGGGAGGGTGAACAGCCAGCTGTTGTGGTGCATTTAGCCACCAACAATACAGGTCAAAAATGGGATGAGGTCCTACAGCTGAATTTAGGGAATTAGGAGTTAAACTAAAAAGTAGGACCTCAAAGGTAGCAATCTTGGAATTGCTACCAGTGCCACGCGTTAGTCAGAGTAGGAATGACAGGATAGCTAAAATGAGTACGTGGCTTGAAAGATGGTGCAAGATGGAGGGATTCAAATTCCTGAGACAGTGGAACCAGTTCTGGGATAGGTGGGACCAGTACAAATCGATGGTCTACTTCAGGCAGGACTGGAACCAATGTCCTAGTGGCAGTGTTTGCTTGTGCTTGGGGAGGGTTTAAAATTAATATAGCAAGGGGATGGGAACCAATGCAGGAAGTCTGAGGGTAAGTTGAAATAGGATAATTGCTAATGGTAATTGTAAGATTTATAATGCAATAAAACACCAAGTTGATCAGAAAGTACAGAAAAAGATGCAAAAGAGAATTAAGAGGGGCACAGAGAATGACTTGAATTGATTAATGACCAAAATACAAAGAAATAAAATGTCCTTTAGAAATACAAAATACTAAAAGTATAATCAAAGGTAGGGCGGGCTGATGAAGGACTAAATACTCTTATGGAGGTATGCTAAATGAACACTTTACATCTATTCATTGAAGAAGAGGATGTTGTCAATATGCTAATAATCGAGGCAACCAGTCTAAATAAATGTATTCAGATTGGAGTTATATTCTCCTTACCAGTTAGAATGTCAGTACTAGTATATTAACCAATTCCTCCCGTATCTGTGACCTTCTAATGTTAAGTCCATGTTTGTTTCACACATTCTACTTATTTGTATTGGAATGTTTTCCAGCGTTTCAGACATCCATAAAAGGTTGTTAATAATTGTTGAACAAATGTGTAGAATTCCTAGCATATAACTCTTTCTGTCTTCATGCCCAACCACGGCCATGCAGAATCCATTGTTTGCCTCTGTTACAAATTAACTCCTGACCATTGTCAACCTTTGATGTTCCATCCTGCCATTCAGTGTCTATTCCTATCCACTTTCTTGATCTTGTCAATGCCAGATTATGCAAAAGTGCATCAAAATGTAAATTTCAATTATAAGAAAATTAAAACTGCGTGTTGGTTAAAATGTTCCAAACCTATTTGGCAACGTTTATTTATAAGGTATATCTGAGAATTGTGGCCTAGATTTGGAAAAGAAAGTTCTTTAATTCAATACCTGCCTCTTTGATTATGCCAGAAGTCTGGCGAGAAGCTTCGAAAAGCGTATAAAATATGTTTGATTTATGTTCAGATTTCAAACAGATTTGTTGAAGCAAGAAGCAGGTTATTTAGTCGTAACGCCTACGTCAGCTCTGAAAGAGCAACTTAGTTTCCTGCTTCGGTCCTCTGTCTCAAACTTTTCAGATATTTATCCTTTTATTTTCAATCCTGTCAATGCCCATTTTCCCCCAATGACTCACCCTTTTCTTTCGGCCTATTACTGACTCAGCTGTGATTCTTGCTCCGTCCGCGTCCTCAACCCTCTTGCTGTGCGCCTGCTTCTGTTTGTGCCCACGTGTTCGACTCATGCAATTGCTCACCTTTTGCCCCCGTTCAGCCCTGTTCAGTCTGTCACTGTCATTTGGCCCGCACCCCCTCCCTCATTACTCAGCTACCCTCGTCAGTGCGGAGCTGCTGTTACCTTACTCTCCTGTTTTCCCCCCCCCCGCTAGGGTCTGGGAATCAGCTTCTCAGAAAAGAGCAGCCACGTGTGAACAAACGTCAGTGAAGCAGCAGCAGTAGCAAGGCTTAGGGTCGCTGCTGACGGGCTCTCGGCGCCCGATCGATTGCGCTGAGCTTTGGTCTGTCAGCCGGCTCGGTGCTGTCTCCCAGCCCAGCTCACGCTTGCACAGCGTGCTTCCCAGTGGTTATGTGTGGCCTCTGGTCACTGCACTGGAGAGATGGTGGTGGGAAAGAAAGAATAACCATGTCAGACAACACGGTGCTCGGAAAGTGATTCTTGAAGCGACCCTTTAATCTTTTTTTTCCCCCCCTCAGAAGTTGTGATTTCAGCCTCGGCACTGGGCAGTTAAATGTGAGTTTGAAAGATTGTTTCTTGACTTGTTGCTTTAAGCTTTAGGCGATTGAGTTCTTCTGAAGGAGAAAGTGGGCAAAATCTGCTCGAGTGCGTGAAACACAATTTAAGGAATGTTTGAAGGAAAGGTGGGGCTTGAAAGTTTACTTGTTCTAAAACCAATTTGCGGTACTTTAGTTTATTGAAGAATGTGCGGTTTGTTATTCCAAAATTCCCTCCGACTTTTCTGTCCGATTGCTGCCTTGCCCTCGAAAGAATTGTACATAAAGATGACTACTGCGTATAGCGTTTGATGGAGGATGTTATATTCCAGGGAATAGATGTGGCAAATCTTTCTTCTAATTTTTTGGGGGGATGGAAAAGTGCCAGAGCAGCTGCGCACCACATTAGCTGTTTCCACATCAGTTTCGCCATTGTATGTTTGCAAATAAAAGCATTGCCGAATACTTTTTCCTGACGATAACTTGTTTTTGAAGGGATTTAACACGAGAATCAACACACAGTACAGGGAAATCTGGCGTGTGGTTTTTATTTAACTAGAGTTGGAACTTAGGTTTTGGTGCATTTTTTAGCAGAACAGTTTTTCATCACTGCTAATAGATCACTAAATGCACATCAGATCCTCAGACAAAGGTGCCACATTCTGAATTTTCGTGAAGATAGCGCAATTTGGAACGCTAGTGAAAACTGCCCGATTACCTCCAAACAGCTGACAGCTCGGCCCTCGTTGAAACTGAGCAAGTAATTACAATGAAAATGTGTTGGGCCAGTGGATGATTGTAACTTCAACAAACTTTAGGAGGTCTTGTTACACCGTGGGTAGTGTGTACCTTTTAGCCCATAGCTCTGGGTTCAAATTTCCTCCAGGACTTGACGGCTGAGGAAAGCCTGGTCATGACAGGGCCAAAGAGGTTCTTTATTAGTCTTCAACTAATATATAATAAAAATGGGAGAAATTCTTCATCAGCCATGTGGTGAGAAGTAAATTTTGAACTTCCACCATCATATAATGAACTACAACATGCATGTAAAAGTCCATGTTGCCATTTGGACTCAGACTCCATGGGAGACCAGTTGACTGGAGGGCTGTTGTGGATGAGGTTTGTTCCAGCTCTTTTGGGTTTGATCCCTGTTCTGGCTGGGGGTAGATTCGAGAAGTGACTATGATGCTGTCACTTGGACCTGCCTTCAGGAGGAAGAGATCCAACAATGAGAAATTAGTTCCAGAGATGAAGAACCTTGGTTGTAAGAATAGGTTGAAGAAGTTGGGACTGTTCTCCCTGGAGAGAAGAGGACTAAGAAGAAACTTTATCGAGGTTTTCAAAGTCATGAGCAGATTGGATCGAGTAGATAGGGAGAAGCTGTTCCCACTTTTAAAAGATAGATTTAAATTGGACAGTAAAAGCTGCAAGGGTGATTTGAGAGAAAACACTTTCACCCAGTGAGGAGTTAGGGTATGGAACTCACAGCCTGGAAATGAGGTGGAGGCAGGTTCAATTGAGGTATTGAAGACGATATTGGATGATAATTGGAAATGATGTTTGGGGACGTGGGGAAATGGAAGGCGATTGGCACCTACTGATAGAACTAGTGCAGGCACAATGGGCTGAGTGGCCTTCTTTGGAGACATTGTGATTTCTGTGATATTTAACAATGTGTTTTTTGGGGGAAAAAGATTAAAATATGATTTGGGATTAGTGCTGGCAAAATAAGTCATCCAAATGCAAGTCACTGATTTGGAAGTGTCCAGGGCCACACCTGAAACAATTGTTTGGTATCTTTGGATCTGAAAGTCATGATCCAGATTTTGATTGATTCTGCTGTTAAATCTGAGCTTTATTGGGTGAATCACAGGCTGCTTCCTTCCTCAGTTATTCTGGGTGGATGGAAACTGACCAAGTGGGTCTTAAAGGGTGTGATGAAACTGATCAACAAAAAGCTAAGTGACTTGTTCCAATGCTTTATAGTGTTTTGTTGACCAGATATGGTGCTGTTGGCTGGTCTGGAATGCAATTTCTACAGTGGTTTGGGATGAATGTTACATTTCATTACAAAATTTGTTCTATTTTAGTTAATTTTAAACATCTATTTTATACATCTTTTTTTGTTTGCATTGGTATGATTAATGAAAAAAAAGGACAATTTGTATTTTCAAAAGATCCACCAGGCTGTAGCTTGCCTAAAAGCCATATAGAAAGTTATTTTTCCACTTTCAACCTTATCTCGTGCATAGGGTCACCCTCCTCCAACCTGTGTTGCTGGAGATATTTCCTCATTCAATTCTCTACCTAATTGAAAGGGACACTTTCATTTTTCCAGCCCTCTCAATTCATGCTGCTATTTTTCTTCCTCTATGTTTCATCTGAAGCTAGCTGTCCTCTCATACCAATCATACCTTGGCCTTCATTTCCATGGCCCTCATACATTCACTTTTAGTTAAGTTGCAACTCTTCTCCTTCTTCATGCTTTACTCAGTTCATGATGATTCTTAGTTTCCCTTCAGTTAATGCTCATATTCCCCTCTTTCTCAATGTCTTTCAATTAATTCTCACACTTTTTTTGTCCCGTCCATCAAACTAGTCATAGAGATGCACAGCATGGAAACAGACCCTTCGGTCCAACTCGTCCATGCTGACCACATATCCCAAATCAATCTTGTCCCACCCGAGTACCTGGCCCATCTCCCCATCCAGATGCCTTTTAAATTGTAATTGTACTATCCTCCACCACTTCCTCTGGCAGCTCCATACACGTACCACCCTCTGCGTGAAAAAGGTCTCTTTTATATCTTTTCCCTCTCACCCTAAACCTACGCCCTCTAGTTCTGGACTCCCCTCACCCCAGGGAAAAATCTTTGTTTATTTATCCTATCCATGCCCCTCATGATTGTATAAACCTCTGAGGTCACCCCCTCAGCCTTTGCACCAGGAAAAACAGCCCCAGCCTATTCAGCCTCTCCCTATAGCTCAAATCCTCCAATCCTGGCAACATCCTTGCAAACCTTTTCTGAACCCTTTCAAATTTCACAACATCTTTCCAATATAAATTATTACGGCTTGCTTGTTTTCAGACTTCTTGGATTCCACCTCATCCAAACTTCAACTTTCTGCCTTTCATGGCCTCTTCCCTGTGCCAGTCCTTCACAAGACATGATCATATTGTGTGTGATACTTTTCATTGCTCCTATGGTTAGGACTTTTTCCACTTCTCAGTCTTTTCTACCTCCTTTAATCTGTGTGCTTTTCAAACCCAATTTGACACAAACTCATCATTATTTCTTGATTTGCTTTATTTTCTGTCTCTTTTCCACATTGTTGATTACCAGCAGTTATTCCAATTCTAATCTCCATTTATGAAGGTTTTTGTCTTTTGTCAACTGAAGCAGACACTTTCTGTAAGCCTTTATTAATATGCCTAGCTGTTTTGAAATGAATTTGGCAGTTATTGTCAGGTTTATTGTAGATCTAGCAATGAATGAGAAATAGTGAATGGAACTTTGGTTTCTTTGTGAATAGAATTTTTAGTTCCCAAATGTGTGGTGATCCTGCTCCCTTAACAAGATTATGTTGTCCTTGGTTTTATTTTCATAGAGGTCGTAAAAACAGACTCTGAAAAGTCTAAGTTAAAGGGTTTTAGGGACAATTTGAATCTAGTTAACTGACACTGCCTCAGGCAAAAGGCTTTTAAGTTTTAGAAAAACACTTGTACAATGAGTAGGGAGTGGCCAGTTCTACCAGCTCAGCTTTTCTCTGGTTTGATTTGGTTTTTACCTGTCTGGTTATTCACTGAAAGCAGTCAGGCAGTTTTGAAGCTGCTGGACCCAAAGAAGCAGGCCCATGCTGGTTCTCTCTCCCAGACTTCTCTCCTGTAAGATTCGGCATTTGATTTTACCTTTTGTGCCAAAGGGTTTTATGGTGATTGTTGCTTGTGTTTGGAACAGCATCATTAAGTTGGTATAGTCTGTTGGGTTTCAGATGGGTTAAGTTATTCAGTACTGGATTAGTGGTGCTGGAAGAGCACAGCAGTTCAGGCAGCATCCAACGAGCAGCGAAATCGACGTTTCTGACAAAAGCCCTTCATCAGGAATCAAAGTTATTTAGTATTCTGATCTCTTTCTTTTGTTTCTGTTTCATTTGTCAAACTTGGAAATAAATTCTGTTTTGCTTAAAACTAAGTGGTTTGACCAACTGTATCTCTCCTGGAATATCTGTGTTACACCTGCTTAAAACAACTAGCCAAGGTAGGGTCTGGGATACTTTCTTGAAATGTCTTGAGGGGGTCTGGCCTGGTCCATACCAAATGGATTGGAAGTCACTATGTAAAGTGCATAAAAATATATTACTAAATGTTTAGTGATCAAGATTCCAATAACATGCAAATAGGACTAGTTTAATAAGTGTGCAAGCTCAAGCAATTTGTATGGTTCAAAATCCAAGTAATTGAAAAATAAGAGCAAATAATTGCATACCAATGATTTCAACAAAAGCAAAAATTAACAAAATTTGAATGAAAATGTAGAATAAAATCACCACCCAGTGTAGGTCATGATTTGATGGAGATGTGATGCTAGCTATGATCAGACCTATATTTCACAGGGAGAATAAGTGTTTGTTCAATTTAGCCTTGGTTACTTTTGAGCATAAATTCAAAGATAATATTCACTTCAGGTGATGTTTGAGTCATTCTAATTATACGGAAGATTGTGGATTCTATCCGGTCTTTAGATATGACAGGATGCTTAGTGTGCTACACAGTTCCATCCACCTACTAGTTCAACAAATTGTGAGTGACATTTTAATCTGTGTGTATTGTACTGCAGGAAGACAGTGAAAGAAAGATTAGGATAAATCAGTATCCAACAGCAGTTAGACAAACACATATCACCAATTTTTGAGTAACATAGTTCAGAAATGTCAAATAATACTTTACTGGGGCACATCTTTCAAATAATTAACCCAAAATATTAACTTTAAGAGAAGCAGTTTCATTTTGTCTTTGAGTACTGGCTAGTGGGGACTTGGAGATGGTAGAGTGTAGAATGCTTGTGGCAAGGTGCTACCTTTTAAAGCAATAATTTTTACTCCTAGTCAACTAATAATGATTTATTTAACAGCCAAATAATGTGTGGTTCAAAATGTATTGGCAGTATGAAGTAATATATGTGAAGCCATTTCACAAACCGCTCCAGTAGAATAAAGGTGTAGGTTATTTTAAATGATCGTCTTGAGCAGTGTAAGACCAGAATGTTTATCTCAGAATTACCAGTCATAGTTAGTTTGTCAGATTAACACATAGGACTGTATTGTTTGGATATGTTTTTTAAGTGTTTGAATGTTTAAATATTTTTGCATATTATTAGCAGTCTCTTTAATCATATTTTAAACTGACAGGGCATCTAGTATCGTATTGAAAAGCAAGAAATTGGTTACAAAACTAAGCGCACATAAAATCATTTTGAGTTGTTGTTTAAGCATTGCCCTTTGTAAAATTCTGTCTGTTAAATAAATGTTATGCAGTCAATATATTGATACACCAACTTCAAAGTATTCATGGAAAATCATTTGATAACCTACCCTTTGCTTAGAAAAATGGGTCACACTCTTGCAATTTAAAACAGATGTTAATGCCATCATTTGTAAACATTGGAGAAATTTTAAAAATATTCCTGTTGTGAAGAATCATGCTTTTGTCTGAATTGTTCATTAGTTGAAATTCAACCTACTGAATCTGTCTAGATTCCAGTATATTAGCTGGACTGGTGTAGGCGACAGTCACAGCTTGCCGTCTTTTGATAATGGCTAATTGGATTGTGGTTCATTCTGCACTTGCAAACCCCATACAAACATGTTAATTGTGATTGATTTATGCCAATCTCTCAAATCAATTATGATTAATCAAAGGAAATTACAGTCTTTTAGTTAATATTCTTGTCATAGACTTAAGTTCTACCAACACCTCTGGGTCAAATAGGAATTCAAAAAATAGCATGAAGAGTTTAATATTTTATGGATTTATACTTTATATAAGCTTAAATGGAGATCATACAGCATATTGTGCAGTGATTGAAAGGGGAAAAAAAAACTTAATGTTGCGAGTGCATAAATTCAGTCAACATAAACCTTTTTTTCAGACACTTTGATTATCAATATTTAAATTGTAAAATTCCAGGTTAGCAGCATTTGCTTTCTATTTGCACAAATTATTTATGACTTTGTACAGGGTTATGTTATTTAATTTTATATTTTAAATTGTTATTTTACTTGCAATGTGAATTCAATCACTTTTCTTTTATTTTCAGTTTCCCTCCATCTCAGGAATGATGATGCTGTGGCTAATGACTGGAACCCTGTGTCTGGGTACGTTAAAGATTATTGTTCTTATTTCTGGAATTTGACCATATGGGAGGTCATGTATCTTTCAAACACAATAAACAGCCATGGCAATGCAGAACTTAGTTTTGCTGTGTTGATATCCATGTCAATTTGTTGCGTAAATGATATGGTGCTACATTTAAAATTTCATCCATTTTGTGGTAATCTTTTATAAACAAGATATTAAAAATGTTCATTGCTCCTTCATTCAAAGAAGCTTTTGTTAATTTCTTTACACATTACCTTTGAGGCCTCCTGAGCCAATGGGCATTTTTCCAGCTTATCTGCCCCAAGACCTCTTCTAATGATAGCTTTGATCCAAGACATAAGGTTTATGGGTGTGACCCAAGATGACATTTTTTAAATCTTTGCCATTGAGTTCTTTGGCTCCTCTGATTGCACAGTTTATATGATATTTATGGCTATTGTCCTGTTAGGTAGTGTGCCAAAACAATTTAGTGACAGTACTAATGCAGTTTATCTCCTTAATGAAATAAATTTATATTTTAAGACAAGATATCTAGTTCAATAAATTAGTTCATAAACCAGTGAAGTGCAAGTTAATTATGGATGAGGGGAGTCATTTCAGCCTACCTTAGTTCATTAAATTATTTCCTTTTCCGATAGCTCCTCACGGTGAAGAGGATCTTTTCCACAGAATACAGTTCATAGCAAGAAGCTGTGTATGGAGAACCTGTTAAGTTGCAGCTACCACCACATGGTCCTGGACAGTCAGGATACTCTGCCACACCTGCCAGCTGGAAGAATTTACAGGTTGATAACTTAACCTGTTTGACCCTGGCCTGAATGTGCCTTGAATGGCCATCAATTCACGGAGTGAAAATTTAATCCCAGAGCTCTGCCTCAAAGACAAGAAACTACCTCTGTGTCACAAGGCAATCAAATCACTTAACTGATTCTTGAATAATGTTGAGACATTTATCTCCAGTATCTAACATTGAAAACATTTTCTGAATTTATTTCTTGCCATACCTTGAAGTTATGTGAACATATCAAGTGACAGGCAAGGAAAGACCAACTTATCCATCAAGCCTCCCCCACTCATTGTGGCTGGGACATAATGACTAAATTCTACCAATTCATGAAATATCACTTAATATCACAGCCTTTTAGTCATTCTTCTTCTTAAAGCCTATAGTTTTACAAACACGTCTGGACAAATAGGAACTCAACGGACAGCATGAGGATTTTAAGATTACTCATTTTTATACTTTTGTGTAAACTTAAGGTCACAGTTCTTAATGAACTCTCAATGTTATTATATAAAATGAACTTAATTAATTTAAGTTTTTCTCATTGTTCATGGGATATAAGCATTGCTTAAAAGGTCAGCATAGATTTCTAGTTGTCCTTGTGAAGGTCGTAATAAGCTGCCGTTTTGAACCACTAAAATCTATCTGAGCTATTTATGCATGCTGTCTGTTCAAGTAGATTAGGAAATTCTAAGTCTTTGACCCAATGAGATTGTTCCAAGTCAGGATGATATGTAATTTCATGGTGAACTTACAAATGGTGATCTCCAGTGGTTGTTTATTATACAAATGGCAGTGTTTCCTTTGTGTGTGATGCCCTTATCTTGCTAGGTACTACAGTCTGGGGTTGGAAGGTGCTCAACACGCTGTTTCAGTACATAATGTCCTTGTTATGTAGGAGGAAATAATCAAATGATTGTACTTTGACAAGATAATGGCAAGAAAGTGTTAGCTTCTGTAGTTTACTGTAATCTATCTTCTCACATGTCTCTTTCTGTGAGACTGTTGACATGTGGTTTGTCACTTTTGACTTGAGAATTGGCACAATCAGACTTCTGGATTAAAGCAGACCTCAATATTTCATTTATCTAAGTAGAACAAAAAATACAGTGTCAACTTTAAAACACTATCTTGTCACCAAGGCTGGTATGCAAAATTAACTTCTCTTCTCACTTTAGTGGACTGAATATTATTTATGCAGTTTAAATTTTTAATACTGAGCTTCTGGGAGGTAATATTCTCTGCGTATAATTATTCCCTTTCTGTCTCTTTCAGAATATTCAGACATGTTGTCCTTGTTATTCTTTAAGTGTTTTTTTAATGAACACATGTTCTGTATGTTCTTGTTTAAAGTCCACAGACAGTTGTCTCTTGTATGAGGATAACACGCTCATTTAACTATTCAATATTTTCATCAAGCTCTTTGTTTTGCGCTGGCTGCTGTCAAGTTTCTTGATTGTTTTTGGAATTGCAGTCATCCAGACAAGTGGCAAGCATTCCATCCTGACTCAAGCCTGGGAGTTGATTGAAAGGGTATAAAAGTCAGAACATATGGATCACTGATTGCAGAATGGCCTGCTTTCTACATGCTGCTTAACCATAGTGTTTCTATAGCTGGTACAGTTGAATTTCTGATCAATTATAGAACTACAGGATGTTATTTATATATAAGCAGAATGGTTATGTTGGAGATAGTCACCGCTGTGTACTTACATTGACTGAATATTACTTGCTGCTTCTCAGCCCAATACTGTCAAAGTCTTGCTACACAAGGTCTTGCTACACATGGGTGTGGACTGCTTCTTTAGCTGAGGAGTCATGAACAGATCATTGTGTAATTATCAGCAAATATCCCAAATTCTGATATTGTAATAGAAAGCAGGTCATTGATGAAACAGTGAAAGTTTGTTGGAATAAGAAATTCCTGCAATGATGTCCTTGGGCTGAGGTAACTAACACTGTTCTATTTTTGTACATATCCAATGAAACTCCAGTTTAGTCTCATTGGAAAATGAAACTTGAAACAAATTCAATGGAATCTTTTAAGATTATGGCAGTGAACTTTGAATTGTTGGTTCCTTTGCTTAACCATGAATTAGGTCTTTATTCACAAATCAAAATGTTGTTTCTTGATTTAAAACATAATATGTCCATTTTTTTCAATGTGAATATTTCTACTGTCAACAATATATGCTTTATATTAGCTAACACCAGTCCTCATCAGTCATTTATTTGTGACTTTGTTTACTTTGGTTAATCGAGTCTACACATTAAGAATGTTTCAGCAGAATAGTCTACAGCAAAATTAATGCAAACACGTATCATCAACATTTCCTACAATTTGCACAATTCTGTAGTGCAATTTACACATTTTTTTTCATTGATTTATAGCATGCTGGCCTTCATAACAAGAGGGATTGAGTATAGAAGCAAAGAGGTTCTTCTGCAGCTCTACAGGGCCCTGGTGAGACCATACCTGGAGTACTGTGTGCAGTTCTGGTCTCCAAATTTGAGGAAAGACATTCTGGCTATTGAGGGAGTGCAGCGTAGGTTCACAAGGTCAAATCCTGGAATGGCGGGATTACCTTACACTGAAAGACTGGAGCAACTGGGCTTGTATACCCTTAAGTTTAGAAGACGGAGAGGGGATCTGATTGAGATATATAAGATTATTAAAGAATTGGAAACTCTGGAGGCAGGAAACATGTTTCCGCTGATGGGTGAGTGCTGAACCAGAGGACACAGCTTAAAAACACGGGGTAGACCATTTAGAACAGAGATGAGGAGAAACTTCTTCACCCAGAGAGTGGTGGCTGTGTGGAATGCTCTGCCCCAGAGGGCAGTGGAGGCTCAAGTCTCTGGATTCATTTAAGAAAGAGTCGGATAGAGCTCTCAAGGATTGTGGAATCAAGGGTTATGGAGGTAAGGCAGGAACAGGATACTGATTAAGGATGATCAGCCATGATCATATTGAATGGTGGTGCAGGCTCGAAGGGCAGAATGGCCTACTCCTGCACCTATTGTCTATTGATTTTCAGAGTTAAATTAATACATTTTCAGCAGAAAGCCTGTGAACTGTCTACTTACGCTGTTTCTTCAGGGCTTCAGGCAGTTTGCAATAGAAAACAATAAAACCCTCACTGAATTGTTATCTATTTAAACATTGGTGATAGCCACATATGAATTAAAATGATCTTAGATGGGGAAGCACTGACAGTGTTATTTTAGTGTTGGCTTAAATTTAGATGGGAGTGAATTGGGACTTATATTGGCCACATGCAATCTTTAAAGTAAAGACTGTTTCATTCAAAACTCATGTTGCTTGTCGAATATTATGAGAAATGCATTCAAAAATGCTGATTTTAGACCTGATAGATTGGCTAATATAAAACCTGCAAAGAGAAATCTACCATTCAGATCTTAAACCTATTCTGTCTCTAGTTGGATAATTGATGATCTGCAACATCATCTATCCACTTTGGTTTCATAACCTTAATATCTTTTCAAATAAAAATCTGACATTTTAGTTTTTTTTAATAAAATGAATTGGCCTTGCCTTGATGGTATCTTTGAAAATGAGTTCCAGATTTTCAATACCGTAGATGTAACCCTGACCTAACCCTACTCCTTGCTAATATTGTCCTTGAATGGCCCAACACTAGTTATGCACTTGTTCTGGGTAATGGCACCAGAGGAATTTGTTTCTCTCCATCTACTATTTCAAAATAAACAAATCAAATATAATTAGTGGAGCACAATTACAAAAATCAAACTATAAATTTATAAGTTTAAATCAAAATGTCATCTTGGAGTGGATGAAAATGCACTCCAGCCACCCCACTCTTTCCACCATTAGACTTTGAGCTCTTATTGTTATGTTACATAAGTACAGAGTGCAGTCAAAAGTGTATAATGTTGCGACACAAGACACCATCTTAGATACCAAGGTATACAGGTACATAAGTAAATTCTTGATGCTGCACCCTCCTTCTTCATCAGAGGTTTTTTTTTGAAAGAGCTTTGTTTGGGAAAGACATGATAGCTAATTCAAAATACATTCTCTCAATTCACTATCTAAGAAGTTACTTGTCACAAATCTGTTGGGTGACAGACTCATCTTGCCTTTGCGATTATATCACCAGTGGATACAGAAGTTAAGCTTTTACTTTTGAGATGATTTTCCAGGATGTTTTGTTTGGATTCTTCTCATCTTTAGATGTAAATTATAATTTGTTGTTCTGATGTGTTTCCTCATTGTCCAGTGTGATTTTGATTTTTACAGCCTAACTCTTAGGCTTACTCACCCCCTGTTCCAGGAGACATTGATAAAATAATTTGAACTCCTGCATGAGATGTAGTGCTTTCTGATTTATGATTGAGTATTTAAGTACTATTTCCTGAATGTTCCTCCTTCTTGAAAAATATTGACTTTTTAAAAATTCACTCAGGGGATTTGAGCATACTGGTTGGGCGAACCTTATGGCGCATACCTAATTGCCCTTGAGAATGTGACAGTGATGTGCTCTCTTCAAACACTGCAGTCCATTTGGTGCAAGGTACAATCACAATGTTTTTGGAGAGGGAATTCCAGGACTTAACCTTACAAAACTGAAGGAATGGTGATGTATTTCAAAGTCAGCATGATGAAGGACTTGGAGGGAAATTTGCAGATGGTGTTCCCATTGTGACTGCTGCCATTGTCCTTCTTGATTTTAGATTATATTTGATTCCCTACAGTGCGGAAACATGCCCTTTGGCACAAGTCCACACCAACCCTCCAAAGAGTAACCGACCCAGACCCATTCCCTCTGACTAATGCACAAAACATTATGGGCAATTTAGCATGGCCAATTCACCTGACCTGCTCATCTTTGGATTGTAGGAGGAAACCAGAGCACCAGAGGAAACCCATGCAGGCATGGGAAGAACATGCAAACTCCACACAGACAGTTGCCTGAATGATGATAATAGTTATAGATTTGGGAAAGTACTGTCTAAGGAAGCTTGATGAATTTCTGCACTGAAACTTGTTGATGGTATACACTGCTGCTGCAATGCATTGCTGGTGAATGGAGTGATTATGGATATGGTGCCAGCCAAGTTGGCTGCTTTGTTGTGGATAGTGTCAAGCTTCTAGAATGTGTTTAGAGCTGCATCCACCAGGCAAGTGGGGTGTATTCCATTGCACTCCTGATATGTACCTTGAAATTGAAAATTACTTGCTGCAGGATTCCTAGCCTCTAACGTGTTCTTGTAGCCACAGTATTTATTTGGCTTGTCCAATTGAGTATCTGGACAATGGTAACAAGATGCTGATGGGCGGTGGGGTTGGGGGGGGTGGTGGTGGTGGGGTGGGGGGAGCCATTGGTTGAAGACTGGAATCTGTGACGTTGGAGACCTCTAGAGGAGGCCAAGTGGATACTTGTGACTGAAGATTACTGCAGATGTTTAAGCCTTATATTTTGCTCATGTCCTGGGCTCCATCATCATTGAGGATGAGGATGTTTGTGGAATCTCCACCCACAGTTAATTGTTTAATTGATCACTACCATTCACGAAGAGTGTTCTCAATGTGAAGATGGGACTGAAAATGATGCTGTCAGCTGAATCTGTGGCAGGCAGATGTATGAGTATGAGTATGAGCATGCTTTTCCTCTTGTTGGTTTTCTTACCATCAGCTGTAGACCCAGTGTAGTAGCTATGTCCTTTGGGACTTGATCAAGTGCAGCCTGTAATGGATGTGACTGGTCTGAAGAGCTTAGATCTGATCCCATTGGTTGTTGGATCTTTTATCTCTTATCTATCACTTGCTGCTTATGTTGGTTGGCTTGCTCTTTTGTAGCTTCACCAGGATTGATGCCTCGTTTTTAGGTATGTTTGGTGCTGCTCCAGACATGCCCTCCTGCAACCTTCATTGAATGAAAGTAGATCTCCTGATTTGATGATAATGGCAGAATGAGGGATATGCTGAGCTATGAGATTGCAGACCATGTTGAAGAACAATTCTGCTGCTGATGCTGCAGGGTGCTTCATGAATAGCCAGTTTTGAGTTGCTAGATTGTTCAAGTATTGCTCATCTAACACAGGAATAGTGCCACATAATATTGAAGGTTAATCTCAATGGCAATACGGGACTGAAGATGATGCTGTCAGATGCAACTGCGGTAGGCAGATTGATGAGGATGAGGTCGAGGTCAAGTTTGTTTTTCCCTGTTATTGGTTCTCTTACCACCTGCTTCCGATTCGATCTAGCTGCCAGTCCTTTTGGGATTTGACAGCTCAGTCAGTAGCGGTGTTGCCAACCCACACTTGGTGATGGACATTTCAATCCCTCACTCAAAGTACATTCTGCATCCTTGGCACACTCGATGCTTCTTCCAAGTTGTGTCAAAATGGAGAAAAAATTGTTTATTAGCCAAGGGCATTGCTACATGGCAATTAGCTGTAAGTTTCCATGCCGATGTTTGACTTGGTCATGAAACTTCATGGCGTCTGGAGTCAATGTCGAGGATTCCCAGGGCAGCTCCCTCCCAACTCTATACTATTTGACTACCGCCTCATTTGGGTCTGTCCTGCTGGTGGAATGGTTATTGTGATGTCTGGGATGTTGTATTTAAGGTATGAGTATGACTATATCAGGCTGTTGCTTGACTAGTCTGTGAGATAGGCAGAAGTGGATATTGCAGATGCTGGAGATTAGAGTCAAGATTAGAGTAGTGCTGGAAAAGCGCAGCAGGTCAGGCAGAATCTGAGGAGCAGGAAAATCGACGCCCAAAACGTTGATTTTCCTGCTCCTCTGATGCTGCCTGACCTGCTGTGCTTTTCCAGCAACACTCTAATCTAGTCTGTGAGACAGTTCTTCCAATTTTGGCACTAGCCCCCAGATGTTAGTAAGAACGCCCGGGTTAAGTAGGCTGTGTTTGCCATTGTTGCCCACAGTACTTTAGTCAATACCCAGAGGTCTGTTTAATATCATTTCTTTTTTGAGACTTTCCAACGAGTGATACAACTGAGTGGCTTGCTAGGCCATTTCAGACAGCAGTTAACCAGCCACGTTGTTGTGGTTCTGGAGTCACAGGTTAGACCAGCAGTTTCCGTCTGTAAAGGACATGAGTGAAATAGGTGGATTTTTATAACAACTGACAGTGGTTTTGTGGTCACTGTTAAACTAGTTTCTTACTGACTTCTATTCCCATCATATGACATAGTGGGAATCATACAAGGGACTGCAAAACATTATCTGTGTCTCTGGATTACTAGACTACTGACAACACAACTGGCTGTTGCTCCTTCTTATTTTTGAGGCTGTCTTCTACACAGCATTATTTCTTTTAAGGCTCCATTATTTTTGTCACAAATTTCTGATGGTGCTGTGGGATCACTCTTGTGGGATAGGCACACACAGTTCAGTCCAGTGGCACAATGGCAATAAGTTTTATGTTCTGAACATATAACATGCACTAATGTTTTAGCAAAATCATTTGTTTGTTTATGAGTAGCTATCATTTATGTTAAAGCTGACAAGTCATACCTATTATAGGTATTTTAGTTTTTGCAATACTGATTCACGTTTTCCTCATCTTTGTTAAAAGCAATGATTCATGCTCTGTCCTGAGGCCAAACTGACAGCCTTTACTTACAGACTACAATTCACCAAAGTGCCATTCTTCATGGGTAAATTGACAGGTTGTTTGGCAAGAAACGACATCACAGTTGAGTTTAATATTACCTTCACCCACACATACCCACATTTAATCAGGAGTTATAGAGTCATGGAGCCATAGAGATGTACAGCACGGAAACAGACCTTTTGGTCCAACTCATCCATGCTGGCCAGATATCTCAACCATATCTAGTCCCATTTGCCAGCACCCAGCCCATATCCCTCCAAACTCTTCCTATTCATCTACCCACCAGATGCCTTTTTAAATGTTGCAATTGTACTAACCTCCACTTCCTCTGGCAGCTCATTCCATACATGTTCCACCCTCTGCTTGAAAAGGTTGCCCCTTAGGTCTCTCTTATATCTTTCCTGTCTCACCCAAAACCTATGCCCTCTAGTTCTGGACTTCCCCACCCCAGGGAAAAGACTTTGTCTCTTTATCCTATCCATGCCCTTCATGATTTTATATACCTCTATAAGGTCACCCCTCAGCCTCTGATGCTCCAGGGAAAACAGTCCTAGTTTATTCAATCTGTTCAACCTGTCCCTATATTTCAAATGCTCCAACCCTGGCAACATCCTTGCAAATCTTTTCTGAACCCGTTTAAGTTTCACAACATCCTTCTGATAAGAAGGAGACCAGAATTGCACACGATATTCCAACAGTGGCCTAACCAATGTCCTTTACAGCTGCAACATGACTTCCCAACTCCTGTACTCCATACTCTGACCAATAAAGGAAAGCATACCAAACACCTTCTTCACGATCCTATCTACCTGCGACTTCACTTTCAAGGCGCTATGAACCTGCACTCCAAGATCTCTTTGTTCAGCAACACTCCCGAGGACCTTACCATTAAGTGTATAAGTCCTGCTAAGATTTGCTTTCCCTAAATGCAGCACCTCACATTTATCTAAATTAAACTCCATCTGCCACTTCTCAGCCCATTGGCCCATCTGATCACGATCCTGCACTGTTAATGCACTATACTGAGGTGTGCAAGCCCCAGCTGATTTTCTGGCTTTCTGAACTGGATGGTCCTCAAATCTAGTACTCTTCTGTTGTGCATCCAAATAGCTAATTCAATCTAAATCAGGGGTCAGGGAAGGTGCCTGGAAGGGCAGCCTTCAATCCTTTTTTGAAGTTGATTTTATATAATGCAGCAGTACTATTTTTATCTCTGCCATTTATTTGAAGAACCATAGAGGAATGTGCAGATGAGAAGCAAAGACCATAATGATCTAAACAAAATCACTAAAGAAGCAAGGGAGGTCATTCTTAGATTTTTAAGTTGGTCACACAGATCTACAATTAATAACCAAGACTTCAATTGTTTACATTGACCTTTCTTTACTTGCAGGATTTTCTGTTTCAATTTTAGCACATGACCCAGTAGCAACCTTTGAGATTCCTCCATGGAATTTTACGATGCTGTGCACACTGCACAAACAAGCAGCTGTCGTGAAAGAGAGAACCTGGCAGCTACAGCCACACAGGAATTCAAGCAGTCGCCACTCTTCGCTTCACGAGCATGTGAGAAATGCAAACACATCGCATTCAAATAACATCAACCCAAACGGACTGCATAGCCAAGATGGATTCAGTTGTTGCCTCTGGAAAGAAGCTGATTTACATTGTCCTGCAAATTTCATCACAGACCAAAGTAAGAATCTCAAATTTTGGCATGCATTTTCATTTTTTAAAAAGTTGACTTGCTAGTATAATACTATTGAAAACCACAGCTTGGGTAAATTAATATTAAAAAGCAATCAAGGCACAAACGTCACTGATGATTCAATCCAACTAAGTGACACCAGATGTGTACTGCTCATTGATTCTAATTTCCTTAATACTAGATTTTATAAAAGAGCTAGAAAGTTTCATTGTAAACATATTGAACTAGAAATGAAAATCTATTATATAGTATGATACAAAATAGTAAAGAAAAAGCTGATAAACATCATCCTAATATAATCCTGGCATACTAGCACAGACCATTTCACTTCTGAAATATAAACTTAGGGCAAGCTGATTGGATGATTTTGATCTCTGTTGGATGTAAAAGTCTGTAGAAATTATCACAGGCTATAAATCTGAATTTCTGTAAGCCCAAAGAACTGTTGAACGTAACAGCATTAGCGTTGACTGTGAGTTCCATTTAAATTACAAATGCCCTGAATCCACCCTATTATTCCCAGAGCTCTTGAAGATATGACAAGAGCTTAGGAAAAGATTGGGGTGTTCAGTGACCATTGGGAGGTGGGGGAGTGGCATTGCTTTGGGGTAATCAGAGACCAATGGGGGTTAATTAAGGTCCATCAAGCATGATGACGAACAATGGAAGTTCTTGACGGTGAGGCTTCAGAGTCCATTGAGGCAGGTGCTGATGATCATCGAAAATTAAGTTGGTTGAGGGCTAGGTATTGTTGTCTAGCAACAACTTCATTTTTAAAAAACGGGAGTTGCAGAAATGCAGCTGTGGCCTTGGTGTACAAGCTGGCTTGCCATTGCCATGTGACCTCTCCCTCTGCTGTTAGTGTCTTTATTTGCAGTTTGTGGAAGCTTGGTAGAAGCTTGGTGTCAGAGTGGTGCAGCTGAAAAAGTATGGATTTTAAGAGCTGTAAGAGAGACACCTATTTTGAAAAATACAGCAAGAAATGTCCAGCTGAAAATGTATGTATTTTAAAATCGGTGAGAGAACTGAAACAAACTACTACTGAAACAAACAGGAACAAAAATGTACAAGTCTGAAACTTTGAATTACTAGGTGAGTCAAATTGGTTGTACATTTCCCTGCTGCTGGGGAGATGAAAGGTAGGTATAAGCCAAAACTGGAATCTTACTCACTCTCATGGCAAAACTATGAAATAGCAACATAATTAATTAAAAACCTGAGCAACTTTAATCTAACTGAGGAGTAGAAAGTCCAGACAAGAGAGATTTTGTGGGCTTCAAAGTCTTACTTTGAATCTCATATTAATGTCATTTATGAACAATATTTGTTTAACATCGGCATGAGATGGAGAAGAAAGCTATTGATCAGTATGTGACTACACTAACACATCTATCTGAATCCTGTGCATTTGGACAACTGAAAGATGTTGACATCAGAAATAGGATTGTTTTAGATCTGAGATCCTGCCTTATGTATACAACTGCTGAGGGAGGAAAACTGTATTCTCAACAACACCATTGAATTCACAAAAGCTCTGAGTTGTCAATCACTGCTAGAGCATGTCAGTGGAAAAATAGACAAGGTTTTGCATTTTGTGAAGTGATTTTCCATACAGAACAAAATTAAGATGTTGAGGTAAAAAGGAGGAACTATTTACAGAAAAAACATCTGAAAGATTAAGGTCAGAGGGCAGGTTGTAAATATTGGGGAAGCAACAATCAAACAAAACAAAGGAAAGAATGTTCTGTGTGAGGAAGGCAGTGCTCTAAGAAGCTGAATCACTTTTCACACAAGTACTTAGCGAGAAAGAAACAAAACAAGCCTATAAAATTGGCTTTTGGAAAAATGTCAGGGATTCTGATGAATCCCTCTACAAGTTGGCAGGTATAAAGGTGATAAATGGTTTGTGACTGTTAGAGTGATTATTGCAGAAGGAGAAAACAAGTGAATGTGAAGTGTCAGATAGACACCAGTGCATTGTGCAACCTCATGAGTTTCACAGACCTGTGTGAAGTGGCTCAAGATATTGGCCCAGACATGAAACCTTCAGAAGTAAGGTTAAAGCTATTTGATAAATTGATACTCATGCCTTCACAACAGGAAACAAATCTGAAGGGAGTGATCTCATCACTTTTACACATTATGGAATGACAAAGGTCAACTGTTCACCAGCAACTGTAATGGGTCAGCAGTGAGCTGATGGTTACCAACAGCAGTCACCGTGGGAATGATACTCCCTGGAGAAGCAATACCACCCTAGCACCAATCGGTGTCATATCCACTTCCAGCATCTACTACTTCTTTCAATATGGTGACGAACTAGTACTCTCCAGCCAGAGCTCGACTGCTCTGTCCATTTTTTTTCTTATTTTTCTGTCTCTCTTTTTTTGTGTTTATTTTTCTTCTCAGCATTGTCCTGAACTCTCAGCCTCAGCGTGGACTCAAAATGGCGGACTCTTGGCCCGCCGTGCCCTCTGAATGGACTTCCAGCCTCAAGGTGAAGCATGGAGAAAGTGAGGACTGCTGATGCTGGAGAGCAGAGCTTAAAAATGTGTTGCTGGAAAAGCGCAGCAGGTCAGGCAGCATCAAAGGAGAAGGAGAATCGATGTTTCAGGAATCTGAAGAAGGGCTTATGCCCGAAATGTCGATTCTCCTTCTCCTTTGATGCTGCCTGACCTGCTACGCTTTTCCAGCAACACATTTTTAAGCTCCAGGTGAAGCATGGTGTAGTCTGGAGGCTAGGTGCCAACATGAATTGGATTGGAAGGACTTTTATTCTGAACTTTTATTTCTTTATTTTTAAAATTTTTTTTCCCCTAAGAATTTGTATTTAAGAATCTGTATCTAGGTAACTTTGTACGTAAGATGGCACAGTAAGTGGCGAACTGTAAATTTTTCATTTGAGTACATGTGACAGTAAAGCTAATTCTAAAATTCAAATTCTAAAATTCATGCTCGATACCTACCTTTGTCACAATGCAGGAAATATTGTCCCACACCCAGGCTGCGAAGCCCAAGGCTGGCAGAGTTCTGGCAGACAGGAGGGAACTCATGCCAAATGAGAAAAGAATTCTTTAGCTGGCTGGAGGAGAGCACATCCACACATGAGAATGGGGAGACCTCAATTGGCAAGGAACCCAGTAACCTTCATAATGCTGTGCTGCTCTCCCATTACTCAGTCCTGAAGGAGAGTTACACCTGAAACATTGACTTCTCCACCTCCTGATGCTGCGTGGCTTGCTGTGTTCTTCTAGCCTCCATTACCAGCACCTCTAAATAATTCTTAAACTGCACAAGTTTTTATTGCTCAGACATAACAAATTCCCTCTCTTCTCTTATGCAGGCTCCAGCAGTGCCCAGTGAACCTGTGTCCTGAGGAAGCCAGTACTGGAGACTCTCAGCTCCATCTCTGGCTCCACCTGTTGTGGACGTACCTGCAAGGCTTTTACTGGCAGCCTCCACCAGCTCAGAGGGTTCTTTAACTAGACTAGACTTTCAGTGAGAATGGGTGATGCTGCTGGCAGCCACCCTCAGGGAGAAGTCACATACCAGAAACTTGCTCTCAGGACAACCCAGAAGTGCTTGGCCCTTCCACCTCCCCCACTATCTGCGATGCCAAAGCCTGTAGGAGTTTCACTTGAGGGTGAATCTATTTCTGGGCAAGATACTCACAGCAGGGCTTGACGCCGTAGGCCTAATCACACTTGAGGACCACTGTCCAAGACTTCTGGACCAACAGGGCCAGCTACAGAGCAGGCTGCCTGCACTGCAGCTGTGGAAGGCAGGACTGCACTTAAACATAGTGGAGGGAAAGGAAGAAAAAACTTTTACTGAGAGCCCATAAGTGGCACGGCTGGCACAATGCTGCAAATTACCTTTCACTTTTATAAATATAGCTTCACTTACGACCTTGAAATGTCTGCTCTAGTTCTTTGCTACTGTTGGACCTTGTTAGGTTGCAGCCTCTCCAGACATTCCCAAGATAAAAGGAGTTGGAGTGACCAAGAATTATTCATCCCTCACAAGCAACTGATTTCTTCACTGCAGATAATCTCAGATATCAGAGATCATTTAACCATGATGTTGGTGTCTGTAAGCAGGGCATTACACTTCAGTGTGGACAACACTGAACCTAAATGCAATTGCAGAGATTCTGTTATGGCTTGGCCTATTCTACATCATTCCATATTTGAAAGTGAGATTACAGAATCAGCGATGATTCCACACATCGCTGGAGTGAAATGATGATCCTATCAACTTTTTCTGAAGCACATTCAAGGCTGGGAGATGTATAATAGATGATTTATGTGTCCAGCTACACAAAGGGCTGCCTCTCTCAGGGTAAACACTGTCCTACAAAATGCACTTCAGGGCAATATAGAAGAAGAAGAAGGGTCATTGGACCTGAAACATTAGCTCTGCTTTCTCCCCACAGATGCTGCCAGATCTGCTGAGTTTCTCCAGGAATTTCTAATCTTGTTTCAGATTTCCACCAACCACAATTTTTTGTTTTATTCATTGGATAATAGTATGCTCGGGATAAAGAAATGCCCTGCTTACAGACATCAAGATCGTATGTTCAATACTTAATATCATACTGGATATCGTATACTGACTGAAACCTTCTGGGCTATGTAACCATAGCACCATTTAATGTTAGTACCCTATCTCACTGACGGCTACTATTTCCCTAATAGTCAATACTCTGAAATTACTTGAAGATGTTAAACTAATCAACAAGGTTAATGAAAAAAACTTTGATTTTGAAAACAGTCAAACTTTATTTTAAATGCTATCTTTGTCCAAAATCTTTCCATTAGTGTGCGGTGTCGCTTGAAGTGAATTCAAAAGTTGGTAATATTTGAAATCTTGAAATGGATGAAACATCCCATTTGGCTAAATAGGTTCTAAAGTAAGGGGAATAGTTTTCATTTTGTCATTTTCTTATTTAAGAGATTACATAACAAATTATGTATTCTTATCTTCTGAGGGATTGATTTTGTTTCTAAAGCTTATTTCACTTGGGCATTTATATGTTGTACTGTTTACCCCAAAGTCAAATAGCCAATAAAATAAGAAAGAAAATGGAAAGCATAGAGAAAAGAACAGAAGTAAACCATAAGTCTCAAACCTAGTAATTAATTGGATCCGATCGTGGTTGAACATTTTTCATTAAACTTCTTTGTCAATTCTATTTTCTTGTCCTATGTTCATTGTTTACCTCAGTGCCCACAAATCTCCTAAACTAAGAGTTGACTGTACACATCAACTAAGTATCCACAGTCATCTGTCAGTGGAGAATTTCAGCTCTGAGTGAAGAAATTGCTCCTTGGCCAAAGTGACTGACTTCTTATCTTGGGCCAATGAGTCCTAGTTCAAGAGCATAATTAGAGAAAATACTATCTTCATGTCTATCCTGTCAAACTCTGGAATGAGCCGCCAGAGGAAGCGGTACAATTGCAACATTTAAGAGGCATTTGGATGGGTATATGAATAGGAAGGGTTTGGAGGGATATGGGCCAGGTGCTGGCAGGTGGGACTAGATTGGGTTGGGATATCTGGTCGGCATGGATGGGTTGGACTGAAGGGTCTGTTTCCATGCTGTACATCTCTATGACGCTATGACTCTATAATTTTATACACTTCAATATGAGCACCTCTTAAGTTTCTAAACTCCAGAAAGTCAAGGTTCATTTTAGTCAAACTTTCCTCACAGGACAACTTTCTCATCCCAGGAATCAATCTGGTTAATTTTCGCTGCACCCTCTCCAAAGCAAGTATGCTCTTCCTTTGATAAGGAGACAAAACTGTACACAGTATTCTAGTCATGATATAACAATGGCCAATATAATTGCAGCAAACGTCCCTATACTTAAAATGCAACCCCTTTGAAATAAAGGCTAATATGTAATTTGCCTTCCAGATTATTGGAACGGTATGTTAACTTAAATCAATTATTTTTTTCTAAGTTGTGCATGACACCATCCCCCGCCCCCGCTCAGAATTGCTCTTCAGACTAACATTTACAAATCCCTAGCATTTTAATTTTTTTTTCAGCTTTTGCCCTTCTTCTGACAAAATTGAATAATTTCACATTTCTGAAAATTATACTCCATCAGTTATCTTTTTGCCCAATTACTTAACTAGTCTGTATCTACTTGCAGTATACTCCTTGTACCTTCGTTCCCCATTTAGTTGCGTGATGATATATTTCACTCAGACCAACCTCCCCCACCCTTGTCTAAGTCATTGATATAGATTATAAATAGCTAACATCTTAACACTGACCTTTGTAGAGTGCTACAAGTTATACCTTGCCATTGTGAAAATGACCCCTCTCCCTTCTCTGATTTCTGACCATTACCCAATCCTCAATTCTTGCTGATATGCCACCTGCAATTCTGAGATCTTGTGTAACAAGCTTCACTGTATGTCTGCTAAATATACATAGATTAGATTAGATTAGATTAGATTACTTACAGTGTGGAAACAGGCCCTTCGGCCCAACAAGTCCACACCGCCCCACCTCTTGTTTCTCTTTGCTACACTGTTAGTTACATCCTCCAAAAAAAACTCTGAATAGATTTGTTAAAGCTTGTTGATTCTGACTGGTTGTACTGTGGCCTTCAGAATTTGGGGTCAGTGGAAAAGTGTCAGAGCTGGCTACTGACCTCCAATACAGCTCCCCACAATTGTATGAGGGTTGTTGTAATTGTAGGAATGTTAACAAAAAGAATACGTTTGAACTTGTGTTTTAGACCAAATACATAATTAAACTTTAACTATAGATGGCACTGTTGCAACATATGATTGTTTGCTTATTTCTTTGCCGTGAAAATCAGTTTAACTCTTTAAAATTGTTTACAGTACAATTTCAATCTCCAGCTCTAGCAGCGTCCAGACTATGAAGAAAAGAATTATCCATCCTTAAACTTGATGTGTTTGTTTGGACATGCTTAACTCTCCTGATGGTAATTGAGACACATAGAAGGCATTGCAGAACCGGTATTAAATCAGATAAATTGTAAAATTCTTCTCTCAACAGACTTCAGATCAGTTGCATCATTTTGAGAGTTATTAAGGGCAAAGATTTATGATCTAAACAATCCATTAAAACTATAGCTTGAAGTGTGTAATTCACCAGCATTAGGTGATTCTAAGAGATAGGGAGTCCCAGACATGCCTACAAGAATATTTAAAAGGCCAGGCTAATTGATGGTAGAGAGTGACCTCACTGTCCAATTAAGTACATCAAGGAGGCTCCTGAGTGAGGAGGACCAATGGGAAGCATTGACACATCAGCAACCTCACCAACCAATTTGGGACCTGAAGATTTATAATGGAGAAAGCAAAGATACCTCAAATCCACAATCTGAAGAAGAGGTCAGATTTTTAGATTTAAAATAATTAGAAGCTGCTTCAATTATTTTGACCACAAATTCTGAACAAGATTTTCAGCTGCCTCCTCAATGATCTGTCATCCTTCCTGGCTTACGATGATTTAACTCCTTACCAAACTGAGGCTGCCACATTAGTGTGGACATGTCCAGGCTGCTGTGAAGGAAGTGCTTTTCTGAAATCCTACTTGTCACAGAATAGGCCGAAATAAGCCCTATAATTATTAATAAATATCCTGAATTTATCACCCCACCTGCCCAGGAAGCAATCAGCACTCAACCTAATCATGAGCTGACCTTGTTAAAAATGGCTCCATGCTGGATCATGGGGGCAGATTGGCACAGTCACTGATGTTGTGCAATTATACACATGCCCACAACCCAACGTCATTTAAAGATTGTGTTCGAAATTTGTGTTCAGCTTCTTCATTTTAACGTAAAGACAGGCTGCACTTTTAACATAATATTTCTCATGTGTCACTGCTTTGGTAAACAAATCTAGTGGCAATCCAGAACAAAATATGATTCATCACTTTCAGGCCTATAATAAGATCAGTAGCTATTGAATCATAAAATCTATTACTATAGATAGCAATTCACTAATAAGTCCCAGTAATTTCAAAACTGTCACAATTGGAATTTTTTTAAAGTTCAAAAAAAGATTGAGTTACAAATAATTCCTGTTTTCACTCTGTTAATATCAAAAGCTTATAATACATTAGTATATTTAATGTAGGAAAAGCTTCAGTGAAGTGTTATTGAATGAAATTTGACACATACTGTGACTACATACTGTGATATAATGGCAGATGAAGAAAAGCTTAATTGAAGTAGTTTTTAAGGGGTATTTTAAGAGGGAAAAGTGCAACAGAAAGGCAGGCTTTTAATGAACATTTCCAGAGCTTAAGGTCTTGGCAGCTGAAGACACAATCACCAATTGTGGATTAGTTTGAATCAAGGATTCTATTGATTTTCTGCCAAGTAAAAGCAGCAATTCCACCAGCTTTTTAAAAATGAATTAACCTCTCAAAGATGAAAAACAGATGATAGAGACAGTTCAGATCATGTGCTTCATACCTTTGGTTGCATCAACATAATACCCATGGATGAATTTTGCCTGCATAATGCCAACCATTCTATTCCAGGCCATAATCACTCTTTGCTTGAAGAAATTCTTTGTTACATTAGCCATAAATTTTGGTTTCACTGGTTGTATCTCTTTGTTCCATAGTCATAAATTAACCTAGAATAATGTTCTGAATTATCTTTTACAACTTCACTTAGTATCTTGCAAAATCCATTTTCATTTGAAGCTTCAAGAATGAAGAGTTGATTTTTATTGAATTGGTAACATACATGCAAGTCAATGGATAATTAGGTATTTGTAACTACAGAAAAAAAGTTGTACAGTTATTATCCTAGGAAATCATATACTTATATGAGCATTTTCCCTCTCACTTAGCTTAGGCAGAGTATTTAATGTACTGTAAGATTTTGCATAAATCCATTTAAGTGCATCATTTTTGTTTGATGTCTTCTTCCAGATTTGAATAACAGTGAATATCTTCTACAATATGATACTATTTATACAATTATAAATCCTGGTTATGTATACACACATGAACATACAACTCAGGAGGAGCAGCAGGCTATTTAGCCCTTGACCTGCTCCACCATTCAATAAAATCCGATTGTAACTTGAAATTTGCATTCCTCCCTACCTCTGATGACCTTTCAACTCCTTGCTTAACAAAAATTTATCTAACTTCATTTTTACAATATTTCTTTTAGAGGTTTATAAAATCATGTGGGGCATGGATAGGGTAAATAGACAAGGTCTTTTCCCTGGGGTGGAGGAGTCCAGAACTAAAGGGCATAGGTTTAGGGTGAGAGGAGAAAGATTTAAAAGGGACCTAAGGGGCAACCTTTTCACGCAGTGGGTGGTGAGTGTATGGAATGAGCTGTGAGAGAAAGTGGTGGAGGCTGGTATAATCACAACATTTAAAAGACATCTGGATGGATATGTGACTAGGAAGGCTTTAGAGGGATATGGGCCAAGTGCTGGCAAATGAGACTAGATTAGCTTAGGATATCTGGTTGGCATGGACAAGTTGGACTGAAAGGTCTGTTTCCGTGCTGTACATCTCTATGACTATGACACCAAGGACTCTGCTTCCACCCCCTCTTCAGAGAGAGAGTTTCAAAGACACACCACATTCAGAGAAAAAAAATGGAATTGTCTAATCTTGGTTTTGAATGGACATCCCCTGATTTTTAAGGTCACTCCAATATCTACATTCTCCCATAAGAGGAAATGCCCTTTGAGGCCCTGTTGAGACCTATCAGCATCTTCTATAGTTCAATCAAGTTACGTCTTACTCTTCTAAACTCCAGCAGATACAAGCATAGTCTGTCCAATGTTTTCTTGGAAGACAACCTACCTATTCTAAGAATTGAGTAAACTTTCTCTGAACAGCTTCCAATGCATCTACATCCTTCCTTAAATAAGGTGACTAACACTGTGCAGTCCAGATGCAGTCTCAGCTGTGCTTTGTATAAATGAGTAAGAAGTCACATGACACCAGGTTATAGTCTAATAGGTTTATTTGAAATCACAAACTTTTGTAGTGCTGCTCCTTCATCAAGTGAAGGAGCAGCACTCAAAATGTTTGTGATTTCAAATAAACCTGTTGGACTATAAACTGGTGTCATGTGACTTCTGATTTTGTCCACCCCAGTCCAACACTGGCACCTCCACATCCTGTTTAACTGAAGCATAATCTCCCTACTTTGTATTCAACTCACCTTGCAATAAATAAAAACATTCTATTAGCTTTCCTAATCACTTGTTGTAACTGCACCCTCACCTTTTATGATTCATGTACAAGGATACCCAAATCCCTTTGTATCTTATCTTGGAGCTGAAGTAGGCCTTAGAGCCCATTGAGATTCCTCGACCATTCAAAGAGATCATGGCTGATCATCCTTAACTCCACTTTCCTGCCTTTGTCATAAATGTGTGATCCCTTATTCTGCAATCATGCCCTTTTATCCTAGATTCTCTCAGAAGGAGAAACAATCTATCCACATCTACCCTGTCAAGACCCTTAACAATATTGTATGTTTTGATAAGGTTGTCTCTCATTCTTCTATTTTCCAATGAGTACAGACCCAAGCTACTCAACCCCTCCTTATAAGACATCATAAGCCTCCATACTGGATATCAGCCAAGTGAACCTTCTGTGATCTGCCTCCAATGCAGCATAGCTTCAATTAGATAAAGGGCTCCAACTGTTCACAGAATTCTAGCTGCGGTCTGACTAGTGTCTTGTATCGTTCTAGCAAAACCTCCCTACTTTTATACTCCATTCTTCATGCTCCTTATACAACATTCCATGCGCCTTCCCTGTTACCTGGCAAACTTCAATGCTAGCCTTTTGTGAGTCATAAATAAAGACTCCCTAGTTGCTGTGTTCTGCAGTCTCTCTCGATTTAAGTAATATTCAGCTCCTCTATTCTTCCTGCTGAAGTGCACATCCTTATATTTTCCCACGTTATATTTCATCTGCAAAGTTTTTATCCTCCCTCTTCGTACCATCCTCACCAGTTACTTTTCCACCTATTTTAGTGTCATCCCAAACTTGACTAAAGACATTACTTGCTTCTTCCAGATCATTAATAAATATAGGAGAAAGTGAGGACTGCAGATGCTGGAGATCAGAGCTGAAAATGTGTTGTTGGAAAAGCGCAGCAGGTCAGGCAGCATCCAAGGAGCAGGAGAATCGAGGTTTCGGGCATGAGCCCTTCTTCAGGAATCTTTCCTGATTCCTGAAGAAGGGCTCATGCCCAAAAAGTCGATTCTCCTGCTCTTTGGATGCTGCCTGACCTGCTGCGCTTTTCCAGCAACACATTTTCAGCATTAATAAATATAGCAAATTGTGGCCCCGGCACTGTATCCTGTGATACATGACTAGTTACAAGTTGCAATCCAGGAAATGCACTATTTCTCTCCAAATTCTCTGTCATCTATTTGTTAGTCAATCATTTATCCAAACTCATATATTACCTCCAACACCATGAGCTCTTATCTTATTAGATAATATGTTTCTTTTCTAATCTGCCTGCCAAAATGCCAAGTTCACATTTTCCCATATCGTACACCATTTGCCAAATCTTTGCCCACTCACTTAATCTAGAAATATCTTTTCATAGCCTCCTTGAGTCCTCTTCACAACTTATTTTTCTACCTATCTCTTGGTGCCATGAGCAAATTTGGAAACACCTTCATCTCTTCATCCTAATCATATATATATATATATATAAAGTTGACATCCCATGTCACTGATCCATGTGGCACACCAATCTTACATTTTACTAATTTGAAAAAGACCCATTGACACTTACTGTCTGTTTCCTGTTAGCCAGCCAATCTTCTGTACAGGTCATTATGCTAGACACTGCACCATGAGCTTCTGTTTACTGCAATCTTCTTTGATGTGGCACCTTATCAAATGTATTTTATAAACCCAAGAACAGTACATCCACTGGTTCTCCTTCACCCATGTGTTCCTTCCATGAGTAAACACAAATGCAGCTTGTGTTTAATGAATTACTAAGATGAACTGTTATTGCTCTGTGGTGTTGCTCCCTGTTCCTCTGCTTCACAGTTCTTGACAATTATAGTGATTTAAGAAAAACATTCTCTCTGGATAGGGTTACCTCTGGTTGGTTTAGCAGTGATTATTAATTGCTATTTACCCTCTCTAGAACCACTACAATCCCAATGGATTTTTTTTTGTAGTGGGAGTCACCTATAGGCCATAATAAGGACGGCAGATTTCCTTCCTGAAGCACATGTGTGAAATAGTTGGAAATATTAACTTCTGTTACCTGCTGTGACATTTCAAGCTTTTCTCGTTATTTTTTCATATTCCCCTATTTGAAATTTATTGTGATGTGAATTGACTGACAAAGCTGCTGTTTTTTAAAAAAAATTGAAAATCTTCTCAGAAGTTAACCATGTAAATTTGATGCACACTTTGCATTTACAGTACATTGCATTGCTAGTTTGAAAAAAAAACACAGCAAAGCAATCCCTATTCAAGGTGATTCCACACTGTTTTCTTTTGTGTGAAGTGCTCATTGAATTTCTATAAATTTTGCATCAGGGTTAAGTTAAAACTGAGTGATAGATGTGTTATTTACCCGGCCTATATCATAAACTGAAGACAAGATGTAAACTAGTTGGAGCTGGCAAAGTTTTAAAGGCCAACCTAAAAATTATTGAGCCTATTTATTTGCTCAGAACCAGTGAGGTTAATAGACACATGTAAATAGAGCATCAGGCACCAATCAAATAAAACAAGTCAGATGATATCATGAACCACAAGAGAACTATGTTCAGCATCTAAACTGTGATGAGACTACTGCCTTTCAACTCCCCCTCACTGTCAAGATTTATGATGTGTATTAGACAAGAAATGGTCTTTTAAAATAAATTGTTTAATATTCTGATTTCACTTTTTTTTTGGTTTGGAAGACTTTAAGCGTTTTTTGAAAGCAGTGTTGTGTGATGTGACACTTAAGATTTATCTGCAGTTTTAAATTGCAGGATCTGACCACAGTAGCATGATAGGATCACATGACTGAGCCTACACTTAGTTTCTGTGATTTCTTTTCTCCTAGTATGTGACTTGTACAGAAATAAAATATTTAAAAATAGACCCTACTTGGCTACAGATCATTGGTGAAACATTTAAATAAAGTCTTCTTGAAATATGATACTTCTTTTTCATAGAGATTTGTTTTTACATGAATCTGAACTGGAATTAAAAGACTGGGATTAATCGGTTTTCTTACACCTGACGAAAAGCCCAATTTGAATTTTTTGCATTAGTTAGTACTTTACGGATTCAAATACAGATGCAAATGATCCTATTTGTTTGCAGCAGATAAATTGGGCTTTTCTTGTTCTTGTTCAGTGTTTTAGACAAACCATACACTTAATTCTTTCCTTTTCTGGAGCAGGGTGGAGCAGGGCTTTGAAATAGCAAATGAAAAAAGAACTAATCCAAAAGTTTCCTTGCTGTAGGGTTGGATCTCATTTCTACAATTGACATGCTGTTCATATTTCAAGAAACAGTGCAAAACACCAGTAAGTACAGTAGGGCTGTTTAATATTTCAATTTTCTCCCATTCTAAAGCTAGTGATTCATGCTAGTACATAACCGGCACAATATTGGATAAAAGATAATGTTGGGCTGCAACATGTGTTTGATCTAATGCAGGCAGCAGACAAAATTTGTGTTGACCTCTCATTTTCGTGGTTGCAGTGTGCTTGGTATTATTCCTATTTCTTTTCTTTCATTCACGAGATGTGGGTTTAGTGGGCTTGGCCAGCATTTATTGTGGATCTCTAGGTATTATTGAGAAAGTGGTAGTGTGTTGTTTTGTTGAACAACTGCACCATTTGATATAAGTACACCCACGATGCTGTGAAGAAGAGCACTCCAGAAATTTAGCCCAGTTTCACTGAAGGAATGTTAGGTTTCAAAATCAGCATGGTGTGTGGCATGGAGGGGAATTGCAGGTGGTGGTGTTCCCATGTATGTGCTGACCTTGTCCTTCCAACTGGAGGTGGTCATGGGTTTGGAAGGTGCTGTATGAGAAGCGTTGGTGAATTTCTGCAATGCATTTTTTAAGTGGTACATACCGCTGCCACTGTGTGTTAGTGGTGGAGAGAGTGAATATTTGTGGATATATTTGACAGTTACATGGCTGCTTTGTGTTGAATGGCATCAAGCTTGTTGAATGTTGTTGGAGCTGCACTCACCCGGGCAATTGGGTAGTATTCCATCACACTCCTGACCACACGCCTTATAGATGGTGGTTAGGCTCTAGGGAAGAAAGGAAGTGAGCTATTCACTGCAGGATTTCTGATCTGCTCTTGCAGCCACAATTTTTATCTGGCTAGTCCAGATCATTTTTTGGTCAAGGCTAACCCACCTGGATTTTAAAAGGGGAGGAATTCAGTGATGAACATGCCACAGAATGTCAGTGGGTAATGGTTAGATTGTCTCTTGTTGTCCATTATGTTTTCCCATATGATACCAATAAAACACGATGTATTCTGCTTTTAGTTGAACATAAGCTAATTTCAACAAAACAAATTTTACCAGAAAATAGCTTGTAAATATCATTCATTCCATGGATTCATTTGTTTAGTTTCTATAATAATGCTTGTTCATCTGCTGCCTTTTTGGACAGCTTCAAAACATTTATTTCAGAACAGTATCACTTTGCAGAAATGAAGCTTTTATGTCGATTGATCTTCATTCCAGAGAATACATGGCCAAAAAAATTAAAACACATTTTTGTGATTGCTTTTCCAGCTGTGAGTGAGTATATTCCAGATATTCTGATGGCCAAAGAGCCATTTCTTCTGTGTAGACAGGAATTGTGCATTGGGACCATATAGAATTCCCTTTATAGCTGACCCTGTGGGAATTGCCCTGGCAAATTGAATGTTTTGATGGGCAATTCCTCTCTGTTTGGAACCCTCTGAAAAGGGACATTGAAGGTGGTGTTTGCTGAGGTATGTGATTCACTTCAGCTTATGATACCCAGTTGCCCAGACTGTATATCCAGGTGTTATATACTCCAAGGAAAAGTTACAAGAATAGAAAACCTACTGTTAACTCCTGCGTAACTATTAAATTGATGGCCCAATTCATTCACAACTGAACCTACACCCCTGATACCCCTGCACCTCTCCTGCACCACCCCTGTCCCCTTACACCTCTAGGACTGCTTACAACCACCCTCCCACAGCTAGGTGAGCTTCCACTGATCTGACCTAATTCCACCCCTCCCCAACTCAATTCTACCAGACCAGACAGTACCCACAGTGTTCCCCCACCTCATTATTCCTGGCTGGAGGCCTGTGTGCTGCCTGTATTTTACAATCCAATCAAAGTCAAAAATAGAGTTTCTGACCTTCTTCAGAATAGCTGAGCCTGTTGGCCAATGTCTGGATCACCCAAAAATTCTCAAAATGTCTAGGAATTTGTCTTGTCTCAGCCTTATAAGTGCCGTCTGCAATGACTTTTTCAGTTCAAATCCATACATGGGACAAGGTTGCTGCAGCTTATATATCTCAGAATAAACTTCAAACACTCTCCAGTTCTCTAACTCTGGTTGTTTTCTCTCTCATATTACTCACTTGTTGTATTTATTGGCAGTTGGTAAGACTTCAGGGTCATGTGGACTTTTGCTTCTAATTCTGTTCTGAGACTGTTTGGTAGTGCTTATTTCATTAGGTAATTTATGGCCTGAACTTGCGCTGTCTGTCTGTTGAGACTGTGAGGTGATTTACTTGCACAATCAGAGGGTCTTTTTTCAGTACACATTCATTTTCTGATGCAAGAGTCACTTCTGAACAATAATTGTACAGCGCTTTCTTACTCTCTGATCATTTTATTCTCAATCACATGCTGCCAGTCCAGGGATCTTGCTTCTTGACCAACATCCTGAATTCTCAACCAATATGTAAACTCGCTAGCAGCTCTTTTTCTGTGTTCCCAAATTCATAGGAGTATATAACACCTGGATATACAGTCTGGGCAACTGGGTATCATAAGCTTGTCCTGGGTGTCACTGATATCCAGCTCTTGCTTGACTGTACTCTGTCCTTCAGGAGCTTAATCACAAGGAGCAAGCTACCTTATTTATATATAGCTGTTGTTCAAATCCAGTATTTTGTAATTAATTTTTATTAATCATGTGGAATTGTTTTATAGTCTATCACATTAGCAAGACTCTTCAGTTCTCTATAACCCTATATTTTATAATATATCATATCTTCTGAATTGATTTGTTTGAGATGGCCTTTCACAATTCATGAGAGCTCTACCATACTCCACCTCCTTCCTCCTTCCTCTTTAAGTAGCTTGTCATGTTCTTAGCTAACTCTCCATATCCAGCTGGGGCCCAAAGCAGAAACTCCCAGAGATTGGGAGCAAGTGGTTTGTGCAAAATCCTTGAAATGAGATCCCAGCTTTTGAATGCACATTCTCTGCATTTTAACTTTATTCAGCAGGACAAACCTCCAAACACTTCAGTTAACTCAGCAGTGGCCAAAATCATTTAACACTAACCTGAAATTAGTTGATGAGGGTATTAAATTGTGTTCCTGTAGCTGCTTCTTCCTTGCTACCAAGTGCTCAAATGTACAAAATTTGCTAAAGCGTTGAGGCCAAAAATAGTACCACGGAAGTCAAATCAATTTGTGATCACCTGACATTCCATCTGGCATTTGTATTAAGGACCGCATCAAAATGTCTTCTCACTAGCAACGAGACGTTAAATATAGGGGCCGATGCCAGCTTAGGACCCAAAATGATACCTTCAGCGCCGTTACTACAAAATGCTTTGCAAGTAAGTTTTGTGGCAAATTGCTTACTCATAGGTTTAAGGTGAGAGGGATAAGGTTTAAACAGGACCTGAGAGGCAACTTTTTCACATAGAGGGTTTTGCGTGCATGAAACAAGCTGCCGAAAGAAGTCATTGAGGCGAGTGTGATTGTAAAATTTAAAAGACATTTGGACAGGTTCATGAATAGGGAAGGTTTAAAGGATTATGGGCCAAATACAGGCAAATGGGACTAGTTCAATTTAGGAAACCTGGTCATCACTGATAAGTTGGACTGAAGGGTCCATTTCCATGTTGTAAGACTTTTATGTCTGTATGTGCCATGTGTGAATTCATATATCGGATGCTGCAAATTTACTTGATCTTGGATTATAGAAAGTCCAACTTGATACAGGCTCCATTTATGCGACATATATATGTGCCAGGGTCACAAGAGGGAGTAGGAGCTGAGCTGTTATTTATTTTCTCACCCTGTCTTTTAGTTCAGGAGAATCAATGCAAATACAACATCCTACTGCTATTTAAACTGAGCAGTCTAGTAATGAAACATTGGACAGCCTTACTTCACACAGTGCAGTTTCCCATTGCTATGTGTACTTGCCATTGAGTTATTGATGAAACCTTTAATTCATCTTTTAAAGACTACTAAATTATATTTCTTGACTTTAGTATATTTCTAGCTTTCACAGGATCTTGTTTTAATCAGTTTATTCTTTTTAGGTATCAGAATGAACATCAAATGTTGGACTGCTGGAGACCTTTCGCTGTTTGTCTGTAATTTAAAGCCAAGTGTGTGGAAAATCAGCAAGTCTGTAAAATATAGAATACACCACCTGGATGTGTTGTAAGTAAATGAAAACTTGGTAAGCTAGTTTGTTGACATTTTTTAGCTGACCAAGAGTCTTTGACGTCAGGAAGCCAAAATATCGTGTTCATGTAGCGACCAGTCTTTGGTTGAGAGATTGTATGAGGGCTATTCCCAAAACTGTTTCAATATGTTCCATCACAGACTAGGTAATGGAATGTGCCTGAAATTTCACACATGCTGACTTTAATTTCTGTTGTATTAAAAAAAAAGGTTGCCACCTTCTAGTATTACCTCTACTACTGGACATTAACAGAAGGAGCAATATTGATTGCTGATGAGCAGTATTACATAATTCAGTGGATTGTGGGTAGAAATGAGTGGAACAAGTCCATCAAAAATCTGAGGTGTAAGTGAGGTGGGCATCAGGTTTCCATTCTAAGTGGTGCTTGAGAAGGTCAGAGCAAAAGTATTTTACCAACCTGATCTTGCTAACCATTAAGTATACTTTGGTAGTGTAAGAGGAAAATGAGTGGTAGAACACAATAGCATTGGGCAACAGGGCAGTTTAGAAATTAAGGCTGGAATAGACTGAGAATTGCAATCAGCTTGTATGTCCCTGAATAGTAGAGAAATTTCTGTTAAATTTAAGTAAATTTTTTTCTAAAAAAATTTGTGTAACCTAAAAAACAAACCAAATTTATTTTGAATAATTTTCCCTTTAAAACTCCAAAACAAGTTTAAATTTTTATTTGAATGACCAAAGAGGGGCATTGAATTTTTTATTTGTTTAATTTTTTAATGCTGATTTTTCCTGTTTCGTAAAAAAGTGACAGACATGTCTCACATCATCCAAATGATTTTGTTTGTGTGTGAATGTGGATATCAGAAATATTTGAACAAAGTCAAACATTTTGGTTTGACACCAAACATAACTGAAATGCCAACTTCACTCCACAGGTACAATCTTGCCTGATGATTTGTTTAAGATTTTGTTGTTTTCTATCTTGAAGAGTAAAAGCCATTTTTGATTTCACAATTTTGTGAAGGATTGATACCTAATTTGCTCCTGTCATTTTCAGATCTTTTGACCAGGAAGAAGGCAATTTGTCAATGTATATGAATGACTGCGTGCAACATCACATAATTAAGTGCACAATATCTTCTGTTGATTTAAATCGCAAGTATTTCATTTGGATAGAACTGATCACAAATTCTGGAACTTTCCGGTCACCTTTGATGTCTGTCACCCCTATTAATGTAGGTAAGTCGAGAGAGACTCAAAGTGTTCTTCCAATGTTCTTGAGTTCTAAATTCTCTTGTACGTGATACCATGAAGGTCAAAATGCTGAGCAAACATGAGGTATCTCAAGTAATAATGATTGGATTATGCCAAATTGAGCTTTCCATTATAAGAAACAGGAATTAGTAAGTGCTATAAAGGGACATATCTGAACATTTGATAGTGACCCATCTCAGGTGCTTTGTTTTACACCTTAGGGATTTGTCCTCAACTGATAGCCATATATTAATGGTATTTCATTGAACGCAAGTAGTAGGTGTTAAATGGGCTTTTCCCTGACTCCATATAAAGAGACACTTAATGAAGTGGGGTGTGGCTGAGTTTGAAGGTTTTTGTTTAGACAATAAACAATAGGTGCAGGAGTAGGCCATTCTGCCCTTCGAGCCTGCACTACCATTCAATATGATCATAGCTGATCATCCTTAATCAGTATCCTGTTCCTGCCTTATCTCCATAACCCTTGATTCCACTATCCTTGAGAGCTCTATCCAACTCTTTCTTAAATGAATCCAGAGACTGGGCCTCCACTGCCCTCTGGGGCAGAGCATTCCACACAGCCACCACTCTCTGGGTGAAGAAGTTTCTCCTCATCTCTGTCCTAAATGGTCTACCCCATATTTTTAAGCTGTGTCCTCTGGTTCGGCACTCACCCATCAGGTTTCCTGCCTCCAGAGTGTCCAATCCTTTAATAATCTTATATGTCTCATCAGATCCCCTCTCAGTCTTCTAAACTCAAGGGTATACAAGCCCAGTTGCTCCAGTCTTTCAGTGTAAGGTAATCCCGCCATTCCAGGAATTGACCTAGTGAACCTACGCTGCACTCCCTCAATAGCCAGAATGTCTTTCCTCAAATTTGGAGACCAGAACTGCACACAGTACTCCAGGTGTGGTCTCACCAGGGCCCTGTAGAGCTGCAGAAGAACCTCTTTGCTTCTATACTCAATCTGTCTTGTTATGAAGGCCAGCATGGTATTAGCCTTCTTCACTACCTGCTGTACCTGCATGCTTACCTTCATTGATTGGTGTACAAGAACACCCAGATCTCTCTGTACTGCCCCTTTACCTAAATTGATTCCATTTAGGTAGTAATCTGCCTTCCTGTTCTTGCCACCAAAGTGGATAACCATACATTTATCCACATTAAACTGCATCTGCCATGCATCTGACCACTCACCTAACTTGTCCAGGTCACCCTGTAATCTCCTAACATCATCATCACATTTCATCCTGCCACCCAGCTTAGTATCATCAGCAAATTTGCTAATGTTATTGCTAATACCACCTTCTATATCATTAATATATATTGTAAAAAGCTGTGGTCACTACTCTTTGTTTCCTGTCAGCCAACCAACTTTCAATCCAAGTTAGTACTTTGCCCCCAATACCATGCGCCCTAATTTTGCTCACTAACGTCCTTTGTGGGACTTTATCAAAAGCTTTCTGAAAGTCCAGGTACACTACATCTACTGGATCTCCCTCATCCATCTTCAGAGTTACATCCTCAAAAAATTCCAGAAGGTTAGTCAAGCATGATTTCCCCTTCATAGTCCATGCTGACTCTGACCTATCCTCTGACTATTCAGATGAGTCGTAATTTCATCCTTTATAATAGACTCCAGCATTTTTCCCACCATTGAGGTCAGACTAACTGGTCTATAATTTCCTGTTTTCTCTCTCTCAAAAAAGGTGAGACAACATTAGCCACCCTCCAATCCGCAGGAACTGATCCCGAATCTATTGAACTCTGGAAAATAATCACCAACGCATCCACGATTTCTCGAGCAACCTCCTTCAGCACCCTGGGATGTAGACCATCAGGCCCCGGGGACTTATCAACCTTCAGACCTAACAGTCTCTCCAACACCAATTCCTGTCAAATATAAATTCCCTACAGTTCAGGTCCTTCAGCCACTGTTACCTCAGGGAGATTGCTTGTGTCTTCCTCAGTGACCACAGATCTGAAGTACCAATTCAATTCTTCTGCCATTTCTTTGTTCCCAGTAATATATTCCCCTGTTTCTGTCTTCAACGGCCCAATTTTAGTCTTAACCATTTTTTTGCCTTTCACATACCTAAAAAAGCTTTTACTATCCTCCTTTATATTTTTGGCCAGTTTACTTTTGTACCTCATTTTTTCTCTGCGTATTTCCTGCTTAGTAATCCTCTATTGTTCTTTAAAAGCTTCTCAGTCCTCCATTTCCCACTTATCTTTGCTATTTTATACTTTTTCTCTTTTAACTCTATATGTTTCTTAACTTCCCTTGTCAGCCACGGCCACCCATACCTCCTTCTAGGATCTTTCTTCCTTTTTGGAATGAACTGATCCTGCATCTTCTGCATTATACACAGAAATATCCGCCATTGTTCCTCCACTGTCATCCCTGCTAAAGTATTGCACCATTGAACTTCGGCCAGCTCCTCCCTCATAGCTCCATAGTTCCCTTTATTAAACAGAAATATTGTCACTTCCGATTGTACCCTCTCCCTCTCAAATTGCAGATTGAAGCTTATTGTATTATGGTCACTACTTCCCAATGGCTCCTTCACTTCGAGGTCCCTGACCAATTCTGGCTCGTTGCACAATACCAGACCCAGAATTGCCTTCTCCCTGGTCGGCTCCAGCACCAGCTGTTCTAAGAATCCATCTCTGAGGCACTCCACAAAGTCTCTTTCTTGAGGTCCAATATCATCCTGATTCTCCCAGTCTACCTGCATGTTAAAATCCCCCATAAGAACTGTAGTAACATCTTTGCGACAGGCCAATTTCAGCTCCTGATTTAAGTTACATCTGACATCCAGACTACTGTTTGGGGGCCTGTAGATAACTCCCAAGAGGGTCTTTTTACCCTTAGTATCTCTCAGCTGTATCCACACTGACTCTACATCCCCTGATTCTAGGTCCCCCCACGCAAGGGACTGAATATCATCCCTTACCAACATGGCCACCCCACCCCCGCTGCCCATCAGCCTGTCCTTACAATAGCACGTGTAGCCTTGAATATTCATTTCCCAGGCCCTGTCCACTTGAAGCCACGTCTCAGTTATCCCCACAATACCGTATCTGCCAATTTCCAAAAGAGCCTGAAGCTCATCCATCTTATTTCTAATGCTTCGTGCATTCATGTATAGTATTTTTAATTTGTTACTGTCCTCACCCTTCCCATCAATTCCTTTTTCACTCAACCTTACAGCATGATCCCTTTCTGAGTTTTCTGCTTCATTGATACAGTTGTCTTTCTTGACTTCCCTTGTTCTAACTTTCCCTCCAATTTCCTTCTTAAACATCTAGTTTGTTCTCCCCCCCCCCCCCCCCCCCCCCCCACTACTTAGTTTAAACGTAGCTGTGTTGCAGTAGCAAACCTGCCTGCCAGAATGCTGGTCCCTAACCTGTTAAGGTGCAGACCATCTGTCTTGTAGAATTTATGCTTACCACAAAACATACCCCAGTGATCCAAGAATTGAAATCCTTGCTTCCTGCACCAGTTCCCCAGCCACATGTTCAAGTCTATTATCTCCCTGTTTCTGGCCTCACCAGCTTGAGGAACTGGAAGCAAATTGGAGATAACCACCTTGGACATCCTGCTTTTCAGCCTTCTTCCTAGTTCTCCGAAGTCCCGCTGTAGTATGTTCTTCCTCTTCTTCCCGACATCATTTGTGCTGTCATGTACCACCACCCCTGGCTCTTCACCTTCGTCCATGAGGATTTCCTGCACTCTGTCTGTGATGTCTTTAACCCTGGCACCAGGAAGGCAACACACCATCCTTAAGTCCCGTCTGCTGCCACAAAAACCCCAATCGGTTCCTCTTACTATGGAGTCCCCTATTACCAAAGCTCTGTGTGATTAACAGACCTGGCTGCCTCGCGGACTGGCAGTGTCATCTGTCTCTACAGTTTCCAAAAGATTCAACTTGTTCCTGACAGGTACCTCCCCCGGGGTCTCTTGCACCTGTCTCTTCTCTGCCTTCCTCATCGTCTGCTCTCTTCTGGTACGATTGGTGTAATAACCTCGCTGAAGGTCTTGTCCAGAAAGGTCTCGTTCTCTCGGATGAGCCTAAGGTCCTCGAGCTCTTTCATCAGTGCTGCAATATGCTCTGTCAGTAGCTGAACATGCACACACTTTCCACACTTATACGAGCCAGACACACCAGAGTCGCTGACCTTCCACATCAAGCACGTAGCACACTGAACCAGCTTGGCAGTCATGTCTTCACCCTCTTCAACTGTGGCTTAATCACTTCACTCAACCTCCTTGTCAAAGACTCCTGAGCTAAAGCCTCACTGTTCAATCCACAGGAACTTCCTTGGACCCTCTTTTTGGGGCAAGTCTGTGGACTTTTAATTTAGGTTAGAGGAGGAGGGAGGGAGGGAGACCCTTACTTTGTAGGACCTGGGGTCTAGAACACACCCACTCAAATAACAATCACTTACCTTCCCAACCGGCTCTGCGCTCTGCCTTCACTTCTGCCCAGCTCCCACCGCTCTCTGATGCGAAAAGTTTCTGACATTTATCTCAATAAATACATGTGCGACTGAGTAAAGATTTGCTCTTGTAATATCTTTAATGAATTGACTGTCCAGAGATCAGCACTAACTGCAATATAATTGTTTTGTTTTTTCAGACATTTTAGGGTCTGCCTGAGTGAAAGACAAATTACTGGCACTTTTTGTTACTTATACTTGTTTATTAATAACTGAACAAAACACCTCTTAATGTAATTGAGAACATGTATATAAAAAATGGGATGAGCTGGTTTCAGCATGAGGAAACCTCTAAATTTAATAGAAGATTGAAGTGATTACTTGGGATATGCTGCCTATAGAGCTTTGAGTCATACCTTTACATTAATTTAATAAAAACAGAGCCAATGGATGACAAATGTTGTGTGGTTATATCTAAGACCATTGATATTCATGCGAACTAGAAAACTGGGCAATGTTTCCTCGTATGTCAAATTTAGCCAAAATATTTGGGTTTCTGAGCGCCATGCCAGTTACAGTTCAGAACATGCTGCTGTGACGTTCAATAACTATACTTTGACCTTGATTTTCTTCACTGATTTTGTATTCTCTCCCAGCTTCTGTTAGCAACTCCTTATGGTGGCTTAATTGATACTGGAAATTGAATCTGAAATCCACGCATTAATAATCCACGCATTAATAAGTCCTCTTTGTAATAAAATATGATGCTGTCCTATTCCTGTATTCAAAGTGATTTCATAAAATGTATGATTTCTGTAAATTAAAGTCAATGTTAAAGATTCAGTGGCCATTCATAGTACCAATTTTACTTTTAAAAGCCAGCTTTCAGTAAAGTGGTAACATTAGGGAAAATTATTAAACCGACAGCATTAATAGTGCTATGTTATAAGTAAGTTGCAATATAAGAACAACGACTCTGTTACTCTTCATTAGATAGTGAGCTAAGAAACCAAACCCACTATTCCCAGAGTGATGTGAAAAAGTAAAGATTTTGTAAAAGTACGCAAGATTCCACAATTTACCTGCCTTTATAGATCCAGGTTAATGGATACTATGGCTGAGGTTCTGCACTTAATGAGAATAACTACCTGTTACAAATAAATAGATCCCAGCCACAGGTAAACATCTATGAAAGTTCACCTGTAACTCCACTAGTTGATACTCTGACCTCCTTATAAAACTCCCCCTGAACACACGCAAGGCCGAATCTTACTGCTCTTTGGTTGGGTGAGTTGCATCACATATTTACATATTGCATCACTGACTCTCACTGGGAGGCCAAAGGTTTATTCTTGCTGCACGTTCCCAAACTTGTGATACTGATTAATGAAGCCCTTCTTATGGCGAGAACCTTGTCCAAATTCTGCCCCCATCTTGGCACACACTATTCCTGGAGAAACTTGCCATTTACTGGAGATCCCAGAATTGACTGGCATCCTGGGTACCAGCAACAAATTTTAAAGGCTGCTGTGCATTGTTCGACTGGAGCTGCCTTCCATAGTTCCTCACATTTGCCCTAAATATGGTAGACGGAGGGGGAATCACTGCCCGTCTTTGCAGGTATGCTACTGATTGATTTGGTGGTGCACAGGCTGGAAGGCATAACAGTAAACTGTGCCAAACCTGTCTCAGTCTCAGCCAGCTGGACTTTAGGAAGAAGGTTATTGTCCTTCTCTACTTTTCCATTGTCATCTCTCTGATACCTCACTCTCACTCAATCTCTGCTGTTGCACTCACTGGCCAACAAGGCACGTGCTCTACCGCTCTCCCTAATGAATACCCATTGCTCCTCACCCTCCCTCACCTGTGAAACCACTAATCCAACATGCCTTCTGCACTGCCTACTCAATCGCTCGGGAAACCTCCTCACTTGCATCAATGGTAGTTAATAGCTGTGCCACCCACTTTTTTGCATTGTTAATAACTGCCTCTTAGTGTCATTCCATTAGGAAAACAGCTCAACAAAGGGCCAAAAGAGTCAAAATGAGTGATGGGCCACCTGTCATTCAGCACCTCACCCCTTCTGAGAAGCAGATTCTAACTCTGACTGCTACAATCAGGGCCTGTCAGAAGCTGCCCTTGACCTACTGCGTCACAATTTCCTATGCAAAGGCTATTCCCTTGATTGGACTGAAACCTGTAGACAACCATGGCAAGCTTCCTGGATTTCTGTCTGTGTTAAATGGCAGAACAAGGAAGTAGTAATATGAGCCTTGTACATCTGGCTGAGTGACCAAAGTGCAAAAAGGCAAGACCAGGCAATGCAAGATAGGGATGCTGTGAGCTTACAGGTAGGCCCAGAGTGAGTGTGTGCTGTGAAAGCCAATGAAGAGCCCAGAGTTTCATTTTGGGAGTCCAGTCCATGAGCTGGGTGTCTGTGCCTGAAACAGGGTCCTTGCTGCGGTGTGAAATTGATAATTGCAGGTCCAGCTTGATGTGCAGAACCACCCTGTAAATGGATCGGAGATGTACCATGAGGGTTCATGGATGCTGGCACACGTTGGATGTCAATGTCTGTGAACGTGGAGGCATGTGGTCAGTGTCCATGGAGAATGCTCTGAGATATCGGTGCCTTGTGTCCACAATGGAGGGTTTTAGAGCAGGTGGTGATTTGATTCTGCTCTGGATTCCATGTTGGGTTTTCCTGATAGTTAGATTGTGTGGTGAGTTTGATATGAGTGAAAGCCTTGGTGAGCTGTGTTGTTAATAAGATGTTTAATAAGCAATAATTAGCTTCAGCTGGGAACTTGCTACCTCACAGGAATCTTGCTTCATTGCTTGAGAAAAATGTAAATGATACAGTGACATAATCTCTGTTGAGACAGGCTTTACCAAACATCTCACCAGATTCTGTCATGTGTCTCACAGTAGCCCACATTGCTTAGAACCTGAAAACGTTTCACCAATGTAGACAGACCAATAAACATTAGTGTCAAAGTTAGAGGGAAAAATGATCCTCTCCACTGGGTTCACTGAGATGATTTTTTTTTGTCTTGCCAGGATTTGCTGCTCCTCAATCTCTCTTCTCCAGGAGCTTTTCACTTTCTTGCAGGAGACACAATAATGAATTCATAACTTATTGGCTACAGCAACAGATAAGGGAAAATGAATGGGCTTTCTTCAGGCTTTAGTTATTTTTTCCTGCAGTGAAAGAAAACATTACATGCCTGTCCAGAGGTCCATAGGCTTCCAAACATATCATTCACACCCACAAGATGTTCACCTACTAGGGAGTCGATCACATATTTGTTGGCAGGCTTTGTCATTGACAATCATCTGAAACTAATCAGCTACTTCTTGTGAGCTAAATCTCTATGGGGTGACATGGTGGTTCAGTAGTTAGCACTGCTGCCTCACAGCACCAGGGGCCTGGGTTTGATTCCCACCTCAGGCAACTGTCTGTGTGGAGTTTGCACATTCTCTCCAGGTGCTCAGGTTTCCTCCCACAGTCCAAAAATGTGCCGGTCAGGTGAATTGGACATGCTAAATTGCCCATAGAGTTAGGTGCATTAGTCAGAGGTGTGATATATAGGGCAAGGGAATGGGTCGGTGTGGACTTGTTGGGCCTGTTTCCATACTGTAGGGAATCGAATCTAATCTAATCTAGTCTAATCTAATCTTGGCTCTAGCCCATTTACACCAGTCCTTGTATAAGCAATAATGTAAACCTCTTACAATTGAGTGTTGCAGCCTGCTTTTAAAAAATACAGCAACTCTTTCCACTATCCTTCATCTTTTAAAAAAGGTTATTTTACCTTTTCAGTCCACAACCAAAAATGCAAAGAAAAAGATACAGTCCTTAGTATAGTTTCTTCAAAACTTTCCTTATATTACTAAATACAATAATAAGACTGTGCATCTCTCTTGTACTGATTTTGTCATTTCTATTTCCATTCTGGCTTGTCAGTCCACAATTTAACTAGGTTTAGTGTATTTAGAGTCAAACTTTGAAAATATTACATTGACACATCTTGTACTCATCATTAACTCAAAGGACAATGGTTTTATAATGTGTGGAGTCTTGGATTTGGGTGGAAAATCAAATGAGTCGAATATCCATTTAGAGAAACAATGTTAAAGAGTGAAAGGGAGAAACATTTGCCAATTCATGTTTCATGCATTACTCATTCTCTGGTCAGCTTTTCTTCAGATCTGAATATTTCCCAATAATTCATTTCAAGATGTTCAGTTTGTCATATAACAATGCGATGCATCTATGTTGAATGGCTTTGATATATTGTTTATTTAAAATGACAGACCTGCATGTCAATTCAGTGAGTTAGCTATTAACATTTTGTGCTACCATAAATTGGCCATGTCCTATAAAATAAGCATTATGTTCTCCACTTGTATCTGCTAGAACTTTGAATAGCTACCAAAAATGAGAAAAACTCAGTAGCAAACTGAAGCAGATCAGAAAAGGAGATCAAAGAACCAACTTGGAAGAGTCAAAGAAAAGTTAAAGCATTGCTTTAAAATTATAAATGGAATAGTCATACTTATCCCTTGCAAGTAATTTGTATTTAACTTTGGAAATGTTAAAACATTTTCTCTTACAAACATCTCCAGTTTTATTTCCTGGCCTAGTGTCTCCTGTAGACCGGCCTAAATAGCTCTGGAGGCCAGAAGGGAGGCTTTCGGCTCAGGTCAGTTATGGATTTGGCAGTGGGTAGCTGTACCGTGATAGCATGGATCTGCATTCTATCTTAACTCTGGAAACTAATCAAGATGTGCTATCAATTTGAAAATATATTGTTAAAAATCACACAACACCAGGTTTAATTGGAAGCACTAGCTTTTGGAGCGCCGCTCTGGACCGAAAGCTAGTGCTTCCAATTAAACCTGTTGGACTATAACCTATGTCATTTTTAACTTTGTGCACCCCAGTGCAACATCGGCATCTCCAAATCATGAAAACATATTGATCTCCTGCTGGCCTAATAGCATATTGCAGTTTGTTTGAACGGAGTCATGCAGGTAGAATGTTTTAAAAGCATATCTATGTTGTGGAGTTAACCAGCTTATCTGGTCAATAGTAGGATCAGTAATTGTCCTGGGTTAGGGTTAGGCGGTCCAGTAAAAAGCAACTGCATCTTATCTAAAAGAAAGATTAAAAGGATGTTAAAAATTGGAATTAATAATCGAAAGACCTATCGGAAGGATGTTGTGAAACTTGAAAGGGTTCAGAAAAGATTTATAAGGATGTTACCAGCGTTGGAGGATTTGAGCTGTAGAAAGAGGCTGAATAGGCTGGGGCTGTTTTCCCTTGAGCATTGGAGGCTGAGGGGTGATTTTGTAGAAGTTTATAAAATCATGAGGGGCATAGATAGGGTAAATAGACAAGGCGAAAGTGGGTACTGCAGATGCTGGAAATTAGAGTCAAGATCAGAGTGGTGCTGGAAAAGCATAGCAGGTCAAGCAGCATCTGAGGAGCAGGAAAATCGATGTTTCGCGCAAAAGCCATTCATCAGGAATTCAACTGCCTGACCTTCTGTGCTTTGACTCTAAATAGACAGTCCTTTCCTTGGGTTGGAGGAGTCCAGAACGAGAGGGTGTAGGATTAAGGTGAGAGGGGAAAGATTTAAAAACCATCTAAAAGACAACTTTTTTTAAGCAAATGGTGGTGTGTGTATGGAATGAGCTGCTAGAGAAAATGGTGGAGGCTGTTACAAATACACTATTTAAAAGGAATCTGGATGGATACATGAATAGGAAGGGGTTAGAGGACTATGAGCCAAGCGCTGACCATTAGGACTAGATTAATTTAGGATATCTAGTCAGCATGGATGAGTTGGACTGAAGGGTCTCTTTCCGTGCTGGACATCACTATGATGCTATGATTCTAACTGAACGCTTACAGCTATCTTTCTGGTACCTGGAAAAATGTGTAACCCGAGGCCTTATTTGAAAATGAGATGATGGTTTTGAAACTTGTCCCATTGTTTTGTGTCAGGATATGATTAATTTTGTTTGTATGTTGCAGTTCAGACAAATCCTCCAGTAGATCTTCAAACTAAAATGACATCTGAAGGCTTCTTCAAACTAAGTTGGACAGGTCCAAATCCTGAACCTTATCCGGTCCAGTTTGAAGTAAAATATTCAACAGGCATTCCAGAAAGAATCTGGAAGGTATTTTGGTTTTTTTAAAAAGATTTCTTTGTTGTATTTATTTACTTATTGCTCCATACCATTCTCAGTTGGACAAGTAAGAAACCTATTCCTAAGCCCTGTTCATTCAGCCTTAAACTGATATTCTGAACACCTTTGTGGAATACTGTTGTGTGTTTTTCTTAACTGATAGTGCTGTATAATTTCAAATAGTTGTTGCTTTTTGCAGAATACTTGAATGTGAGTCCGATTGAGTTATCTTCATTTTCACCTTACTTTCTACCTAGAACTTTACATGTCTGATTTTATGCATTTGTTTTTTCTGTAATAAAAGGAATTGATACATCAGCGTATTAAAGCATATGACCGAAGAGCTCATCAAATTTATCCTTCCATAGACCATACTAAGGCATAGGGCAAGATTTCTTCCTGTTATGAACGTGAAAATGTAGGCAGATGTGGTACATAATTGCATTCTGCTGGCCATCATGCTGGTTTTCATGACTAACCTACTATCAAGTCAACAACCGTGTATGCTAATTTAGGTAACTAAAAAGGCATTGTTCAGAGACCAAACGGAAATTACCCACTGGATCTTTCCTTTATAGTCATAAAGTTATAGAGATGTACAGCACAGAAACAGATGCTTCGGTCCAATCCATCCATACCAACCAGATATCTTAAACTGATCTAGTCACATTTGCCAGCATTTGGCCTGTAGCCCTCTAAACCCTTCCTATTTATGCACCCATCCAAATTCCATTTAAATGTCATAATCATACTCGACTCCATAACTTTATACTCCACCTTCACACATTATGCTCCATCTGCCAAATACATGACTACTCTTTCAACTTATCTGTGTCTGTCTGCGTTGTACTAATGTCATCTTTATAATATACTTTCCTATTTAACATTGTATCCTCTGCGGATACAACTACTATGCCTTCACTCTCCCCATCCAAGTCATTGATATAAATTGTAAAATGTTGAGGACCTAGCTCAGACCCCTGAGGGACCCTACTCTTCAGATCCAGCCAGTCAGAAACAGACGTATTTAAGCATATTCTGTTTTCTACCAGCAAAACTTCTACCCATGTTCATATGTTACTCCTACATTCATGAGATTCTATGTTGCATGCTAACCTTTTATGTAAAATCATGTCAGCTATCGTCGGAAATTCAAGGACACTTATATCTACAGGCTGTCCTTTATCCACAGTGCATTTTACTTTTCCAAGAAACTCCAATTAATCTGCATGATTTCCCTCCCACAAACCACACTGACTCTTCCCAGTGACCTTACAGTTTTTATAAGTGCCCAGGTTATGTAGGTTCTGTTTATTGTAAAGTGCTCAATTACATCATTGGATGTTGTAAAGGTCTCAAACAAATAATCACGAAATATTTTTATATAAATAATATATGATTAAATTGCATTTATGATTTGAAGATGTTGTTTATCCTATGTGATAGGTTAAGGATGTCTGGGAAAATTCTTTGATCCTTCGTGATTTGCAGAGTGACATTTCTTACTTAGTTGTTGTTCGCTGCAAACGTCGCAATGGACCAGGGTTTTGGAGTGATTGGAGTGAACCTATTCAGGTGGATGTTCTAGGTAAGCAGTGAATAGCTGCAGCAAGTACGCAATAGGGATCACAAACAAACAGCACAATATATATTATCATATATATTCTATATATTTTATTGTATAAGTGTAGGAAATGTTAAACTTCTTTCCTCATTTCTGCTGTGACAATAACATATTGAATGGATATGGGAAGAAGGTTTATAATTTTGCTAAAATCACTGATCAAAAAGAAATTGAATGAGTGTATGCCTTGTTGTTTTAAATGATTCATCCTGGCTTATACTTTGTATTGACCCATGTATTACAAAAGGACAAATTGAAGACTCACACAGAAGTTGGTTAATTGAATAGAGTTCACTTGTACACACACTTATACACACTGTGTCACCGTGCCGTTGTGGGCATCACGGTGGCACAGTGGTTAGCACTGCTGCCTTGCAGTGCCAGAGACTCGGGTTCAGTTCACGCCTCAGGCGATTGACTGTGTGGAGTTTGCATATTCTCCCCGTGTCTGCGTGGGTTTCCTCTGGTGCTCCAGTTTCCTCCCACAGTCCAAAAATGTGCAGGTTAGATGAATTGGCCATGCTAAATTGCTTGTAGTGTTAGGTGAAGGGATAAACATAGGGGAATGGGTCAGGGTGGGTTGCGCTTCGGCGTGTCGGTGTGGACTTGTTGGGCCGACGGGCCTGTTTCCACACTGTAAGTAATCTAATATAAGAACATACAGATTTAGAACATTTTCAGATTTGAAATTATTACAGATTTAACAAGTTATGGAAGGAAGAGAGAAAGAAACAAAAAAAAGAAAAACAATAAGGAGGAAAGAAAATTGTATGCTAAAAAATCTTCAACAATATCTGCTGTCAGAATGAGCAGACATATTTCCGTTGAGCTTTGGCATAAAATCACCTTAAATAGATTGTTCCTCCATTCTCTTTCTGATATTTTGCTGGTTGTCTTCTCTGATATCTGGTCAGATTTCTCTTCACAACTACAAAGATGATCTCTTGTGATTGCAGTAATGTTTTCCACTGTGATCAATTGAAAAATTGATTGTCTGTGATTTTTCAGTGTATAATTTCAGTTACATCACTCTGTAAATTTTTGCTATAAATTCTGTGTGTTAGGATTGAGCCCTCCACTACCACTACGCTCCAAAAGCTAGTGTGCTTCCAGTTAAGCCTGTTGGACTATAACCTGGTGTTGTGTGATTTTTAACTTTGTACACCCCAGTCCAACACCGGCATCTCCAAATCATTTGAGGAGTTAAATAGGACTACTTTATTGACATGCCAAATTGTCTTACGAAAAGACAAAATCACAATAGCCAAATGTAATCCACAATCAACTGATGAAGCAGCAGCGCTCAGAAAGCTAGTGCTCCCAATTAAACCTGTTGGACTATAACCTGGTGTTGTGTGATTTTTAACTTTGTACACCTCAGTCCAACACCAGCATCAAATGTAATCTGAAGTCTTTGTTAAAACTCTAAATTTTGAGCCCAATCTGAAAATGTCCTCTTTTTAACTTTCCTTTAGTAAATTTTCTTTACATGAAGTCCCTTGAATTTGCTTAGAACCCTAAATTCCATCTCATCTGAGTTTTATCATCACCAAGATCTATTCAAAGATCCGTACTATCTTTTATTCATCTGCATTATCTTTGTTCCTTTCTCATGGTCTCTATTTCGTCTTTTTCTGTGCCACAGCTCAGCAAATTTAATGTTTCAAACTAAAAAATGAGCAGCTCTTCCATCAGCTCAGTTTCCAGTTCGTTGCAGTACATTTAATACAGGCAAGCTAAAGGTTATTTCAATTTGCTTCTTTTCCTTATTTGAGATGTCTGCAATGGCATTATGAATTAGGGAGTAGAAGTAGTCATTGCCATTGATCAATAATCAGTAACCTTTGTCTCAGGTTGTGACTACATAGCCATCAAATGAGGAGAGGAAGGTTCTCTAATTGCTTAACCGCCAACTTCAATCCATTTCTAAATTCCACAAAACACAACCCATTGGGTTACGATTTTGGAGAGTTGTTTCGGCCTATTGAGCTACATCTGAAGCTATTGAGAACTGAAAGGGAAAAAATTAGTTTCCTAATTGAGACTCCCAAGCATTAACCCTGACTGACAGGTTATCAGAGCTCTGCTTTTGCTGCTTTGAACCAGCCACCCAGGACTAAAAGAGCAGCCATTGCAGTTTCTTATCTTATTGTTTTCCCTCTTTCAAGAAAACTGCTTGACTTCTGAGAATTAAAATTCGATATGTAGTGGATCACATGAACAAAGTTATGTCCCCCTTTAACTGCAGTATGTTGGGGGACAGCACAAACTATCATCAAGTCACATTGGTGCCTTCAGTGCTCCTTTTAAAAACAGTTATGAATTCTATTTGTTAGCTCAGCATTAGCTGCAAAGCCTTCTATAAATACTTTCTATTAATGACTTGGAGAACAGTGCATATTATTAAATTGCCTGATGATAAAAAGATAGGTAGGAAAGCTAAGTTTGAGTGGGAGACAAAATGTCTGCATTATGGCTAGGTTAAGGTACTTGGCAAAATAGTGATAGATGAAGTATAAGGCTGGAAAATGTGCAATTGTCCACTTCAGTGTGAACAAGAGATAAGTAAAATTTTATTACGAGGCTGACTGCATAGTGCTTTGATACAGGGGGATCTGGATGTACAACGCTTATATGAATCACAAAATGTTACCATGAACATGAGACATGTAATTAGGACTGCAAGTAGAATCTTGGACTTTATTTCAAGGGAAATGGAGCATAAAAATAGGGAATAAAAACAGAATTTGTTGGAAAAACCTAACAGGTCTGGCAGCATCTGTGGAGACAAAGCAGAGTTAACATTTTGGGTTGAGTGACCCTCCATCAGAGCTGATGTTAGTTCAGACAACGTTGGTATGTATGCTGAAGATGGGATGTAGGGAGAGATGTGGTGGAGTAAACCTTATATTTCATCTGCCACCCATCTAGTTCCCTCATCTAAATCATTAAGATATGTTGTGTATAGCTGGGTTGCAAGCATTGATCCCTGCGGTATCCCACTCGTCACTGTCAGAAACTTGGAAAAAAAACTCATTCATTCCTATTTTGTTTCCTGTCAGCTGACCAGTTCTCTATACATGTCATTATACTGGCCCCAATGCAATGCCCTTTAATTCCACGCTAATTTCTTATGTGGGATCTTATGGAAAACTTTCCGAAAGTCCAGGTAAGCCACATTCATGGCTCCCACTTTTCAACTTTACTCATTACATCTTCAAAAAATTCCAGTAGATTTGTCAAGCATGTTTCTGTTCAGTAAAATGTTATAATTGGTAAGAGTAATGAGGAAATTAATGATACTAAGGAGTAATCCAATCCCCAGGAGCAGATGATTGCCATCCCAGGATTTTTGAAAAAGTAAGTGAGGATGCTGCCCTATCCTTTCCTTTACCTTATTCTCTCCTTGCTTTGATTAAAAGCAGATGCCTCACATCTGCTTGCCATATTTTAGCCTATTCATGCAATCTATTAGCATCTCTATGTAATTTTATGCTTCTCTATACTATGCAAATACTACCTATCTTTGTGACATTGACACACTTGAATACATATTTTTTTTATTCGATCACCCAAGTCATTCATGAGACCTCAAAACAAATACTTGTGAGATACCATGAGTTACATCCTGCCAATAAAAAAACTACTCATTAACTATCTCTTGGTTTCCTGCCACTCAGCCAATTTCTGAACTGCTTAATAATTCCCAGCTTCTCTGATCCCACCTGTCTTAAATAGTGAAGTGACATGATATTTTCCAATATAAAGGAATGGCTCACAAATTGAAAAAAAAAGTTATACCTAGCACTGTTTAACAAATCTACTGGAACCTTTTGAAGGATATAATGAGTGGAGTTGTAAAGTGGGAGCCAATGGATATAGTTTATCTGGGCTTTTAGAAAACTTTCTGTAAGGTTTCTCAATTCTCAACTTCTCAATTGTGTAAAGCTGGATACAATAGGATCCGAAGACACTTGGGGGGTCTAGGCATATAGATCACTAAAATGAAATGTATAATTACAGAAAATAATCAAAGTAACTGATCTTTATGTCTAGAGAGTTAAAATACAAGTATACAAGGCCTCGATTCTATTCCATTTGGACTATTATGGGAACTACATCTTTGAAAGGACATATTGGCCTTAGAGTGATTGTAGTAGATCTATTAGAGTGATAGCTGAACTCAAACTATTAAGCAACAGGGAGATACTAAAATGACTAGAGTTGTACTCCTTGCACTTTGTGAATCAATCATGTCTTAACTTCCAATGTTCAAGTATTTGAGGAATGGTAGGTGGGAAGTGAGAAGATATTTTAGTTAATTTGTTTAGTTATTTTAGTTAAAGTTTGGATCTCTCATCCGCAAATGGTAAATGTTGTGAGATCAATTATGAAATTTTAAATTTGAGATTAATAGAGTTTTGTTAATCGAAGGTATAAAGAAATATGGAAAAAGGAACAGGGTGTGAAATGAAGTCACAGATCAGTTATGATTTCATTGAATAGTGGAACAGGATCAAGAAGCTAAATGGTCTAAGTCCTGTTCTTATATTTTTGTGTTCCTAAGAGATACATAACCCAGATCACCTTCACATTCACTGGTACGTGCTAAACTTGCAATGAGTTTGCAGGTTTGCCTGCAGCAGATTCAGAGAACACCTGATTGAACTGAAAGTGTCTAACACACCATTCCATACTGAGGTTCTGGAAAGAAAGTTGCTCCCTGGAGACCCTGTGTGGTTATGGTCCCCTGCTTAGTGCCCTTTTTCCCTCTTTCTCTCTGAGCAGCTCTGTGTTTCTTCTGCTTTATTCTTCCTGCCATTCTGCTTACCACTGGAGGGAAGAACTAGAGCACAAGTCACTTGGAGCAAGTGGAATGAGTAGAACTCTTGAAGTGTAAGTAACAAGATCTTCAGGGCACACCATTCCCTGTCAGCTTCATTGGCTTTAAATGATCATAAGAAAATACTAAGCATTTTACAAACCCAGCATATCAGCCTGTATAAATCAATGATCAACTATTCTGAAAATGATCAATAATCCCTTTAAAAAGCACTGGGATTAGGGGAGCAATGTCTTTCTGGCTGGGAAGTAGAATAGGACCCTGAAATAGAGCCATTTGTGGTAACTAGCAGTGAACAGACCAGAATGGGTCATGATGTTATATTAAAATTCTTCAGCAGTGATCAACTCCCACCTTCAGAATGCCACTCCTCCTTCCCCTCATCATAGTAGGTCAGTTGGTTGAGTAATAATCAATCATGTTGTTTCCTGCCACTGTGCACACAAACTCAAGATAGTGTAAGAAACAACAGAAGTAGGAAAAAGAAATTATACTTCAATGTGACAAATATTACAAATGAAATTAATTTGAAACACACAGTAATCAAACATTGACAAGTGTCTGTTATCAATGGTGCACACGAAGAGAGGTAAATTGGGAGAAGCAGATGGCAAGGGACATAGCTCACAATGTAAAGCAACAATGTAACTGAGCAACGGCACTCTATCATTGACTTGGTATGCAAGGAGATCAAGTGTCAGGGTTCCAGCTTGTGTTGCTGTTCTGATAACTTGACGCAGATTTGCAGGCATAGAAATGTATAATTGAGCAATTATATCCTCTTGCACCCTAATGCTGCATGACTCAGTTCATGGCATTCCGCTGTTAAAAGCCTGACCCCCTGACCAACAGAGATTGAAGGAGTTTCTCAACATATTTGCTGCTGGATGTCTTCCTGAGTGAACAGACACGTGTGGCTTTGTTGTGTCTGATCTGCTGAAAGCAGCTGAGCATCTTTCATTTAAAATTCCTGCCACCTGCCCCAGCAGGTACAACTTAGCAGGAGGCAGCTGTGAAAGCTTCCCTTGGACACCTCTTGGACAGCTGTTGCTGTGAGATCAAATTAATGTTGCTGATAAACAAGTCATTCCTTTAAAGACCAAAATAAAATGTCCAAAAATGGTAGAAAGATTTAGCATGGTCAAATAGTACCTGTTTAAAAAAATATAGTGGTTTGATTTTCAGATTTATTCTGACAATAAATACACTAAGTTTGATTTTTATTTGAAAGTGGTGGCTCCCCATCCAGAAGATCATCAGTCATATTTTCATGCACTAGGACCCACATATTCTCCTTCGTGGCTCCCTTTTTTAAATGATTCAACTCTGTGCCTAAAAGATTGAGGATGGCAGGATACTGGAACTTTGCTTTAAAGCAGTAATGAACAAAATGGAAATTGAGATACATTGAACAACTGTTTGAAGTCATTTTGAAATGATTTCAGGTAGATTGCAGACATACAAACATAATGCGACTTACCTGCTATTCCCAAATCTCACTCCGTGGAATGGTAGATATTCTGGTCTTTTCTAGTCCTGAACCCAAGAATCCTTTCTGGGGTTCCTGAAATGCCACAGTATTTATTGCAGCATATGCACATTAGTTTTGCTTTAAGCTTGTACCAGGAAGATCGTGCTTCACGTAGTATACATTAGGCTGTAACAAGCTATTAGTTTTTGATCTTTATATAATGATTGGGGGTAGCTCAGTGGTTAGCACTGCTGCCTCACAGCACCAGGGACCCGGGTTCGATTCCCACCTCGGGTGACTGTCTGTTGGAGTTTGCATATTCTCCCCGTGTCTGTGTGGGTTTCCTCCTGGTCCACCAGTTTCCTCCCAAAGTGCAGGTCAGGTGAATTGGCCATGCTAAATTGCCCATGCTGTTAGGTGCATTAGACAGAGGGAAATGGGTCTGGGTGGGTACTCTTCGGAGGGTAGGTGTGGACTTGTTGGGCCAGATGGCCTGTTTCCACACTGTAGATAATCTAATCTAATTATAGGTTAAATGGTCTGATCTTCCATATTATTGCATTTTAGATAATGAATATTCTCACAACATAGCAAAATATAATTTGATTTTTATGATAAAATATAAACCTTCTTACAAATTTTATGTGAATATGATTCAAACTGTTATCAGCCTTGGTTCAGTGGTAGCATTCATGTCTCTGAATCACATGTTCATGGGTTCAAGTCCCAGAGAGTTGAGTACAGATTTCAGGATGACATCTTAGTGCAGTACAGAGAATGCTGCACTGTCAGAGATGCTGTTCTTTGGTTCACATTAAACTAAGACAAATCTAACCAGTTAGGTGGATGGAACTGATACATGGCACTAATCAAAAAAATCATGAGAGGTTATAAGACATTTATCCATGAACCAAAACCTAGCAAAGATTATTTGGTTGATGATTAACGTATATTTGCTTCTGGGACCCTGCTGTGCACAAATTCACTGTCCCATTTCCTACTTTAGAATAGTAATTACACTTCAAATGTGTTTCACTGTTCTAAAACATTTCAGAATATCCTATGTATGGCGTGGAAGATGCAATAAAAGTGCAAGTCTGAAAGCTGGAATTTTCTCTCCCACTCAACCTACACTTATGCCAGTTTCAGTTGTCATCAAGTCTTGTGAAAAGTACTGCTTCATAATGGTTTACATCTAAATAATATGAGAATCCAAGACTACACTCTGGTCCCCTGACAGCTAAACTCATTGATTTACAAGTGAAATTGTGAATGTATGGAGGGTAGATAGATTCTTTGTGGATTTTTTTTTGCCTGTAGGCAACATCATAAAGAAAATATTTCAAAAAAAAAGAATACAGTTCATTAGAATTTTATAATGTTAAATTATTAGAACAGTAGCACACAGAGAGAGGAAGGAAACTAGGCCCAAGTGAGTTAATAATGTCTACTTTAATGGCGTAATGGATAACATTTTGTCTTTTCTTCTTGCTTTTAGCTGAAATAAATGACATACTTCAAGAAACACGGAATGTTTTGTTACAAATAGTCTTTAATGACACTATTCCTCACCTGCTCAAATAATTCCCAGCCTACTGCTTAATACTCACTAATGAACAAGTGATTCATATGGTCAGAATTGTTACATATGCTGTATTCATGCAGCTAAAAGCAAATAAAAGAACCAAATGCATTTTTTCTATGTCAAAATAATTGGTAAGATTGTTTTGTGGTTGTTGAACTACCTTAGGCTTATTTGGATCAGTTAGTACAAACTATTTATGAAGTTTCATTTTTTACATGAAATAACTTTACCTAATTCAACTCTTATGTATCTTTGCCTCACCAATGAGGAAAATGTGAATGATAAGGATTAACGAAACACAGACATACAGCAAGTTGGGAATTTTGAATCCGTTCATCAGTCTTTAAGTTTGTGTGCCATGGTCAAACTCAGGCTGGAGAAAGACATAATACTATTCTTTTGGTAATAACATGAAGTGTTATATATTTATAAATGTATTAATTCTAAGACAAATATCTACTTCTTTAACTTGCAAATATTTTTTGACAGAAATTACATATTACCCTCCTCAAGTGCTGACCACTGTTGGCTCGGATGTTACAGTGAGGTGTGTTTTTTATAATCAGACTCTAACCACTAACAATGTCGTCTGGTGGTTAAATATGAATGAAAAAATTCCAGACCATCAATATACATTAATCAATGATCATGAAACCAGTGTTACTCTCCTCAACGTAACATCAAATGGACAATCCCAGTGCAACATGCTACAGTGTTGCCTTCAAAATGAAGAAAGAAATATATGTAACTTTCGTTATGCTGAAATAATCATAATTGGTAAGATAATTTTGGAAAATATAATGCATGTTTTCTGGCAATTTGAGTTATAGAGTCAGAGTCATACAGCATGGAAAAAGACCCTTCAGCCCAATTAGTCCACACCAACCATGTTCCCAAACGATTCTAGCCCCACTTGCCTGCATTTGGCCTGTATTCCTCAAAACCTTTCCTATTCATGTACTTATCCTATGTCTTTTAAAGGTTCATGCCCTCATGTCCTTTTTAAAACTTTCTTCTCTCACCTTACGAGTATGTCCCCTCATTCTGAACTCCCCTTATCTATGTCTCTCATGATTTTAAAAACCTCTATATCTCATTCCTCAACCTCCTCCACTCCAATGAAAAAGTCCCAGCCTATTTTTATAACTCAAACCTTCCATTTCCAGCAACATCCTGGTAAATCTTTTCTGAACTCTTTCCAATTTAATAACATCCTTCCTATAACAGGGCAACTAGAACTGTACACAATACTCCAGAAGGGCCTGTACAACCGCAACATGACATTCCAACTCCTATACTTAAGGATATGAGCAATGAAGGCAAGCATGCTAAACGCCTTCTTCACCACCCTGTCTACCTGTGATGCAAACTTCCAAGAATTATGTATTTCAACCCCTAGGTCTCTCGGTTCTACAGCACTACCCTGGGCCCCACCATTAATTGTTTAAGTTCTAAAGCAATTCATGATCATTTATTCCTGTTATCAATTTTGCAAACTTTATTTTCCTTCCAGACATGCTGGGATCCACCTCCATGAGTAATCATTTAGCCTTGTAGGTTAAAAATTGAAAGAACTGTGGACTTATAGTATAGGAAAATCAGTAATTTAGATAAGGTAATGGGGAGTGCTATAGGATTGCATCCCAGAATAGGTTTATTTTAGTAGAGCAGGGTGTTTATGTTTCAGTATGAAGCCTCCTCTATAAAATGTTGTCATAACTAGTTGATTCAACTTCTTTCCCTCTCAAAAGTACATTATATTTGACAATGTCAGACTACTGTTTAAATCCAATGGTGTTTATCAATAGGGGCACATGCTCACCTTAGGTCATTACCAGAGTGTAGGTAATCTTATAAAAAGATACAACTTATTATACATTTAATGCTTGCATACCTTTACAGTAAACTCTTTATTGGTGGAAATTATATAACAAGTATTACTAAAATATTTCAAATTCAAAATTGCATTACTGAATGTCTTTGGATGTAGATTTGCTCGCTGAACTGGAAGGTTCAGTTTCAGATGTTTTGTCACCATACTAGGTAACATCATCAGTGAGCCTCTGGATGAAGCACTAGTGGCATGGCCCGCTTTCTACTTGTGTTTAGGTTTGCTTGGGATGTTGAAGTAATTTCCTGTGGTGATATCATTTCCTGTTCCTCTTCTCAGGGGGTGGTAAATGGGATCCAAGCCAATGCGATTCTTGATAGAGTTCCGGTTGGAATGTTATGTTTCTAGGGATTCTCGTGCGTACCTCTGTTTGGCTTGTCCTAGGATGGATGTATCCTGTTGGACATAAACGTCAACTAGCCACAAAAAGACATGACTCACTCTCACTAGGATCCTTACACATAGACTGGGACAACATATCCATCCTAGGACAAACCAAACAGAGACATGCACAAGAATTCCTAGAAGCATGGCACTTCAACCGGAATTCTATCAAGAAACACATTGACTTGGATCCCATTTACCACCCCTGAGAAAAGTAACAGGACATCACCACAGGAAACGACATCACCAACCCAAGGAAACCTAAACACATAAATAGAAAGCAGGCCATGCCACCAGTGCTTCATCCGGAGGCTCACTGTTGGTGTTACCTAGTATGGTGACAAAACGTCTGAAAATGAACCTTCCAGCTCAGCGAGCAAATCTACATCCAGAACCTCAACCTGAGCTGTAAATCTACTCAAAACGCGCTAATTGAATGTCCTTTTCTGAATAGATTTACACATTGAATAACTATAGTATTTAACTATTTGGAGCTGGTTTTTGAGTATATACAATATAATTTTATGAAATTGTCTGGTCTATTTTTAAGGATGTTCAAAAAGTCATATGAAAGTAATTATAATTAATGTGTCTAGATAAGTGCTTCAGATTATCTTTATACATTTAACTTTATTTTATCTGATATTACCAGTTTAAATCAAAATATTAGCTTCCTGTTTTTTCCCGTTTACAAAGATGCTTTTACTACATTTCTCATAATTTTGATATTTGTAATTAGATATGAAGAGTAACATCTCATGTGAGACTAATGGTGCAATGGAAACCATGATCTGTAGATGGCTCCCAAGAACATTGAAAACAGGCACAGTCAGCAACTACAAGCTAAAGTATTACATGTAAGGATAATTTATACTTATCTTTTTTGTGGGGGTTTGAGGGGGGGAATAACTTCTGATTGCTCATTTAGTAAAGGTATTGCATAAAGTCTGAACTGAATCTAGCAGACCTGCAAAACTAGTTCAACATTTTGCCATTATTATTTGATGTATAATGTGACTTGATTAAAACAATGTCCATGTTGTCTATGATTCTTCTTTTCTTAAAAGGAAAGGGTCTTGGTGTGATAACCTACAAGTTGAAGATGAAAATGTTGATATTAAAGAATGCCCTCTGGTGATTAATGAATTTTATGAGTGTCATATAAAGCCCATCAATCTCACCTTTGGCCATGTGATGTGGTTAGAATTTAACCATCAAGAAACAACATTCAAATCTCCACCAACCTGTGTAATTCCTATGGATGTAGGTGAGTCAAGCTTTATTGGTCTCTAGTAAAAGCCTAAGCCATTTGTATTACAGTTCTACTCTTGAGATTAATAAAGGGACATATTATAATTTCTATTCTCAAAGTGAAGCAAGTATCAATTATTTGTGTTCTGAAGAAGTAATATTTGATTCAAAACATTAACTCTGTTTTTTGCTCCACAAATGGTTCCAGACCTGCTGAGTTCCTACAACATTTCCTGTTTTTATTTCAAATCTCTAGCATGCACATGACTTTGGTTTTAATTGAAGCTTCAATTTATATTATTTAATAGCCTTCTCAACATCAATATATAGACAGTATTATTTCAAGAGGTTTAATGAAGCAATGTATTCTTTTGTTTGACTCATTAATAGCTCTGGATTTATTGGTGCCTTTCTTTGAACCTTGTTGCTTTACTTTGTGGAGTATGTGGTATTACAGGGGCAGTCCTTTCCTTTATGTAGAGCTCTTCCACATCCTTCTAGTTTAGTGACATTATAAAGATTGAGAACTGCAAGTAACTCATTGGGTCAGATTTCTGTAATCGAGGTAAGTAGCTGAAGGTAGGAAATTTCTGTCAATCGCAGAAGTAGATTAGAAGCGACAAGGTGAGTAGGTGAATGCTTAACAGAGCTGGCCGGCCTCTGTTCTCCGGAACCTCATCACAGTTGTTTCAAAATCCGTACAGCCTTCCAGACTGCACCACTCACATACCCTCCACTCTCTCCTTCACATTCCATGTCATCTCCATGCACCCCCAGGTCATTTCCACACAACCCAATAGACAATAGACAATAGGTGCAGGAGTAGGCCATTCTGCCCTTTGAGCCAGCACCATCATTCATTATGATCATGGCTGATCATCCTCAATCAGTATCCTGTTCCTGCCTTATCCCCATAACCCTTGATTCCACTATCCTTAAGAGCTCTGTCCAACTCTTTCTTGAAAGTATCCAGAGACTTGGCCTCCACAGCCTTCTGGGGCAGAGCATTCCATACACCCATCACTATCTGGGTGAAGAAGTTTCGCCTCAACTCTGTTCTAAATGGCCTACCCCTTATTTTTAAACTGTGTCCTCTGGTTCGGGACTCATCCATCAGCGGAAACATGCTTCCTGCCTCTAGAGTGTCCAATCCTTTAATAATTTTATATGTCTCAATCAGATCCCCTCTCAGCCTTCTAAACTCTAGCGTATACAAGCCCAATCGCTCTAATCTTTCAATGTAAGATAGTCGCGTCATTCCGGGAATGGACCTCGTGAACCTACACTGCACTCCCTCAATAACCAGAATGTCTTTCCTCAAAGTTTGAGACCAAAACTGTATACAATATTCCAGGTGTGGTCTCACCAGGGCCCTGTACAGCTGCAGAAGAACGTCTTTGCTTCTATACTCAATTCCTCTTGTTATAAAGGCCAGCATGCTATTAGCTTTCTTCACTGCCTGCTGTACCTGCATGCTTGCTTTCATTGACTGATGTACAAGAACACCTAGATCTCATTGTACTGCCCCTTTACCTAACTGGACTCCATTTAGGTAGTAATCTGCCTTTCTGTTCTTGCCATCAAATTGGATAACCACACATTTATCCACATTAAACTGCATCTTCCCACCCTACCTCTTGCAAAAATGCCATCCCGTATTCCCAATTCCTCCGTCTCTATCTGCTCCTAGGAGGACCAGTTCCACCACAGAACACACCAGATGGCCTCCTTCTTTAGAGACCGCAATTTCCCTTCCCACGTGGTTAAAAATGCCCTCCAATGCATCTCGTCCACATCCCGCACCTCCGCCCTCAGACGCCACTCCTCCAACCGTAACAAGGACAGAACGCCCCTGGTGCTCACCTTCCACCCTACCAACCTTTGCATAAACCAAATCATTCGCCAACATTTCAGCCACCTCCAAACAGACCCCACCTCCAGGGATATATTTCCCTCCCCACCCCTTTCCGCCTTCCGCAAAGACCGTTCCCTCCATGACTACCTGGTCAGGTCCATGCCCCCCTACAACTCACCCTCCCATCCTGGCACTTTCCCCTGCCACCGCAGGAACTGTAAAACCTGCGCCCACACCTCCTCCCTCACCTCTATCCAAGGCCCTAAAGGAGTCTTCCACATCCATCAAAGTTTTACTTGCACATCCACTCATATCATTTATTGTATCCGTTGCTCCCGATGCGGTCTCCTCTACATTGGGGAGACTGGGCGCCTCCTAGCAGACCGCTTTAGGGAACATCTCCGGGACACCCGCACCAATCAACCACACCGCCCCGCGGCCCAACATTTCAACTCCCCCTCCCACTCTGCCGAGGACATGGAGGTCCAGGGCCTCCTTCACCGCTGCTCCCTCACCACCAGACGCCTGGAGGAAGAACGTCTCATCTTCTGCCTCGGAACACTTCAACCCCAGGGCCTCAATGTGGACTTTAACAGTTTCCTCATTTCCCCTTCCCCCACCTCACCCTAGTTCCAAACTTCCAGCTCAGCACTGTCCCCATGATTTGTCTGGACTTGTCCGACCTGCCTATCTCCTTTTCCACCTATCCACTCCACCCTCTCCTCCCTGACCTATCACCTTCATCCCCTCCCCCACTCACCCATTGTACCCTATGCTACTTTCTCCCCACCCCCACCCTCCTCTAGCTTATCTCTTCACGCTTCAGGCTCACTGCCTTTATTCCTGATGAAGGTCTTTTGCCCGAAACGTCGATTTCGAAGCTCCTTGGATGCTGCCTGAAATGCTGTGCTCTTCCAGCACCACTAATCCAGAATCTGGTTTCCAGCATCTGCAGTCATTGTTTTTACCTTGCATCTGCCATGCATCTGTCCACTCAGCTAGCCTGTCCAGGTCAACCTGTAATCTCCTAACATCCTCCTCACATTTCACCCTGCCACCCAGCTTTGTATCATCAGCAAATCTGCTAATATCTATATCATTAATGTATGTCCTAAAAAGCTGCGGTCCCAGCACTGATCCCTGTGGTACCCCACTGATCACTGCCTGCCATTCCAAAATGAAGCCGTTTATCAACTCTTTGTCTCCTGTCAGCCAACCAATTTCCAACCTAAGTCAGTATTTTGCCCCCAATACCATGTGCCCTAATTTTGCCCACTAACCTCCTATGTGGGACTTTATCAAAGGCTTTCTGAAAGTCCAGGTACACTATATCCACTGGATCTCCCTTGTCCATCTTCAGAGTTATATCATCAAAAAATTCCAGAAGATTAGTCAAGCATGATTTCCCCTTCATAAATCCATGCTGACTCTGACCTATCCTGTTACTGCTATCCAGATATGTCGTAATTCCATTCTTTATAATTGACTCCAGTATCTTACCCACCACTGAGGCCAGACTAACTGGTCTATAATTCCCTGCTTTCTATCTCCGTCCTTTCTTATAAAGTGGGACAACATTAGCCACCCTCCAATCCACAGGAACTGATCCTGAATCTGTAGAACATTGGAAAATGATCACCAATGCATCCATGATTTCTAGACCCACCTCCTTCAGTACCCTGGGATGTAGACCATCAGGTCCCAGAGACTTATCAACCTTCAGATCTAACAGACTCTCCAACACCATTTCCTGACAAATATAAATTCCCTGGGAGACAGTGAGGACTGCAGATGCTGGAATACCAGAGTTGAAAAATGTGGTGCTGGAAAAACACAGCAGGCCAGGCAGCATCTGAGGAGCATATGAATCGACGTTTCGGGCATAAGCCGAAGAAGCCCTTCCTGAAGAAGGGCTTATGCCTGAACCGTCAATTCTCCTGCTCCTCGGATGCTGCCTGGCCTGCTGTGTTTTTCCAGCACCACATTTTTCAACACAAATGTAAATTCCCGTCAATTCAGGTCCTTCAGCCACTGTTACCTCTGGGAGATTGCTTGTGTCTTCTCCAGTGAACACAGATCTGAAGTACCAATTCAATTCTTCTGCCATTTCTTTGTTTCCCGTAATATATTCACCCGTTTCTGTCTTCAAGGGCCCAATTTTAGTTTTAACCATTTTTTTGCCTTTCACATACCTAAAAAAGCTTTTACTATCCTCCTTTATATTATTGGCCAGTTTACCTTCATACCTCATTTTTTCTCTGCGTATTTCCTTCTTAGTAATCCTCTGTTGTTCTTTAAAAGCTTCCCAGTTCTCCGATTTCCCACTCATCTTTGCTATGTTATACATTTTCTCTTTTGACTTTATATGTTTCTTAACTTGCCTTGTCAGCCACGGCCACCCCTGCCTTCTCTTAGGCTCTTTCTTCCTTTTTAGAATGAACTGATCCTGCATCTTCTGCATTATACCCAGAAATACCTGCCGTTGTTGTTCCACTGCCATCCCTGCTAGGGTGTTGCACCATTGAACTTTGGCCAGATCCTCCCTCATAGCTCCATAGTTCCCTTTATTAAACAGAAATATTGTCACTTCCGATTGTACCCTCTCCCTTTCAAATTGCAGATTAAAGCTTATTGTATTATGGTCACTACCTCCTAATGGCTCCTTCACTTCGAGGTCCCTGATCAAATCCAGTTCGTTGCAGAATACCAGATCCAGAATTTCCTTCTCCCTGGTAGGCTCCAGCACAAGCTGTTCTAAGAATCCATCTCGGAGACACTCCACAAACTCCCTTTCTTCGGGTCCAGTACCATTCTGATTCTCCCAGTCTACCTGCATGTTGAAATCCCCCATAACAACTGTAGTAATATCTTTGCGACAGACCAATTTCAGCTCCTTATTCAACTTACACCCTACATCCAGACTACTGTTTGGGGGCCTGTAGGTAACTCCCATGAGGGTCTTTCTACTCTTAGAATTTCTCAGCTCCATCCATACTGACTCTACATCCCCTGATTCTAGGTCCTCCTGCAAGGGACTGAATATCATCCTTTACCAACAGAGCCACCCCACCCCCTCTGCCCGTCAGTCTGTCCTTACGATAGCACGTATAGCATTGAATATTCATTTCCCAGGCCCTGTCCACTCGAAGCCACGTTTCCGTTATCCCCACAACATTGCATCTGCCAATTTCCAAATGAGCCTCAAGCTCATGCCGACATGTACCACCACCTCTGGCTCTTCACCTTCGCCCTTGAGGATTTCCTGCACTCTGTCTGCGATGTCCTCAATCCTGGCACCAGGAAGGCAACACACCATCCTCGAATCCTGCATGCTGCCACAGAAACCCCGTTCAGTTCCTCTCACTATGGAGTCCTCTATTACCATGGCATGCCACATCCATGACCAAGCTCTCTGTATGCAATGTGTACGGAGCCAATGAGCCAATATTAACACTGGCATGTCTTGGAATGATGAGGGATAAGCACTCATTCAGAAATATGATTTGATTAAAAACTGTTCTTTCTATAACCCAATAACATTGTCAATCAGACAAATTCACTGTATGAAGATCAGAAGCATTCCCACAACTCATATTTCTTTACCTTGTGCAATAAACATCCAACATTGACAATACAGAAAAAACGTATAACTTAATATAAACTCATAAAGCTGTAAATCAATCACAGAGAAAACTCAACTTCTACCTGTCAAAACAGAACTCACGCTGAGAATCCATTTGAGAGTCTTGGACGTCATATGCAAATAGAAACAACAGAGGCAGGCATCTGTGCATGGACTGCTGAACGATTTATCTAATGCAAAGCTCAAGTTTTGAAAGTACTACAACACCATTGATGTTACTTCCTTTCTTTTCCTACTGATAGTGAAACCTTGGGCACCATTTAATGTTGATGCAGAAATCACCCAAAATGAAGGGCGTCTAAATATAAGCTGGGAGAAGCCACGCCTGCCACCATACAAACTTCAGTTTGAAATCCAGTACGTCGAGAACGAAATGGAAGGTAACTGGAAGGTAGGATGATCTACCAGAAGTTTACAAAGCTTGCACTAAACTGTACAACATTTTGAAGTACCTGTCAAATCCAGGAAGTATTGAAGTGAAGATTATCATTGAAAATCTGCTTCACCCTCCTGTCTCCCTCACACACAGACATATCCCATGATCTCAGCAACATTTGCCATTAGGAAATGTCGAGCAAAGCAGGGACTGCAGGAGAAATAGTAACTTGTACCAACCTTATAAAATAGTGTTTCAGAATGGCATGAGCAAGAGGAAAGAGGATGTAATGTTAGTTCCATATAAATGCCATTTACATGCACCCTTTTCATTAGATAGTGTGGAAGAATGCTTTGGAACATTCCATCTTTACCTTTGAAAATATTTAAGTCATAACAACTTGGAGAAATACATTAGGAATCTGACTGTGGTCAAACCTCAAGTATCTTTTTTCAATCTGGCCTGTCACTTTGGTGCAGCAGTACTGCACTGTGTAGGATTGCTTGTCAATTCAGATTTCTGCCAATTGGTGAGACACAAACCAAGAAGCTTTTCTTTGTGAAAAGAGTTCATTAACTGTGCTGTCTTACAGCTCTTTCCTCACAATAGTCTCTCCTGTTCTCCTTTATATCGAACTAGATAATTAATTAATCAGTTAGTCCAATCTAGTTACATTAACAAATTCTCTTTTTAAACAAAGTTTTTGAAGACTTTGAAAATTAAACAATATACGTTTTTTTGCATACACTGTTTCTTCCCTTATAGTACAGCTGATCACTGACAAAATATTTTTAAATTTTTGTATAAAATAATTAAGCTTCCATATTCTCATTTTCATTTAAACCAAAAAGATAACATGTTTAATCTGAAAGTGCGTTCATAAAAATTGTTTCTTTTTCAATGTTCTTATTGCTCCCCATACCACCAGGTGCCCATCTTTGAAGATTTCCAATAATTTCCACCATTTTTGTGAAACAATCTGACAACTGCTGAACTGTGTCAACTCACTTTATTTCAGAAAATTCTTTTCTTTCAAACATTTCCCTTATGCAAGCAAGGTCAATCTTCAGCTGTTGTCAGCAACACACTTGGGTGAATGTATATTACCCGAGCAAGAACAGATATCACATGATGTTTTATGAGAAAAACTTGTCTCAGATTGCCCAGTTGAAACATCAGGATTCCTGAAGAAGGGCTTATGCCCAAAACGTCGATTCTCCTGCTCCTTCGATGCTGCCTGACCTGCTGCGCTTTTCCAGCAACACATTTTTCAGCTCTGATCTCCAGCATCTGCAGTCCTCACTTTTTCCGTCAGATTGCCCAGTTGTATAGCATTCCCATTAGAATATTTGATGAATCATCCCTGTATCTATAGTTTCCAATAGTGCTACTGTTTCACCAAGTAATATACTTTTAATTACCTTTTGTTTTATTTTCTTGGCTTCCCAGCTACAGACAACATTTATTCCTCTTCACAGGAGGAATAAACTGTGATTTATTCATCACAGTTCTCATTCCAATACATCATAACTGGAATCAGGTCTAGTCTGAGTGCCCAACTTATTAAACTATTGAATCAAACTTCTTATGGCTCTGATTCTTACCTGGATGCATTATCATCTTTCTGTGAGGACCTGGCCCAATTTATTGGAAGGTAATTAACATTTTTCAAGTAAGACTGTTGATCCAAAGTGACTCCTAGATAGTCATGCTTAATTTTCAATCCTATGAATTTAAAGGTCAGCCCTCTTGCCCAACTCCTGACTCCCCATCATAAATTCCCTTTTTACTTTATCTGTCACACATCACTTAAATTCTGAAGCATCTTCCCACAGAATATCATTAATGTGCATCATGCCTGTCGTTTTCTCTTTGTGCTAATTGCACAATATTGCTGAGTCTGCTTTAAACTGAATGCAGCCTACTTTCAGCACAATGGATCTAGCTGAGAAATACCAAACCCTTGCTGCTTCATTTAACCCATTTGTTTAGTTCCGATGGCTTCTTCTGTATGTCACATCCTTCTTTAGGTGGTTTCAAAAATACATTCCTTCAAAGATTATCATCCTGCAATAATGTAATTTTATATTGATTGATGTACTTTCCACAAGTATGTTGCTAAAGAGATAAAATTGATCCCTGGATAACCTTTCCTGCAGTAGGAGAATCCACTCTAACATCTCGAACAGTGAGGTTCTCTTCAAAACCCAAAGGCGCCAATCTGACTTCATCTCATACAAAGATAGGTAGAGGAACAGGTAGCATCGAGGAGGTGGGGAGGCTGCAGAAGGATTTGGACAGGTTAGGAGTGTGAACACAAAAGTGGCAGATGGAGTACAACATGGGAAAGTGTGAGGTCATGCATTTTGTTAGGAAGAATAGACGCATGAACTATTTTCTAAATCTGGAGAAAATTCAGAAACCTGAAGTGCAAAGAGACTTGGGAGTTTTAGTCTAGATTCTCTCATATGAAGAATGTTTGAGGACTCTGGGTCTATACTTGATGGAGTTTAGAAGACTGAAGCAGGAGATCTAATTGAAACATACAGGATACTGAATGGACTGGACAGAGTAGATGTTGGGAAGATGTTTCCATTGATGGGAGAGACTAGGATCCGATGGCACAGCCTTAGAGTAAAGGGAAGACCTTTAGAGTAAAGGGAAGATTTCACAATCCATGTATCTTACCTGTTGTCCCTCATCTTACATATTTAGCTAATGTTTATATTTGCCAATGGCTCTCCCTGTTCTCCCTATAATAGTGGCATTCCTCCATTTACTGGTCCTTTCTGGCACAGCAAATGTTAACTCTACTTTCTCTCCACAGCTGCTGCCTGACCTACCGAGTTTTTCCATCAATTTCTGATTTTCAAAACTTCAACTCCTATGCTCTCCTCACAGATGCTGGCAGACCTGTTGAGTTTCTCCAGCATTCTTTGCCTTTGTGACTGGTCCTATGGTTAATTCCTAGATCCTGGCAGATCCTTTCACCCTTTCAGCCATGATCATATTGAATGGTGGTGCAGGCTCGAAGGGCTGAATGGCCTACTCCTGCATCTATTGTCTATTGTCTATTGGCCAAGTTTCACTTTGACTTTTGGCTTCTTTCTCCCTCAAGAGTCAGTGAGGGCCAGTGTAGCTTTAAGCTATGCAACTCATGCAGCTGCTTTTTCTAATGAAATCCAAACCGAGATAGAGCCCTCATTTATATTCCACATGGTGCATGATAAAGATAGTATTCTTTCTCCTTGTGAAGTACAGACTTGCCTAACCAACATCTATTTGTTTTGGCTCTCCTAATTCAGTGAATTGCAATCTACACAAGACCAAATCTGTTACTGCCCTGTCTGTTCACAACTGAACTGATTACAAACTGCCAGCAACAGAGACACATAAATTAAACAAAAGAACCTTCTAAGCAGGTTCCACCCTGAATCAGTATCTCTATGGCAACATGGTTTGATGTCAGACAAAAGAAATGGTCAGACAGAAATGCAATTTAATTGTTTTATATTTAGCATAACTCCTTGATTCAGTAAAACAAATGAATAATTTATACTTCTAATACAGCCTTACACTCAGAGTGCATGGTCTCATTACAAGTTCATTCTTTTTTCAAGATTGTCATTATCGTTTCTGACTTGTAAGATAAACACTAGTTAGTTTTTAACTATAGTTAACTCATGCTTACTGATTGAGAGCATCTACTGGAGAAATCAATCATCTATGAGTAATAGTTTAATTATTAAGCCTAAAATTTGTATTCTAAAACATATGAATTATCAATGAAGTAGCCCCAATAAGTAGCATGACTGATGCAACTGGCCTAATCCTGAAGGACATAGCTACTAGACTGGACCTGCAACTGAAGGCAAGAGAACCAAAAAAAGGAAAAAGCTTGATCCTTGTCCTCTGCCATCTACCTCTTACAGATGCATATAATAATGTAAGTAGGAGTGGTCTCTGCATACTCCTTGTGGAGATGAAGTCCCATCTTAATGAAGATGCTCTCTATTGTGTTGTGTAGCACTACTGCTATGCTAAGTAAAATATATCCACAGCAACTCAAAACTGGACATCCATGAGGAGTTGTAGAACATCAACAACAGCAGAATTCTTTTCAACCATAATCTGTAACCTTATGACCTGGCATATCTTCTACTCTACCTTTACTATCTAGAATGAACCATGATTCGATGGAGAGTGCAGGAAAGCATGCATGGAACGAAATAGGAAAACCTAAGGTTGTGATATCACTTGGTGAGGCTGCATACAGGACTACTATGAGCCAAACACTGGAAACAGGATTCGATAGAATCGGGCAGGCCCACAACAATAGATCAAATCAATGCTCTGTAATCTGGTCACATTGACATCGGCTTAGATCCTTGGTGCTGCACTTAGTCAAATGCTCCCATGATGGTGGTGAAAAATTAACCAACTAACCTGAGAGGAGGGTTCACAAGTATCTAGATTAGAGTGGTGCTGGAAAAGCACAACAGTTCAGGCAGCATCCGAGGAGCAGGAAAACCGATGTTTCGGGCAAAAGCCCTTCATCAGGAATGGAGGGGCTTTTGACCAAAACGTCAATTTTCCTGCTCCTCAGATGCTGCCTGACCTCCTGTGCTTTTCCAGCACCACTCTAATCTAGACTCTGGTTTCCAGCATCTGCAGTCCTCACTTTTGCCTGGTTCACAAGTATTCCCAATGTTAACAATTGGGGAAATCCAGCACATCAATGTAAAAGATAAAGTTGAAAATTTTGCAACAGTGTTCAGCCAGAGTTGACATGTGAATGATCTATCTCATGCTCCTTCTGAGCTCTCCATCCTCATGGATCTCAGTATTCAGCCAAATTGATTCTCTCCATGTGGATGCTGTAAAGGCTATGGACCTGGCAGCATTCTGGTTGTAGTACTTAAGATGGATGCTGCAGAACGACACACCCTTGTAGCTACAGTCAGAGCATCAACCTGCCAAATTGCTCAGCTCTGTCCTGTCCATAAAAAACAGGACATAATTGACCCAGTCAATTGCTGCCCATCAGTGCAGGTTAACAGCAAAGTAATGAAAGTTCTAACGAACAGCAGCTATACAAGAATAACATGCTCAACAATGCTTAGTTTGAATTCAGTTAGGGTCATTACTGTCTTGGTTAAAACATTGACGAAAGAGCTGAGAAAGAGCTCCCATCCTTGACATGATGGGAGCATTTGACCAACTGTAACATCAAGGAACCCAAGAAAAACTGCGCTCATGGTATTCAGAGGAAAGACTTCACAGGTTGGAGCCATACCACAAAAAACTGATGTTGCTGGAAAAGCTCGGCAGGTCTGGCTACGTCTGTGAAGAGAAATCAGAGTTAACATTTCTGGTCCGGTGATCCTTGCTCAGTTCAAAGCATAGTAACATTTAAATCAAGAATGAGTGCAGAATTTCAAAGTGCCATGGGATCTTGGTATTCTAGTGTATGTTAAATGTTAGTGTGCAGCTAGGGTAAATAATTGAGAAGGCTAATGGGATGTTATCCTTCATTATGAAAATTAGATATAAAAATAAGGGGATTATGCTTCAGATATATAGAGTATTGATGAGATCTTATCTTGAACACAGTGCAATTTTGGTCTCATTTAAGGAAGGATGTAAATATATTTGAGGTAGTTCAGGGAGATGTACTGGATTCAATCCTGGGATGAGGTGGTTACCTTATGAGGAAAGATGTTTTCCCCATGGCTAATCCACCTGGCCTGCACGCCCCTACACACTATGGGCAATTTAACATGGCCAATCCACCTAGCTGCACATCTTTGGACTGTGGGAGGAAACCGGAGCACCCAGAGGAAACCCATGCAGGCACAGGGAGAATGTGCAAACTCCACACAGACAGTCACTGTGAAGCAGCAGTACTAATCACTGAGCCATCATTCCTCCCAATGTGGAAAAGATATTTCCTCTTGTGGGTCAGTCCAGGATTAGGGAACACTGTTTTAAAAGTAGGAGTCACCCTTTTAGGGCAGGAATGAGGAGATTTTTTTTCTTTCAAAGAGTTGTACAACTTGGAGATTGTCTGCCTCAGGAAGTGGTGACATTGGGATTATTGAACATTTTAAGTCAGAGGTAGACAGATTCTTGTTAGGGAAGAGGTTCAAACATTATAGAGGGTAAAGGGGAATTTCGATTTTAGAACACCAGCAAATGATCTGTGATGTTACCGAATGATGGAGCAGGCTTAAAAGACCTACTTCTGCTCCTTGTTCATAAGTGAATGTAACGTCTTGATTCATTCACCATTCACCAGCTTAAACCTTCACTATCTTCTCCATCAGCACATTGGATTTCTTTGGCAGAACCTTTCAAACCCATGACTTTTGCCAATTAGACTGAGAGGTATCTCCATGGACCTTGGTGAGGAGCACTCTCTTAGACTACAAGTCTGGTTGCCTGCTTGCTGCTCAGGCTGTGTGCTTACTGAAGAAGCTGCTGGTACTTGGGAATGAGGTAACACACTGTCATGCAGAAAACTGTCATTCCTCACCCTCCAAAAATTTAATGTGCACTAAGAGAGCATTTGGGTGTGGTTGGTATGTTTGTAGATGACACCAAAATTGGAGATGTAGTGGACAGCCAAGAAGGTTACCTCAGAGTGCACTGGGACCTTGATCAGATGGGTCAAGGGCCGAGGAGTGGCAGATGGAGTTTAATTTACTTAAATGTAAGGTGCTGCATTTTGGAAAGGCAAATCAGGGCAGGACTTATACACTTATTGGTAAGATCTTGGGGAATGTTGCAGAATAAAGAGACCTTGGAGTGCAAGTTCATAGCTCCTTGAAAGTGGAGTCACAGGTAATAGGATAGTGAAGGTGGCATTTGGTATGCTTTATTGTTCAATGCATTGAATATAGGAGATGGGAGGTCATGTTGCAGCTATAAAGGACATTGGTTAGGCCACTTTTGGAATACTGCCTTCAGTTCTAGTCTCCCCTGCTGTAGGAAGGATGTTGTGAAACTTGAAAGGGTTCAGAAAAGATTTACAAGGATGAAGCCAGTGTTGGTAGGTTTGAACTATAGTCAAAGGTTGAATAGGCTGGGACTATTTTCCCTGAGGGCTGACCTTATAAAATCATGCGGACATTGATAGCGTGACTCGTCAAGGTCTTTTCTTTTCCCCAGAGTGGTGAAGTCTAAAACTAGAGGGCACGGGTTTAAGGTGAGAGGTGAAAGATTTAAAAGGGACTTAAGGGGAAACTTTTTCACGCAGAGGGTGATGCATATATGGAATGAGCTGCAAGAGGAAATGCTAGAGACTGGTACAATTACAACATTTAAAAGGCATATGGATGGGTATATGAAGAGGAAAGGTTTAGAGGGATAAGGGCCTAATGCTGGCAAATGGGACTAGATTAATTTCCATGCTCAGCAGCCCTATAACTAAGCAATCAGCCCTGAGATATTGCCTGGTCCAGTGTGTGAGCGAGTTGCTAGTCCATGTGCATAAAGTGTTCCTGCTGCAGCCTTTCAATCCCTGTTGATGGTACAACTGGGAATGCAGGTCTGTGTTTCATAGACATCCTGCAAGTGTATCAGAGAGGTGTCATGATAGTCATGAGGGGTTGATAAATATTGGATGCCAAAGTCCATATATGAGGGGTGCGTGTAGCTGGGGCCTGTACAACGTGCCATGATGTGCAACATGGACAAATATCACAACCAATGGTGAGCTGAAGTCATCAAGTACCTGCTTTGATTTCCATGCTGAGATTTCTTGACATTTTGCTTATTTGGTAAGTCGCCTGAGGCTGGAATCGAACCTGGGTACCTGGCACTGTGAGGCACCAGTGCTAACCACTGAGCCACCGTACCACACCTAGCAAGCTACAATCCCCTAATTGACAACTTTCCCCTTAGCAGTAAACCCACCTTGTTACATAGCAAAAGCATAGAAGATGCAGCAAAATGCTCCTGATGTTGAGATAGGCAACACCAGATCCCAGCATAGCCCACATCCCTTGGACTCCTGTAAGATTCTGCCCTGTTTTTTGTTCTTTGAACCTCACAGGGTCAAAATCCTGGATTGTTGATTGCTTCATTTGCTTTATCAACCTTTAGAATTTTTGTGTCCATATCTAGAATCTATATCTAGAATCTCTGTGATGCGATGAAGTTCTGGATATGTTTCATGGTAACCAATTTTAATTTTTAAAAAATGTTGCCATAATTTCCTTGCTATGTGACGTATAGAGAGTGTTAGACAGTTTTCTGTCAGTCACAAGAAGGAAATTAGATGAATGGAAGTGATGACAACAAAATAATCTCATTGAAAGACTCCAATGATGTTACAAACTCAAATAGCAATACTTCAGCAGTTTATTTTCGTTTGATTATTTGAGAGATGAGTGCTTTTATTGCAGGTATTCCTACCCACACCTTTCATTTTGTAACATATAGCAGTTACATCTCTAACCTTAAATGTCAGATTTAACCTATCACTAGAATGCTCTGAAATTCAGACGTGCCTATTTTTGGCAGCAGTTGTGGGAAATGTAGCAGTGTTTGGTAGTAGCCCATGTATTTTTGAATGTGAGGTCAGGAAGTTCAAGAGGTCCATTTTTAATTCAGAATATTTTGGGAGATATACTTTGTTGCTTTCAGCTTAACATGTCCAATATAAGATCTCTTTGAAGGTTCCCCTTCAGGCTGTAAATAGCTAGCTCAGGACAAACCAAAGTGCACTGGGACCTTCAAAAGGTGATAAACCCCCTTTATTGCAAATGCTGTCTGTTTCAGATACGTGTGCTGATATGTTTTGACACTTTCTGAAGGCTTAGACTGTATAGGGTCTTGCTCAACAGTATTAAATTGCAAAATGCATTTAGTTTGACAGTTGATGTGTGCTCTACAAAAAGCATATATTTATAATCTAAGGAGAGGATCCCATTATATTACCCATAGTAAATCATAGAAAATGTTATAATTCCTATCTGTCTCTATTGCAGGTTCTTTGTCTAAGGATTCAATTCACCTTGACTGGGAGTCCACAATGGGGTCTCTTTTAAATAGTATTGAATTGGCTATCTTGTTAACCTCAACAGTAAAGCAATCTGGCAAACATAAAATTATTTCTATTTGCCGGCACCCATTGTGGTGGTTTCAAGGTAAAGGATGCATCCTGCCAAAAATGGGAAAAAGTAAAGGGAAAGAACTGAAATACTTGAGTGTTTATATCAGAGGCAGTGGAAAGGAGTTTGAAATTGGTTGTTCAAAGTAATATGTACCTGAATAAGGATCTGTTAATAGTGATTTAGACCAGATAATGGCACCAGCTGTGGCTGGTGTGTGGGGCTCTGTAGGGTTGGTGGGAGAATTGAGACCTTGATATGTATTTTTCAGTGGTTATTTTGGGTGATTGGTTGTGGAGACATGAAGCCATTGTAGAGCAGGAATGTGAAGCAAGTATTAAACAGGTTGATCACTACAAAAGTCTTATGATGAATTAAAGGCCAAATCTATGCAATTTGAAGTTTGAATCCAAACTATAAACTTGAATACAAAGACATTTATATTCATCAATTTGTTAATATACTCTGCCTACAATAGTTTATTTTACATATCTTCACACTTGTTTCTACCCTTGGACAATGTGTGGAATATTGAAAGATTGAATCACAAACAGTTGAATCATACTGTGAACAGTTCTTCCATGGTCTACAAGTCATGAACTCCAAGTTTTGAACCCCAGTGCCTTTTGGCTCAGGGGTAGAGGGCCTACCAATTGAACCACAAGGTGTTATATTGACTTTTGTTTTCACAATGGTGGCATTTGTGTGATTTCTAATCCAGTAAATGAGTATGTTTGAATTTGTGTTCTTGAATTTTAATCATTTATTTTTGCAGATTCAGGACGATTTCACAAGCTGTAATTTCCTTAAGTTTTACCTGTTGTTATCTCCTCTTCTTTATCAGAGACTTGTTGCTTAGGATATTTATTGTTAGAGATGAGTTGTATGCATTTAAACTATCTCTGAATAGATCTATCAATGGCAATAACAGTCTTAATGACTAATAGACTTTTCATGTTAAGTATATACTTATAGAGTCATAGAGATGTACAGCATGGAAACAGACCCTTCGGTCCAACCCATCCATGTCGACCAGATATCCCACCCCAGTCTAGTCCCACCTGCCAGCACCCAGCTTATATCTCTCCAAACCCTTCCTATTCATATACCCATCCAAATGCCTCTTAAATGTTACAATTGTGCCACCCTCTGTGTGAAAAGGTTGCCCCATAGGTCTCTTTTATATCTTTCACCTCTCACCCTAAACCTATGCCCTCTAGTTCTGGACTCCCTGACCCCAGAGAAAAGACTTTGCCTATTTACCCTATCCACGCCCCTCATAATTTTGTAAACCTCTATAAGGTCACCCCTCAGCCTCTGACACTCCAGGGAAAACAGCCCCAGTCTGTTCAGCCTCTCCCTATAGCTCAAATCCTCCAACCCTGGCAACATCCTTGTAAATCTTTTCTGAACCCTTTCAAGTTTCACAACATCTTTCTGATAGGAAGGAGACCAGAATGGCATGCAATATTCCAACAGTGGCCTAACCAATGTCCTGTATTTACATTTGAATAAATGTTGTATCCCCAATAACACTTATAATTGTGCTTTGATATATATGAAAAATGCTTTTGGTCTGTCCGGAGAAAATGTCAAATGAAACCAAGGTTTACCTGCAGTCTTAAACAGTAGTGTTTTTACAGTTAGGTGATGAACATTGTAATAAAACAACTCAGCAGCCTTCAGAACATTAGTTTTCCTAAGAATGTTTAATGGATTCTTATCTGTCACATTTATGTGCTTATCATTGGGTGATTTTTGAAGAAAATGTCAGAAGTATTAACATAGCATGGGTTGGTTAGCTGAGGTGGCTGGTTTATGATGCAGAAGTTCAATTCCCAAACTAGCAGAGGTCACCATGAAGGTCTCCCCTTCACCTGAAGGAGGCTAACCCTCAGGCTAAACCGCCAGCAGTCAGTTTCTCTCCTTTTAATAAGTCAACAGCCCTAAAGTTGGCACAACTATATTGACCTTACCTTTTGTTAAGTTGCCATTCATCCTCTGAAAACCTGAATGGTGCAGACAGTGTTATTTTGCGACAGGAACCATAAATTCTGATAGTTCTTCCATGAGCGATTATTCAAAACTTATTAGGAAAAGAAACTCTATTTGCTATTTCTTTCCTTATCTAGCATCGCTCCCTCCCAACCAACTCCCATGGCTATTGATTTTTTTCTGTCTCAGTGATATCAAAACCATTTCCAGCATGTTCTTAGTATACTCTGGTAAAGTCAGTTAATTCAGTACAGAGCTGAGATCAAACCTCAAACACTTTTCAGAATGATCAAAACCCAGCACCATTTATTTTGTGTATCTTAAAGGCAAACAAATAAGAGTGAATTTTCTATTTTTAAAATCTTGGATGTGGAGAATTTTTTTCAATGTTGCCATACCTAACAATTATGGCCGCATCTTTTATTAATTTATCACAAACTGGGGCCAAAAGCCGAAATGTCTTTGTACTCAGCTTTGTTGTACACTGATCACCATTTTTGTTTTTCTTTGCAGACTTTATTTGCTGTCAATAAAACATCAATCATTACTGAAGTAACTGATCCTTGTGTTACATATGTGGTTCGGGTACGTTGTTCGAGATTTGAAGGACCTGGATACCACAGTGAATGGAGCAGTTTAGTGTACACAAACCTTGCAGATATCCAGGGTAATCTCTTAGCACTATCATTATGACAGCAACTACTAAAATTCTCATAAAATAGAGTTGTCGATGAGCACATTCAGATTGTATGCAATGATTCTAAACTCTTCTTTTAAACTATATTTTCCACACATAAAAAAGTAGTGTTCATTGTTATTACACATTCTTATTAGCTGCATTTTTGTTTTCTTTCTTTCTCTGAATCTTCCCATTTTCCTTGGGTATGATTACACGTTCTGCAAACCCTAGAATGACTTACCCAGTGTCTTTTGTTCATGTCTGACCTTAAACACTTGAGTGTTTGTTAAAAAGCCCAATCAAGATGACTATCTTGACCTCATTCAATATTCTTAAGCTTTTTCAACAGAAGTCTGTAGAACAATAGGAGTCCCATCTAATATTCTCCTCCTTGACTTTGCTTAATTTTCTAACCACACATTTAACTGCAATCAATTAACAGTGTAATTCATCTTAGGGCAATTGCTGACCATAACACTATTTGGCAGATTACTCACTGAGTCATGAGCAACAGCCTGTCTCAATTTCTATTTTATAATTAATATTATAAAGTCCAAGAACGTGACTACTGTAGATGTTCCATGATGGAATACAAGTTTTTAACATAACCAAATATAACCATTTTCCATTGTTGAGTAGTCAAGCATGTATACAATATGTCTGCTGTTATGGAGGACAAAACTAACACCTGCAAACTTGCCATCCTATTCAGTTAGAAATGACTCATCGTAAAGCAAAGATACTAGTTACTTTTCAAATAGGTCATCAAAGTGAGTCATGTCACCACATATTAACTTTTCCAGCAGTCTGTAACTCTGCTGATACTTTGCCATCAATTAATTTCAAACTTTTGTCTTTTTAAAAAAATATTATATTGAGGGGAGATATTTTTATATTTATTATATGTATAGTTAACTTTAGACATTTTTAGTCAGTGTGTTTCAATTCTCGCTTAAAGAAAACATAAAAACACTCGTTTTCAGGTTATGCTAAATCAGTTAATGACATTTTTAAATGCAATTAGATTAGATTCTTTATAGTGTGGAAACAGGCCCTTCGGCCCAACAAGTCCACACCACCCCTCCGAAGAGAAACCCACCCAAACCCATTCCCCTACCCTATATTTACCCCGACTAATACTGTGGGCAACTTAGCATGGCCAATTCACCTGACCTGCACATCTTTTGATTGTGGGAGGAAACCGGAGCACCCGGAGGAAACCCACACAGACACAGGGAGAATTTGCAAACTCCACACAGACAGGCAGGAATCAAACCCAGGACCCTGGTGCTGTGAGGCAGCAGTACTAACCATTGAGCCACTGTGCCGCCCGTATTGTGAACTATTGCTGAAATAGGCAGAAATCTTTACTCTGTGCCTAACATACATTGTATCTTAGATAATAATGCATTATCTAGGTACTGGGTATCACAAAATGGAAAACAGTCTCTTTGCAGCACTGCTATTTACTGCTTGACCACTGAAGTAAATGTTTTGTTTTTCATATTCTTGTATGACAGTCATGTAGAATAGGTGAAGAAATTACTCTGTAATCTGAGCTGGTTATATGTTAAAGATATATAGATCTGCTGAAACCTCTTGCTTTTAGTCATATTATCTGTTCAACTGAATTGCACTTGAGAATACAGCACTTCAACAGTAATGCACCTGAAACATTAGTGAGTCTTTCTTTTTCGACACTGATTTATTAGCATTTCAGCTTTTATTTTCTTTTCTTCATCCATCCTTTTTCAGTTCTGCACAATAAATTTCCCCATTCTCCATCACCATATTTCACAACATACTTTGCAAATTACTTGTCATTCCTGAAGACTTTGAAATGAAAGTGCTATTTTAATATTTTCTCCTTTAGTACCAACAACAGGGCCTGATTTTTGGAGATTTATAGACAGGAATCCTTTGACTAAGGATACACACGTCACACTAGAATGGAAGGTAAGGAGAAATATTGCTGATCAATAAAGTATGGTATTGAAATGAAGTAAGAAGTTGGTAGGCAGTGTCATGGCTCGATGGCATGTTAATTCAGTGGGCTAATCCATGGGCACCACAGAAATTTAGATAAACTGGGCAACAGTCACCACTGGATAACATTTGGATTCTATTTTATTCTTGTCTCATTGGAGGAAGCCGTGGTGTGACCCTATCTTATCTATTGTCTTAGCTTTGATGCCTGAAAGGAATAGATAAGGAAGTGGCAAAAGTCCAAAATGGACTCCATATGTTAAAATAGATTTAAGCTCACTTGCAAGTGTTTTGGCACCCTTTTTAAAAAGCAAGTGTTCTACACTGACATTTGCTTATGTTTTACATATTCTCATGTGTACTTTTTTTAAAGAGACCAGTAGTGTTTCCAGATATTTTTATTGGCAGTTTCATTGGGGATCTTCCCAGAGAGCATCTTAACTTTGTCATAGGAATATATGTAGGCCATTAAGCCCTTTGTATTTGTTCTGTCTTTCAATACAATCGCTGCTGATCTGGATGTGTTCTCAGTTTCAGTTTCCTGTCTGCACCATAAAACTCTTTACTTCCTTATGTATCAAAAACAAACTCAACCTTGAATAACTATAGAGACCCAGCCTCAAGTCTTTTCTAGGAAAGAGAATTCCATATTCTAATAGTTCACTGAGAAAGAAAAAACCTTCTCCATCTTAAAAGGGGGACCTTTTGTTCTTAAACTTGGTCCCCTACTTTTATTCTCCCCATAAGTGGAAGCATCCTTTAAGTATCTATCCTATCCAATCCCCTCAAGATCTTATTGGTTTCAATAAAATCATCTCTCATTCTTCTGTACTCCAGTGGTTAAAAGCCTTACCTGTTCCTCATCACTCAGTCAATGAACCTTCTCTAAAGGAATTATGTATTTCAAATAAGGAAACCAACACTGTACACAATGCTCTAGAAGTGATCTCACTAATGCTCTGTACAGCTCCAATAAAAATTTCCTGCTTTTATATTCCATTCCTCTTATAAATATAAACAACCATTGGACTAGTAGACTTACTGTATCTGCAAATTGTTATTTATATACCAGGACTCCTAGATCCCTCTATACCACCATGTTCTGCAACTCCTCTCCATTTAAATAGAATGGTGCTTTTCTATCCTTCCTTCAAAATGGACAAGTCCACTTTTACTCACTTCATATTCCATGAATTGACTGTTTTCCCACTCAAATCTTTTTGTAAACACTTGACAACCTACTTTCTGGCCTTTGGTGTCATCAGAAAATTTGTCTACTATATGTTTGGTCCCCTCAACAATGTCATTGATATACATCTAATGTAGATCCAGTGCTTCCTCCAATATTCTGCAGAAGTCGAGACAACTAGTCCCGGTACCTAGCTTTGTGATAGCCAACAGATGCATTTGTCAGGCTGAGAAAAGGAAAACTATAAAGGGCAGTGTTCTGTTTAGTTAACAGGTCTTTAACAGAATTGAGTAGATAACCCAAATTAATTTTCACAGTGGGTTGTTAGTAAAGTGATCTTGCAAACAATGGAGCTAGAACTTAACACATTTCCATGAAACTTTTTCCAATTGGAAAGCTGAATTTTTCACACTAAGTTAGGTTAATGTATTGGGCCAAATTTTCCATTCTTTGGTTCATCAGAAACCAGACGCACTAGTAAAGATAACTATTGGGACCTAAAGGAAGTGCTGACACACAGACCAACATGGGAATTCCCCAGTATGGTTTAACTTCCATTGGACAATTCCTCTGCTCCTTAGGGCCCTATATAAGGTCATGTGGTGCTGGAAAAGCACAGCAGGTCAGGCAGCATCCAAGGAGCAGGAGAATCGACGTTTTGGGCATAAGCCTTTCATTAGGAATGAGGCCAATGATGAAAGGCTTATGCTCAAACCGTAGCTACTCCCACTCCTCAGATGCTGCCTGACTTGTGCTTTTCCACCACCACACTTTTGACTTTGATCTCCAGCATCTGCAGTTCTCACTTTTTCCCTATGCAAGGTCTCCAAACTCTTGTGTTAGGATTAGACATTTGGTACAATTACCATGGTACTTACCTGAATAGTTACCAAAGATATGTTTAAACCTAGTTTTTTTTAATATGTATAACTCCATAATCAACTTTCCAATCAGATCCATGAGTTCTCAAGTCCTGCGATAATGATCACCACTGCTGCTCAGAAAATCCAAACTATTACAACACTTTTTTAATTTGTTCCAAGCACAAACAGAATAACTTTAAAATCAGATTTACCGAACATTTGGCATGAATATTACAGAATTTTCAAGAAAATTCAACTGATCCCAACGTACTATGTTGCACTCTGTATGAATGTAATAATTTTAATATTCAGAAAATATACTCTATCAAGCCAAGGCCAAAACATTTCAAATTGGAAATTACAATGAGGTCAGTAAATACAAAATTGATCTTGATGCACCATATTTCACTGTTAGGTACCTTAATATATTTTCAAAACTCTTGATTTACAATATACATTCTTTGTAAAGTGCACAGTCCAAGGAATGTTGCAATTTCCAGTCCCTTGATGTACGAAGGCTAAAAGTCCTAGGCCTTTGTAGGGGCCTCTCCCAGTGTATCTCCACTACTGCTGCCCTGATCTATAGTCATAATGTGGAGATGCCGGCATTGGACTAGGTGGACTAAGTTAAAAATCACACAACACCAATAATCCAATAGGTTTATTTGGAAGTACAAGCTTTCGGAGTGCTGCTACTTCATCAGGTAGTTAGGGGAAAGATCATAGAACACAGAATTGATAGTGAAAGATTGAAGTGTCATACAACTGATACAATGTATTGAACAAATCTAGATTGCTGTTAAGTCTTTAATCACTTAGAATGGGGCTGCAGGATTTGATTGATTAATATGTAAATGCCAGGACTTCTCTCAAGTCACAGTCCCGAGAAAGCTTAAGGTTTTATAAAAAATAGGTGACATCTCAGCTAAGACAATGCACTAAAGGTGTGAGATTAGCGTCTGCTGTAACCCAACTTGAGTCAGACTGGTTCTATTTCCAAAGTGGGGATTTACAAAATGTCACATGGACTGACTGCCTACTGATTTGGTTTAGCCTTCGGTGCTACAGCTAATTATTAATGCTTTTAGAGTAGATTGTTTCATTCTAAAGCATCTGACAGGGGAGTTCCAATACATTTTAAGGTTGAATGTCTCCAACACCCATTTTAAAAATATCCAACAGAAACAGCATTTTACATTTGTGAGACAGCAATATGGTGACGAAACACAAGCATGAAAAGTAGATAAATAGCAAAAAGTTGTTGGAAATTTAAAAATGCATTTCTTGTTTTGAAAAATATGCAATCTAGATTGCCACAGCCAAATAATGGAAGTTTGCTTGACTATAATTTACCTTTACTTTTAATGGATGGACAACTTCGTTGATGACTAGCTAATTAACTAAGTATGGTTATAATTACAAATGGTCAAAATAAAAAAAAGCATTTGAAATCTTTTTGACAGCAATTGAGAATTTTTTTTTGTTTTCAATGCAGCCTCTGACAAAAGATGAAGCCTTATGCAGTGTGAAAGGATTTATGTTGAAATATGAATCAACAGAAAATATTACCTGGCTGGAACATGCTGGAAATGTTACAACTTACAGCTTTCTTCTTAATAATGAAATTAGAAGTGTCACAGTGATTGCTTTCAATTCCATTGGTTCTTCTAGAAAAAATGTTAAACTAATTTTCCCAAAGGACAATAGCAAAGGTTGGTTCAATGGACGATGGTTGTCTCTGAGATGATAGTTTTTCTTGCATATCACAATAAGGATCTAATACACGTGATATACCATAAACTAATAAATAGATTTTAATGTATATTGATAACTTCAATAATTAGGTAATAAGAACTTGTATTCACAATTATTTTCATTTGTAATTTTAAAAAATCTTTGATCACAGCAGTAGAGGTTCTACGCTCTCTTCACGCCTCCATGATCAACAACAGTTGTGTGATTGTTTCTTGGAGCATGTTTCCTCTGAATCCCGAACTGACATCATTTGTGATAGAATGGAAAAGCCTGCCAAATAATGATGAGGAGAAGGTGAAGTGGATGAGAGCTGCTGCAAACATCACAACCGCATATATTTTTGGTAGGTTTATTATTGAATTCTAATAAAAATTCTTATAATGTCTTCTACTTTAAGACTGCCAAATGTGCTGTTGATGAAATAGCATTGTTCTTCCTCCATCTGAGATTGAAAGGTAGATTATTTTCATGATCAAATTTTACCTGTTTAAAAACCTTGAGTCATTTTAGTGTATTAGAGGTGCTAAGAAAATGCAGGTTGTAGTTAATACAGAATAGTAGCATTGTTTTGCATTGTTGATATTTTATATGTAACTGATTATTTTAGTCATGATTTGGAGATGCCAGTGTTGGACTGGGGTGTACAAAGTTAAAAATCACACAACACCAGGTTATAGTCCAACAGATTTAATTGGAAGCACAACAGCTTTCGGAGCGGTGCTCCTTCATGATGGAGCGACACTACCACCTGATGAATGAGCGTCTCTCCGAAAGCTAGTGTGCTTCCAGTTAAAACTGTTGGACTATAACCTACTGTGATTTTTAACTATTATCTTAGCCTGTTTGAAAAACTTAAGCGGCTGCTTGTTGCACAGTGGTGGTGTCTATAACCTCTGAGTCAGGAAGCCTGGATACAAGTCCTGTCTACTCCAGTGGTTGTCATAACATCTCTAAACAGGTTAAGTAGAAGAAACCTGAAAGGTCCAATATTGGCTTCCATTTAACAGAGCTTGTGTAATATTGCTTTATTAAGTTGTGGCCCGAGAGGACCTTTAAAGTTATTGGGCTACTCAATAATATCAGACTTTTTAAAATGAAATGTTGGAAGCAAAATGGTTTATTGGAAGAATACAAGTTGTGGGCATTTCTGTTACTTCAGATATTTATTTCTTAAAGCAAGTTTTTCCATTGCAATCTGCTTAAGAACATACAAACCAAATATTTTTGCTTGAATAAACAATGAACAACCCTGATAAATATGTATATTTTTGTTTTTAAGCTCTGTTACAGAGAAAGTTTCAAAGTCTGGTTAAATGAAACTCAACCAACAAGTAAAGGGAGCATTTATTAAAACAAACCTCTATGTTGAAATGTGGAATGGGATGGAAACAACAGCATTATTCATACAATATCAAGAACACTGTCTATAGCAATTTAACATTTATGTCTTGATAAAATTAGACTGAGCACAAAAGACATGCAAGTTTCAATTACCATTTCAAACATTATACAAATTCAAAGGTGGCACAGTGGTTAGCACTGCTGCCTCACAGCGCCAGAGACCCGGGTTCAATTCCAGCCTCAGGCAACTGTCTGTGTGGAGTTTGCACATTCTCCCCGTGTCTGCGTGGGTTTCCTCCAGGTGCTCCGGTTTCTTCCCACAGTCCAAAGATGTGCAGGTCAGGTGAATTGGCCGTGCTAAATTCCCCATAGTGTTAGGTAAGAGGTAAATGTAGGGGTATGGGTGGGTTGCACTTCGGCGGGTTGGTGTGGACTTGTTCAGCCGAAGGGCCTGTTTCCACACTGTAAGTAATCTAATCTAACCTAATCCAGTCTTTGCTATAGGTCCTGATCTTTACACAAAATTGAAAAAACTTTCACTCATAATTCCTCCCTGGATTTGTCAATGGTTTTTGTTTAGACGTACAGTCTAACCGATAGAATTATTAACCTGTAGCATTACGTAGGCTTTTTTTCTTATTTAATATGGTGGATGCTATTTACTGACAAGCCCAGCACTTACTATCTATCCATAATTGCTGATGAGAAACTGTGCCTGCGTCCTGACCCAGCAGTGATGGCACTGTGTTTCCAAATCAATTTGTATGTTACTTTGAGGAGACGTTGGAAGTTGTAATGCTGTCATGCACAGGCTATCTTTGTCCTTCTAGAAGGTAGAGGTCATGAATTTGGGAAGTGCAATCAAGTAATTTGGGATGGTTCTGTGGTTAGCACTGCTGTTTTATCGCGCCAGAGATATGGGTCCAATTCCACCCTTGGGCGACTGACTGTGTGGAGTTTGTGCGTTCTCCCCAAGTCTGCATGGATGCTCTGGTTTCCTCCCACAGTCCAAAGAATGCATGTTAGGCAGACTTGCCATGCTAAATTGCCCAGAGTGTCCAGGGATATTTAGGTTAGCCATGGGAAATGCTAGGGAGTGGGTCTGGTTAGGTTGCTCTTCTGAGGGTTGGTGTGGACTCGATGGGCCAAATGGCTGGCCTCCACACTATCATGATTCTGTGACTAAATTTTGGCAGTGTACCAGTGTAGACAAGTAAACATTTAAGGTACTGGCTGAGGTGCCAATCTAGTAGGTTGTTTTGACCTAAATAGTGTTAGGTTTCTTTCATATCACTGAAATTAGATGTTTTTTTTAAAAAAACCTCGTGTTAGGTTTCTTTCATGTTACTGAAATTGCCGTCATGCATACAAATGGAGAGTATTCCGTTATATTAATGAGTTGTATTTTATAGATAGAAGACTATGGGGGATTGAGAAAGTGAATCAGTCACCATAGAACACCCAGCCTTTGACCTGCTCTTACTTAAACAAAATACTGCGGATTCTGGAAATCTGAAACAAACACAGAGAATGCTGGAGAAACTCCGCAGGTCTGGTAGCATTAGAAATATAGTTAAGGTTTTGAGTCTGGCATGACTCTTCTTCAGAACTGAAAGACGTTGAAGAGTATGTTCTTCTTATACTTTTGACAGAGGTAGATGAAGAGTAAGAGAGCAGATAGTATAATGGCAGACTTTGCCTCTGTCAAAGGTATAAAAATGAACCAACTTTCCAATACTTTTCACTAGTGATGGCCAGTGATTACTCAGCAATAATAGCCCTCATTTTAATCAGTACAAAAATTAACACAAAATGATTGTCCAAGAAAGCATCAAGATGGTAAAGAGCTGAATTCAAAGCGAGTAAAAGGAGTCCGAAACTATTTAAATACTAAGCATATGAAGGACAAAAGCCACAGAAGGGATAATGCAAACTAAGATGGTAAATATTTACAAAAAGATTCCTAAATGAATTATCTTTCAAGTGACATTGTTTACGGATATTGTTAGGTATTTGACAGGTAGCAAATCAAATAGAATAGCTTATGATATAGGGGATAACGTATTAGCGGGGATTGAAGATATTAGTTAGCTAGTTTGCCATAGTTGTTATGCTTCAAGGAAAGGTAATTGGCTGTGAATAACAGAAGACATTCTGAAGATTTGATATAAGTACATACCTTCTTTCTTAGATCGCACAATTTTAATTCACAAGGCTTCTTTGGTTGAATATCTATTGCCCGAGCTAATTGTATAGAGTAACCTCTCATTTGGAGCCACAATTATCTGTTTATCTTTCAGTCCTATTCCCCAACTAATGTTGATCCAGCTTTTATCCCCGAATCCTTTAACCTTGAGCTTATTTCACATATCCATGACTCTCCGTGAAGAACAATATTCTAATTTTGCACTTGAGCATACAGTTGTCAAGTCATTTTTTTTGGATCATTTAGTTTCTGTGACTAGTTTTTTTAAATTTTCATTTAAAAAGAACTCATCACATCTCACCTCCACGTCCTTCCTTCACTAAAAAGCTTCTTTTCTGAGCATATTTTTAAGAATGTAAAAACCTCTTCTGGGAGATTTAACATCACCACACCTTGTTGAATACTTCAGTGTGTCATGTGTTTGTTCTGATAGTGTGCAAGATTTATGAAAACATTTCCTATTCTCCCCATAATGCAGTCATTTTAGTCCAAATTAGGAGATTTTCCTTGTCGCCATGCCCATTGTTGGCTAGGAGGCTTCTTTCTCTTTTTAATATTTTTCATTAATGGTAGTAAACAACGTAAAGATCATCCTAGGCAACATAAAACGGAGAGATTTTTAACATCCTCAGTAGCAATGTTTAGATACTTTCAAAACTTCAAAATCGCTTGCAAATGTAAAAATTGTAGCTTTTTATTAAAAGTATCACCTTCAAGAGAAATATCTTATTGTATATATGTCATACAAATTAAATGTTGTGATATCTGTATTTCATTGAAAAATTCCTTCTTCAAGTTTACCATTGTTCTCTTACAGACCACTTTTCTCCATCTCAACAGTACCAACTGACAGTATATCCAATTTTCTCTGAAGGGGAAGGACAGCCAAGCAGTTTTTATTTGACAATGAATGGTAAATATGTCATTTAAAAATAAAGCTCCTGCTTTCCGATGCAGAATGTTTAATTGATAGCAGATACTTGCCCGCCGCAGGATGCGGGCAAAGTGGCAGTGTGAACATTATTACTCAAATGAACAGTACTTCAGAAATATCAGATATAAAGATATATTTGTGATTCCTTTGTTAGTCAAGTATCAAAGGGAATTCAACAGCTAAGAAATTTCAGGTTTTAACTAATTTGGTTATTTGGTAGGGCCAGCAAAATATAAAGTAGGGAATGGGATGGTGGTCTGACTTTCACTTTCCTTATTACTTTCCTTTAATCTGTTCCATCTCTGTCACATTGCAATCTTCAAACCCACACTATCACAGGAATGTAACTCTTAAACCAATCTAACCTTCACTTCAGTTACAAAAGTTGATTTTTTTCCAATATCAAGATACATCATAAGAGTGTTGTGCACTGTTTTGGACATCTCATTCCAGATTCTTTCTCCTTGGCATACTTCAGTCTGTCAGCCTCTCAGCTGCTACATTTTAGCAAACAACTTCTGAATAGACCCAGGCTTCTTCAACACAGGAGAAGGACTGTGTTTGAAGTGAAGGTGTTATAGAGTGCAGAAAACTATAATCGGTGGGTAAAATTGCCAGCATTCAGTCAGGCCTATGGCTCAGAGACATTACTGGCTTCCATAGCTGCAAGATTTTCCTCAGGAAAGTAAACAGATGGGTAAAATGCAAGAAAGAGCAAATTTTGGGATGAACATTTCAATCATTCTACCCCCAGCCTCTCCTCTATCTTTTGCATGTTTACATTTTTACACTAATGGGCTGTAGGTTTATTCCTGTGCAGTTGTTTATTTTGGGCTAAAATGTTTAAACTGCAGCTCAAAGTGAAAAATTGGATTTTCGATGCTAAATTTTTAACGGCAGAGTTACGAAAGATGTGATGTACCTAAATCAAAACTACCTCATACTCATAGGATCTTGATTGGTCTACTTCAAGAATGTAACTTAACAGCCCCACTGACTTTATGCTGGAAACTTGGTTCCTTTTTTTTTGATTTCATCTCAACAGTGTCCAATTTGCATTTTGCGTGATGGTATTTCTTTAGCTTATCCTTTATGCAGAGGCCAATTATTAAACGTGAATAAAATAACTAATAGACTACTTGAATATAAACATGTGGCATTGGAGGCAACAAGCAGAAGGATTTAACAGCATCCAAAGCCTTATATAATCTTAAATATGGTATTAATTATATTGTGGCTTCAGGCACTCAATTTTTCATTGATGTCAGCAGAACTCAAATTATTGTGCAAGTATAGTGGAAGCTGGGTGAAAGTTTAAATGCTTGTGTTTAGCAATCTGGATTCTTAACACAACCAATAAGTCAGCATTATTTTTAATTATTTAAGATTATGATCATGGGACAAATCTTGCTTTTTTTTTGTGTTTAATTATGAAGGTGGGCTTGAAAAAGATCCTTGAGTATAAATGCTGGAGATACTTCTGCTCAGGGAAGTTGACCTTTCTTAGTGGGTGATTATGTTCTTTTCAACTCATTGTGCTTTCACGTGCTGGTAAAACACAAATTTTGCAGATGGGCAGGCAGGAAATTCTGCCTTTTCCACCAGGATTTCCCAGAGTCCAACTTTTAAGTGCAAAAGTTAAAAGGTTCTCAGATAGACCTTCAGTCTGAGTGATCCAAGAGCATTACTCAACTCCTGCTCATCCATTTCTGCCCCAGCTACTCCTGGAGATCAGGCAAAAACCAGTAACTCAGTTCAGTCACACCTCCTAGTGGGTCTCCTGAAGGCTGCCCAGGGAAGACAGGAAGTGATTTTTCCAAGGGATGGCAACAAAAGAGAACCCTGACTGATAACGGATGGCTGTGGAGGGCTGCAGCCATGGTTGGCTGTGAAGGGCTGCACCCAAGGGTGTCTATGTAAGTCTGCACCCATGGGCAGCTCAAGAGAACATGACTCCAGTGCAGAAGGAGAATGAATGATCTGCTGCCTACCACCAGGGTACATATCACTGGCAACTCAATGCTTCATGTTCCTAAGACAGTGTGTGTTAGCTGTAGAGGGCTATTACACGCCAAGATTGGGTTCCAGGCAGTTCCATCAGATGCCTTGAGTGTGAGCTGTCAGCATCTGTCACTTCATTGCAGCTATGAATGTAGCACTACTGGCAATACACTGCTACTGCCTCACACATTTCTGCCTGGGTTCACAATTAAATTGGCAGGCATGTACCAGTGGTTGTCATCTCAACACACGCAAGAGGTGCATGTTGCAGCCCCATCCTGCTGGCAAGGTTGCAAATGCCTCCATCAAGTCAGACTGTCCAGAATGGAGCTGCCCCTGTGCAGGAGGCCCCTACAGACTGGAACCCGCTCAGCCCTGGCCCAACAGAGGATGCACTCCAAAGTCATCTGAGGCAAGGTCGTGCTCAGCAGGTTTCCTGCAGCTCAGCTGTGGCTGCAAAGATGTCAGCCTTCTATACAACATTAGACTTGAAACACATGCAGCACTTTGTATGACTGTGTGTGGTGTATTTCAATCTTCTGACTGTTTATGTTTTTTTAAATAGGCTAACTCGAGTTCCGATGATGAAACTAGATGCAGCGATGCAAAGCAGGGAGGCACTTCTGTCCTTTGAGAGATGCTGCATCTTCCCAAAATTTGGCCATTTTGTCAATTTTGGGATGTTTTATGGAGGGTTCCAGTGAGTTTTCTTGCACAATTTTATGGTGCTCACTTCATTAAGAATGCACCATGCCTCCATTCATACACAATCTTTCTGCCAGTACCTTCCAGCATTCCCACTGCCAATGCCATGTTTGAAGCTCAGTTCTGCACCAGTCCTAATGCTGCAAGGCAGTAATTTCCTTTCACAGTGCCAGTGTGTGTGGTGTTACACAGGAGATGGCACCCGCTTTGCTGACAGAGACCTGGAGGTCCCAATAGATGGGATGATGGACAGGAGGAGAACCAGAGGACACCATTCACCAAACCCTAGACGCTTAGTCAGAAGTGCCCATGCAGGTCAGACTAGAATAGAATAGAATGGCCTTTATTGTCACATGCACTCAAATGAATACAGAGAACAAAAGTCCAGAATGAGAATAATAAGTGTCAATAAAGAAGTTATAGTCCTTTCCCAACACAAGTCCTTGCCTGCTGAGTTTCAGAACATGAGGCCACATTGCTACCGTGCACTGGCCTCTGTCCAGGACTCGCTCTGCTGCTGCTCCAGGCTCTATCCCGTGACTTGCTGTCCTCCCTGCTCCGGGACTTGCTCTGCTGCCCTGCTCTGGGACTCGCTATGCTCCCTGCTCCGGGACTCGGCCCATATCTCGCTCTGCTCCCCGCTCCGGGACTCGCTCTGCTCCCTGCTCCAGGACTCAGCCCACATCTCGCTCTGCTCCCCGCTCCGGGACTCAGCTCTGCTCCCCGCTACGGGACTCGCTCTGCTCCCCGCTCCGGGACTCGGCCCACATCTCGCTCTGCTCCCCACTCCGGGACTCGGCCCTCGACTCACTCTGCTCCATGCTCCAGGACTCCGCCTATGACCCGCGCTGCTCCATCCTGCAGGACTCCGTCTATGACCCGTGCTGCTCCCCGCTCCGGGACTCGGCCCTCGACTCACTCTGCTCTATGAATAGGAAGGGTTTAGAGGGATATAGGCCAGGTGCTGGCAAGTGGGACTAGATTGGGTTGGGATATCTGGTCGGTATGGACGAGTTGGACTGAAGGGTCTGTTTCCGTGCTGTACATCTCTTTGACTCTCTGACTCTAAGTCCTGTTTGGTTTGTTTTGCACCTGATGCTGCAGCACTCTCAGGGTAACAGTGATTTTTCTCCTGATCACTGTCCCCGTATTCATCCATGGAAGAACCCTGCTGTTTTTGCAGCCACTTATTGTCCATAACTTCCCCTCTTTGCTTTCTCCAGTTGTCCAGACTACAGTATGCAAAGACTATTTGGTGCATACTGAAGCATACTGCACCAAAGCCCTCAGAACCTGTGCAAGCATAGGGGCTTCATCTTGAGGAGGCATTGTATGATCTTCAAGTGGTAGAAAACATTGCATTGTGTCTCAATGTGGAGTTGGATTAGCAGAATTGTCCCTCATGGTTGGAGATGGAAGTCCTTCTGTTCCATCAGCTATCCATGTAAGGTCTGCCTTGGAAAGAAAAGAAGGAATGAGAGAATAATGAAGAACATAGTTATCATGGCAGCTTCCAAGGTGTCTGGTACAGAATTCTAAAATATGAACAGGATGATCAAAAATGTGATTGATGTTGAACAAATGGAACCTGTCCCCATTATTGAAGTTTGTCATCCTCACTGCGATCTATGCTTCTCGTGCACTGCACCTGCAATGCTCCAGAAGATAGCAAAATTCAGCCAGGGTGTACTAGGGCATCCTCATTTAATGGTGGAACTATGCTTTACTAATCTGGGGTCATGTCATTGAAGACCAAGACTGTGGCTACAGAGACAAGAACATGTGCTGTGTCATTGGTGACTGTTACAATGAGCCAATATGGGGAATATCTGAAACAATACTGCTCCTTAGTAATTTGATCAGTCAACAGTTGCAGCACTTACAAATGATAGTTAATCATCATCCTCCAAACACGGGACATGGAGGCCTCTGAAAAGTGGGCAATGTGAGGACTCTACATAGACCATAAACATAGTAGACCTTAATCAGATGTGTCGTACACAAACAGCAGGAGATTGCAAAACCAATGACAATTTCTCTCTCCATTTCTACCTCCCACATTGCTCAAGAAAGAAAGTATTGCATAGAAGAGAATGTTGTGAAAATTTATAGTTCACTGTGAGGAAAGCAGCTGCAGCACCTTGTGAGACCTTGGAATGTGTTTCTGAATTACATGTAACACTTTATAGGTCATTTGTGAATACTTCACCACTGCAGAGATTAAGGTTAATTAGTAATGATGAATGGCATGATCAAGATTGCTTGTGGCCAGGGTTTTTATTGTCTTGTTGGCCACCCATATGTTTCACATAAGGATTTTGTGGTCACAGATGTCTTTAACTTATACTATGTAGTGCCTCATTAATATAATTGCCCCTTGAAGGAGCCTCAGATTGCTCACAAGTGGAGCCTGCACTTTTTCCATTAGTAGAACAGACAAAAGGCAGGGGGCACAGATTTAAGGTAAGTAGAAGGCAAAGACCAAAGTCAAGAACAATTTCTTTTGGGAAATTATGTGCAGTGATAATGTCATTGGGTTTGTAATTCAGAACCAAAAAGTGTGGTGCTGGTAAAGCACAGCCAATCAGACAGCATCGAGGAGTAGGAGAGTCAAAGTAACGAGCATAAGCTTTTCATCAATTCTCACTTTCTCCTAGTAATTCAGAACTCCATGTTAATGTTCTGGGGTGATGGGTTCAAATCCTACCAAAACAGATTCTGAAATTTGAATTCAATTTTCAAAATCTGATATTAAGAGCTAGCCAAATGGTTGTATGTAACTATTGTTGATCCTTGTAAAAACCCATCTGGTTACTAAGGTCCTTTAGGAAGGTAAATTCTGTCATAATAACCTGGTCTGGTTTATACATGATTACAGACCCACAGCAATGTGGTTGACTCTTAATTGCCTAACTTTCCTACTCAATTCAAGAAGCAATTAGGGATGGGAAACAAATGGAAACACAGCTGGTGGCATCCAAATCTCATGAACAATTTTTTTAAAAGCCAAGAGGGCAGTGGGAGTCTGGAAGTCATTATTTGAAAGGATGATTGAATCAGAAACTCTCTTAACACTTAAGATATCCACTGATGTTACTGGAACCTCCAGTTGGGAAATAACATCAGTCTAATGAGATTTTTGTTGAGCAGCACTGATGCAGTGGGCTGAATGGCTTCCTTCTGTGCTGTAAATATTTATGAGTCTCATTTTCGTGAATATTCAAATAAGAATACTTCATCTGATGCAGAGTGGTGCCAATAGAGAGGGTTCAATTCCCACACCAGCTGAGGTTACCATAAAGGACTCTCCTTCACAACTTCTCCCTTGCCTGAAACATGGTGATTCTCATGTGAAACCACCACTCCAGTCATCTTGCTTTAATGAGAGAACAGCTGTATGGTTCAGTAGAATTATGCCAACTTTACATTTAACATGCTAACAGTTGATAAGAAAGAATTTGGATGAATGAGTTGAATTCGACATTCGAGTTGAAACAGAGGGTAATCTGTCTGGATTTGATGTTATATGCTGACATGGTGGAGTTATTGAAAACTTTGTTTTGCTGTGAGGTTTAAGATTTTTTGAACTATGTTGCGTATTTACATAGCTTGGATTGCTTAAGGTTATATTTTTTCTCTTTGTATAATAAATATTCATTGGGTTGTTGAAAATGTTCTTCAGTCCTGTGTATTTATGTTTCAATGGATGACCAACATGTTGAAATTAAGCCAAGTCTTAGGGTTTTTTTTCATTCATTCATGGGATGAGGGTGTCATTGGCTAGGCCAACATTTATTGCCATAATTGCCCTTAGGACAGTTGTGAGTCGAGAATCAAATGTAGATCAGACCAGGTAAGGGTGGCAGTTGCTTTCCCTAAAGGACATTTGTGAACCAGATGGATTTCTCCAACAATCAGCATTAGTATCATAGTCATCAATAGACCCTTAATTACAGATTTTCATTGAATTCAAATTCCACCATCTATTATGGGGGGATTCAAACCCAGCTCCACAGAACATTATCTGATCTCTGGATTAGCAGTCCAGTGATAATAGCACTAGGCCATCACCTCTCCTGACCCTGAATGGACTCGATTAGTGGATGTGGAAAGGATGTTTCCTTTTGTGGAAGAATCTAGAATTAGGGGTCTTGGTTTTAAAACAAGTGGTTTCTTATTTAAGACAGAGATGAGGAAAAAAATTCTCCAAGGTTTGTGATTCTCTTCTCAAAAGGGAATATATATTTTGTATATTTAATATATTAAATCACCTCATACATTTGAAAGAGATGAACATTTATTGGGGATATGTAAAAATGTTAAGTTGATCAACCATGATCTTACTGAATGTTACAGCATGCTCAAAGGGCCATGTGTCCTACTCCTCTTCCTTGGTTGTAATGAAATGGTATGGTTTGGGGGGCAGTGCCTGTGAATTTAGATCAGATACAAGATGTTTAAGGAGAAGAGGAGGGGATTAAAATCAAAAGAGATAGGCCAAGTTTGAGTTGGAATGGAGCTCTCTGCTGCAAAAGAAAGTGACAATTTTCGCATTTATCATCTCAGTCATCCTGACCATCAATATAAGAAAGAACATACATTTATATAGTGCCACTGATGGTCCTTACGATATGCCAAAATACTTCACTATAACTTTAAATAGAAGCTCCAATGTCTGACTTTGGAATTACTTAGTATTGACACCTGAATAACAACCTTTCACCGAATAGATGAATTAACCATAGATGTATCCAGGTTTCATCATGCTTTCCATTTAAAGCATACAGTAAAGTTTTAGCAGCATGTGACAGGTTTTCAAAATTTTCACATAAGCCATGGAACATAACTAAGAAAGTATAAAGCTTAAGCACTCTACAAATGTTCCTAAACACATTAAGTTCCAGCATTGGATGTGCTCATGTGTATTTTATATAATATTTAAATTAGATGGAAGAAGAGTTAGCAAAAGCCTAGAGATACTAAGTTTGGACCAGATTGTACATCAATATATTGCAACATTGTAACTATAGTGATATGATTCATTCAATGGTATTATATTCCTCTATGTGACGAATCCTATGATAACTATGCACCTCATGACTCATGAGTTGCTATTGTACATTTTTGTACTGTGTTGCTGATTGTTTTTAACGCCTTATGCATATTAAAGTGTATGTCACCATAATGCATTCAAATCATGCTATGGGTAGTTTATAAAAAGAGCACACATTTTCTTCCTGAATCCACTGACATATGCTGAGTGCCACGGATCCCAGGAACATTCTTTTACCTCACCTAATAACCTAACCTTCATTTGTGAGATTGACAGTAATTGTGAGCAGGTTTTTTAAACTGTGAGAAATGCCACAGTACAATTTGATCTTGACCTCATTGTCATCCAAACACACATCCAACAAAGAGGGGAAGGAACAAGAGCTGATTTCCATATGATACAGATACAATTTCCTCACCTGTCTTTATCCTGTAGCTGTAGATGTTGATGGAAGCACTCCCATTCCCCCTCAGTAATCAGCTACCTCAGCACAAGCCAAAGATTGAGCCAGAAACCATAGCACAGAGGTTAATACTACAGTTTTGCATCAAATTAAGATGGCTCAGTAGCTAGCACTGCTGTCTCACAGTGCCAGGGACCTGGGTTCGAATTCCCACCTCAGGCAACTGTGCAAACTACACAGACATTCTCCCTGTGTCTGTGTGGGTTTCCTCCCCAATCCAAAGACGTGCAGGTTAGGTTAATTGGCCATACTAAGTTGCCAATAGTGTTAGGTGCATTAGTCAGGGGTAAATATAGGGTAGGGAGGTGGGATACTCTTTGGAGGGTTGGAGTGGATTTATTGGGCCAAAGGCCCTTACGTATAGGCTGAAATTGTTGCTTTTCTGATATTGATTTTAAGAGAAATTCAAAGACTACTCTCTCATTCTTCAGATTGAGATTCAGGAACAGGGTGCAACTATCACAAAGAAAAATGGATTTTGAAACTTATTTGAAGTCTTGAGTAGTTAAATGGATTTTTCAAAGTTCTGACTCAAGAATCAGTCAGGCTTTGCATACATGTTGTAAGATGCTGACTGTATCACTGTTCTGTATTTTAAATTTCAGTATTTTGGCATATCGTAAGGACCATCAGTGGCACTATATAAATGTATGTTCTTTCTTATATTGATGGTCAGGCTGACTGAGATGATAAATGCGAAAATTGTCACTTTCTTTTGCAGCAGAGAGCTCCATTCCAACTCAAACTTGGCCTATCTCTTTTGATTTTAATCCCCTCCTCTTCTCCTTAAACATCTCGTATCTAATCTAAATTCAATGTAGATAGTCTAATCCAAATGTTTTTACTTAACCACAATCTGCCATTTAGTGTTCCTGAGAAGCCAGCAGACTCTTGTTTATTTCTGTGGAGTATACTGACTTTACAAATTCTATTCTTCTTTTAGGAGAGGTGGCAAAGACCAGCAATGATGGATTACAGAATGTTATCTTACCACTTATATTTTTGTCATCGGTTTTATTGATTGGAACTTTCCTAATATCTAAGCACAGGTATGTTTTAAATTTTTGGATACAGAAATGTTAAAATTTTTAACTTCCCTTACGTATAGGCTGAAATTGTTGCTTTTCTGATATTGATTTTAAGAGAAATTCAAAGACTACTCTCTCATTCTTCAGATTGAGATTCAGGAACAGGGTGCAACTATCACAAAGAAAAATGGATTTTGAAACTTATTTGAAGTCTTGAGTAGTTAAATGGATTTTTCAAAGTTCTGACTCAAGAATCAGTCAGGCTTTGCATACATGTTGTAAGATGCCTGACTGTATCACTGTTCTGTATTTTAAATTTCACAATTTTATGACAATCATAACAGAAGGGAATGCAACATTTCAAGGAGATGACTTATTACCACCTTCTTAGAGCAGGTGTTCTCCAAATATTGCTCAAGACCAGCCACAAATAATAAACATAATATATGGGAAAGCAAAAATGTAAAACTTACCACAAAAGTATTTATTAATAGTTTGTATTTTCACTGTAGCCAATTTGTTTAGTGATTACTAGAAATATAAGAACTGCATACTCAATACCCCTGTCTTAATTTTATATAAATTTTTACCTTTGGCTAGCAAAAAGATATTGATGTCGGACCTAAAACTATTAGTTGAGTTAATATAAACCAACTATTTTTTGTGTGTGCGAGAGTGAGTTTCATAATGATACTATCGTTTGTCTGAAGAGATTTGTCCTAACTTTTTTTTTTCGGAATGGACTATCTCTGACTTTAAGCTTAGGTCTCATTGTGCTAGAACCCACCAATAATAGAAAAAATTTCTCCTGATTTTAAATTTTCAATGTACATTACTTCTATTCCTTTTAAAATCCTTAAAACTTCAATAAACTCATCCCTTAAAATTTCATATTCTAGGGAACACAAGTCTAGTTTAAGCAGTCCCTTCTTATAAATTAGTCGATGGTGCCTTGATAATATCCTTTATATTGTAGTGTCCAGAACTGTCCATAATATATAAAAAAGGCATAAAAAGGGGCATTGTTTGGCTGTTGCTAAACCTCCCTTTCTACTATAAGGTTAAATCACCATGGACCTACTCTTACATTAGAGAGAGATAACGGGGGAAAAATTTAAAAGGGACTAAAGGGGCAACGTTTTCTCGCAGAGGGTGGTATGTGTATGGAAAGAGCTGCCAGAGGAAGCGGTGGAGGCTGGTACAATTACAACATTTAAAAGGCATCTGGATGGGTATAAAAATAGGAAGGGTTTACAGGGATATGGGTCGAGGGTGTGGTGCTGGAAAAGCACAACAGGTCAGGGAGCATCTGAGGAGCAGGAGAAGCAACTTTTTGGGCAAGAGGTGATGAAGGGCTCTTGCCCAAAACTTCGATTCTCCTGCTCCTTGGATGCTGTGCTTTTCCAGCACTTTCTTTCTACTCTGATCTCCAGCATCTGCGGACCTCACTTTCTCTTAAAGGGATATGGGCCAAATGCTGGCAAATGGGACTCGATTAGTTCTGGATATCTGGTCGGCATGGACAAGTTGGACCGAAGGGTCTGTTTCCATGCTGTACATCTCTATGACTGGGTGGTGGTGGTTTAACCTGAGGGGCACCATGCCTCAGGCAAGAAGCGAGGTTGAAGAGGAGAGTCTTTCATGCTAAGCTTAGCCAGTGTGGGAATTGAACCTGTGCTCATGGCACCACTCTGCATCGCACACAGTCATCCAAGCTAGCCACCATACTGAACGCATCCAGCCCTCCTCCTACCTTCCCCATATATGAATAGCACTCCAAATAAAGAGTGATTTACATATAATACTTGTATTGGTAATAATAAAATCAGGACAAAATAATAAATATATAGCTGCACCATGTTGTCTGCCCTACAGCATTCCACGGCATGCATTTAAATATTTTAATGGTGTATTGCTTATTGAAATGAAAGTGGTCATTAAAGCAATTTATGATTCCTGTTTTCATGGAGAAGTTAGAGTACTTGTTACATTCCTCACTTCATTTAAGCTATTCTCACCACTAATGGTTTGTTTTCTGCTGACAGTAAGGCAGTAAGAACAAAGTGTCTTGCTGTTACAGGTTGTTTTGATTTAAACAATATGATGGCATTGGATTGTTTGATTGAGGTCTGTTTCCATGCTGTACATCTCTATGACTCTAGAGTTTTTGTACAACATCATATTTTGTCTTTATATTGCCAGTTGTTGTCACTTGCAAGTATTAGCTTTGGACCTTCATTTTAAGTTCTCATGTGGATCAGAGAGGCAGAAATAGTTATTTTACATGATTTTTAGAACATCTAAGTTATCATTACATTGTTTTAATATTTGCAGCAATACTTCAGCTATTGGAATAGCTGGATCAAGTGCTATTCTTGGTTTTCCACTCTTGAGTTGTTACAAATTGTCAAAACTCTGTGTTTGCTGATCCTTTGCTTTGGCTGCTGCATTTCTTTCTTTTGACACCAGGTTATAGTCCAACAGGTTTAATTGGAAGCACACTAGCTCTCGGAGCGACGCTCGTTCATCAGGTGATAGTGGAGGAGGTGATGAAGGAGCGTCGCTCCGAAAGCTAGTGTGCTTCCAATTAAACCTGTTGGACTATAACCTGGTGTTGTGTGATTTTTAACTTTGTACACCTCAGTCCAACACCGGCATCTCCAAATCATGACTTCCTTTCTTTCTGTGGTGTCCAAGACACATTTTCAACAATAAAAGGGAAAAGCTATGATAGATTTGAGGTTGGGAGAAGTTATATGACAACGATGTCTTGGAACAAAAGGTAAAGGGAGGAAAGTGATGATTATATTAAAGAGGCAAAGCCTTAGTCATAGTGTGAATGTCAAAATAGAAAATAACTCTGTCAGAAAGCAAAAAATATGAAAGTTAAGATTCACTATATAAAACAAAAGCAAAATGAGAAGGGGCAGCTGAATTTTTATACTTTTTTTTGGCAGTGATATTTCATGTGAGATTCATGCCCATGGATTACAATGCATTTTCTTGTACAATCTTCTGCTCTTCATCTCATTAAGTATCTAGTTAGCCTCTATAGTTCCCATCCTGTGAAATTGCATGGCAGGAGAAAGGGAAGTGCTTGCCATTGACAATCATTTGCCATATTCATGCTGCTGGCACCATATTTAAAACCAGCTGCTCAGCTCTGCAGATGCTACAAGTCTGGAATTGCCTTTTGTGTGGTGGACTTGCACAGTTATCCCCATGGAAATGGCTCAGACAAGCAAGTTATCTCCTCAGTTCACCCACAGGAACTTGGAGGTATTGATGAATGAGATGTTAGAAAGGAGGGCAGTGTATTTACCTGCTGACTGGCAACGGAGATCCTGCCGCTCGACTCAGTCAGCATGGAGCATGCTCAGGTTAGTGCAGTGCCTTGGTTGGATTGCAACACATAGCAATACAGGAAGAAGATTATTGATCTTCTGCAGTCTGCAAAGGTAAGTGTCTTCATTTCCTCTCTCCTACCTCACATTCACAGGTTCATCACTCACTCTAACTCTGTCACTGCACAAACCTCTCACCAACAAAGCTCATAGACTACAGCTGTCACTACTGCATGCATTATGACGACTTGACAGCTTTCACCCACCTTATCCTCACAAACTGCTCGACTGTCCTGTCCTGTGTGCTTCCTGCTCACTGACTGGGGACATCTCAACACCTCTGCTGCTCATCTATCACCTCTCTCACCCGTTTTCATTATGCTCATTTCCTCCTTTTGGCTAATTGCAGAAGGAAATGTCTCACAGCTGCACTGAGAGAATATAAAGAGTGTAACCACTCACAGGCAAACAACCCAGTGAACATCATTATGCTGTGTCTTGTTGCACTGTGCTCCTGTTACCGCCCACGCTAACTCATTGTTAACCTGCACAAGCTTTCATCTCAAACAGCTAGCTCCCTCTCTTTACTGATGCAGCCACTAGCGACACTCAGTGAAACACCATCCCACAAAGGCCAGTGCCAGAAACTCTCAGCTCCACCACCTCCTGTGAGGAGGATGCACTCAAGCTTCTGAGGAGATACTGACAGGGCTTTTATCTGCAACCTTCCAAAAACTCAGAGACTTTCATCTTGGCATGTTCTTTGTCCAGATTAGATTCAGGAGTGTAATTTGCTGAGCAGCAGCCAGTTGAGGAAGCAACACAGCCAGTCTCTGGCACTAAGAGGACCGAAGAGCAGGCACATGTTCTGTCCCATGCAGAAGACGATCCCACGGTCTTGACCTTAAATGATTTCATGAAAATGTACAACCTGACACAAGAACAGCAGGCACATATGTCAGAGACAGTCAGTAATCTGGATTAAAGGATGGACAAGTCTCCAACATCAGCATACAGTGTTGGCTGTCCTGTGTCTGCATGTGTCTGACTGTCTCCGGAAACAGGTTGGCATCCACTATGGAGACTCAGGACCAGTGCTGTCAGTAACTGCACATAGATTTGCACTTCATCAGTGTAGCTATAGGTGTTCAGCATCAGAGGCAAGGCAAGAGGGGACTGAGGGAACTTGACCTCATTCCACATACCCCCTTCTACCTAGGAAGAACTTGGAGACTCCAAGCCCTCCAGGCCAACTATAGAACAGGCCCCCTCCACCCCAGTTGTGGATGTCAAGACTGACTTAGACGAAATGGGAGGATAAGGAAGAAAAAAAGACTTACTGAGGGCACATTGCTGGCACTTGTGACACATCATGGCAAAGTTCTTGCGCTTTTGTAAATGTTTCTGTACTTGCATGCTTAAAGTATCTGTACCAGTGTCTTTGTCCTTGTTGGACCTGGTGAAGTTGCAATCGTTTGAGATAAGAGGATCTTCTTCAGACATTCCAAGGATGAAAGGAATGGCCAAATATTGATCATTTCAGATAAGCAACATCAACAAGGATTCTGTGAAGATGTCATCAGCCATATTTGGAAAGAGGGATCATTGTCTCCCACTACCTGTACAGTTCGAGGAGACGGGAACCTGAGGGCTTTGGTATAGACCCATCATGGCAGTTCCCAGAATATTTAGTGCAGATTTTCAAAATCTGTCATTGTTGACCCCAAGAAGTGGAATTTTTTGGTTGATGAACTCTGCAGATTGATGCCAAGATGCTCTCAAAGCAATGTGGCCACAGTCTATAGTATTCCATACCTGAGGGAAGCTAGCAATGGTTGCAAACCACACTGTTCATTCTGCTTGACTTTCCTTGCATAGGGTAATCATTTTAACAGCTGTGATCTGGAAAAAAAAGTGCACCCTTGGCACTTTAGGTGCATCTGTGGGTCAAAGATTGAGACATGCTACACAGGCCCCCGGATGCTTCTTGAAATGAGCCACAAAAGTTAATGCGCCTGTTACCTTTTTTCTCTTTGGTAGTAGCAATGTGATATAACCGAGCATCTCAGTAGGCCATTTCAAAGGGCATTAAAGAGCTAACTACTTTGCTGTGGGTCTGGAGTGATGAATTATATGTGTTGATTAGTGGCAAGGGAAATACATGCCACACAAATGCCAGGCAACCACCATCTCCAGTGAGATAATCTAACTATTAGCCTTTGACATTCAATTGCATTATCATCACTGCATCCCATTCCATCAACATTGTTTTTTTTAAAATTTTTTCATTCACAGGAGGTAGACATCGCTGGCTGGGGCAGCATTAATTGTCCATCTCTAATCATCCAGAGAGCAGTTAAGAGTCATGATGCTGTTGATCTGGAGTCACATTTAGGCCAGACCAGGTAAAGATGACAGTTTCCTTCCCTAAAGGGCATTAGTGAAGCAGATGGGTTTTCTGACAATTGACAGTGGCTTCATGGTCATGATTAGACTCCACATTCTAGATTTCCACTGTCTGATGTGGAACATTACCTGGGTCTCTAGATTAAAAGTCTAGTGATGATACCACTAGGCCATTACCTCTCCTGGGAGATACAATTGACCAGAAAACTGAACTGAACCAGCCATATACATTCTGTGGCTATAAAAGCAAGTCAGAGGCTAGGAATCCTGCAGTTCCCCTCTGTCTCCTTAATGCCTATCCACCAACTCCAAGGCACAAGTCAGGAATGAGATCACTTGTCTGGATGGTTGCAGTGCCAACATACAAGCTTGATAGGATAAAACGACTTGCTTGATTGGCATCCCATCTAGCACCTTCAATAATCACTGTCATCAGCACTAAAATACAGTGGCAACAACATATACTGTCTACATATATACTGTAGTAACTCACCAAGGCTTCTTCAGTAGCACCTGAAAAATCAGCAATGTCTACCTCCTCAAAAGAGAAGGGCACCAGATGCATGACACATCACTACCTGCAAGTTCCCCTCCAAGCCACACACTATCCTGACTTGGAACTGTATTGCTCTTTTATCACTGTTTCTGAGTTAACATTCTGGAACTCTGTCCTCAAAAGATAGTAGTACTTCTTGCAGTAGTACAAGAAGGCAGCTCAGCATCATCCTCTGCAGGCTAATTTGGGGTGGATAATGAATGCTAGCTTAGTCAGCAATGCCCACATCCCATGAATGATTCACAAAAAAAAACTTATAAAATGAAAACCGGAAGAACTGTGGATGTTGTAAATCAGAAACAAAAACAGAAATTGCTGGAAAAGCTCAGCAGGCCTGGAGGCGCCTGTGAAGAGAAATCAGAGATAACATTTTGGGTCTGGTGACCTTTTCTCAGAACTGGAAAAACCTTGTTTGTTATTGGGATGGTAGAGCATCACAGTTCTTCTGAGTGTAAGTCCTGTTTCGGCAGATATCTCAATTCAGTGATGATGGCTGGAACATCTCTAAGCTCTTCCTGAGTGATGTTTCTGAACACTGTAGAAAATGACTGTAATGTCTGCAGATCAAGGAACTCCTCATTTTCCTTGGTGGATCTTCTCTGGAGGCTGTGCAACAACATCAGAAAGTTGCTTTTTTGGACAAAGTTGTAATTGCTATCTCTTTTCCAAACCATCTTTGCACATCGACCAATATAGCAATGTCCATGTTAGAAGTGTGAGGCAAGTAATCTGTGGGGCTAGGAGGAGACTACTTCAGAAGCAACACTCCTGAATCATCAAGTCAATTACAATGGAGCGTCAGTTGATGAGCTTACGCAGTGTGCCAGAAAGGCTTCAGGAGGAGACAAATGTCATACCTTGATAAGGAACTCTGAGTTATGCAATCTTGTCGAGATGTGTGTTGCAATGTTTCTGCTGCACTGGGGGAGTGAAGTTCTGTCACTATTCAATCATGATATCCCTCCCCTTTGAACTTCATGGACCATATTCTTGAATTCTTACAGTTTAGTGTAGCGATGTGGTGGCTTTGAAGTGTTATTTTCCAGTTTTAGCTCTGAACTGTGTTTCATAAATGTCAAGGCTAGGTGACAAGTTTAAGGTAGCGCCTAATTAGGTTTGCTTAGCTAACATGACGAGAAAACAATGAGTGTACACAATGAAATTATCAGGAATTCTTGGGGTCGTAATTTGTAATGTTCAAGGACAAAGGAATACAATTTCATGTCAGATGTGTGGCATTATTGAATCAGTGGAAGCATGACTAACGCATTTGCGTTAGCAAGATGTCAAGATGTCCAGTTCAAACCGATTTATTACACTCCCAAAGAGAAAATGCAGTGGCAATGATATTTGTATTGCTGCTGTGCAATTAACTTTGGATTGAAGATCGCAAAGTATCAACTTTAAATTCTTTCCGGTGACTTGCAGACTCCACCTGAAATGTACAATGTTCCCTTTTGTGTTGCTGTCCCTGTTTCTCTGGTGATCTCTCAGCTTCCCTCTGTTTCTACTAACATGCAAAATTTATCACCGTACCCGCTGGTTTTGTGAATTGCCATGCACTTATTAGTCATACAGTCTTCTCATGTGGAAGATGAAATGATTGTCATTTATGAAACCCTTCATCAGCTGGGGCTTCCCATTTCCTCCTATGGTCTATGAGATTCAACCCCTCTGTCTTGACTGTCTTTTACTGCAATAACCCAGTAACCCAGAGTAATGAACAAAATACCAAGGTATGAGTTTCTCACTTTCTCTTGGATTTCAAAGACTGACCTTGACTATTAATGCCCAAAGTCACGGGGCTGATGCTGGCCTAATGGCCTAATGCAAGAAAATGGATCTGGTTCAGATATAGTATATTTTTGGCAGTACTTTCCTGACTGAGCATAGCCAAACCACTGGACTGATGTCTCCACAACTTGCTGCTTATCTACCTGTAATTCCTGGAGAGAAATCAGAGTCAACATTTCAGGTTTACTGACCTTCTCTAGAATTGGACCCGAAATGTTCACTCTGATTTCTCCCCACAGATGCTGCCAGATATGCTGAGATTTTCCAGCAATTTCTGATTTTGTTTCTGATTTCCAACATCCACAGTACTTTTAGTTTTCTTTTTTACCTGTTATCCCTGGACTGATTGCACTTGACCTGTAGGACTGAACATGGCCCTGTCTCCGAACTGCAAAGACATGAGTCCCCAAACTCTCGTACATCCAATTCCTTACTGACCATGGCTAACCTTTGGATTGGAATCAGGGTAGGCCCTTGACTAAATATGGTGACATGGGGAAAGAGAGTAGAATTGAAGGCTGCATAGAAATGAGTTAAGTTGGGCTCACAATAAGATGCACATGTATGGAAATAAAATAGTCGCTGTTCATTAATAATATTCTGATCTCACAGTTTAAACCTTATGGAAAAAATCAGAATTTTTGACTTTGAAAGTCTGATTTCTTTTCATTGTTGACATATTTTCCCACATTTCTCACCGTTGCCCTTACCATTAAAGGGAGCGGAAAATTCAGTCCAGGGTTCATGTTCTGAAATTGTTGAACTTAATGTTGAGCACAGAGTCTAAGTGCTTAATTGGAAAATGAGGTGCTGTTCGTTGAGTTGTTGTTGAGCTTCGTTGGAACATTGGTGCAGGCCAACGACAGAAATGTGAACATCAAAATAAAGTGGTGAATTGAAATAGTGAATGACCAGAGCCTTGAGCCATGCTTGCAGACTGAGCTGAGGTGTTCTGTAAAAGGTTACCCATTTTGAGTTTAGTCTCCCTAAAGCAGAAGAAATTGTATTATAAGCAACAATGCAAATACAAAGTTCAAAGAAACCCCCACTAGCTCAATGGTTCAATGAAAGATATTTTGTGAGAAGGGACAAAGTAAAAGGCTATATGTTACACCTCCTGCACCTGCGTGGATATGAGTCCAGGGTAGGAGAACAAGCTGATTCAGGATTGATCCCAGTTTAACAGAGGGAGCAATCCCATTGGAGTGGTGTTGGGAGAGGCAAATGTGTTTGGTGGTGGCCTCATGCTAAAGGTAGTGGAAAAGGAGGAGGAAATAGTGATGACTGCAGGTGGTGGAGAGTCAGAGTCAATTAAGTGTGGAGCTGGGAAAGGTACAGCAGGTCAGGCAGCATCTGAGGAGTAAGGGACTCAACATTTCAAGCATAACACTTCGTTAGGACCTGATGAAGGGCTATGCCCAAAACATCAACTCTCCTGCTCCTCGGATGCTGCATGACCTGCTGTGCCTATTCCAGCTCAAAAAGGAAGAGGATAATAGATTGAATGTGAAGACTGGTAAGGTGAATAGTGAGGGTGGGGAGAATCCTAATTAGTTCTCCAAAGCAAGGGAAGGTGAGATCCAAAGGTGAGAGCTGAATACAGAAAATGGGACAGGATTTAGGACCTCCTCAGCCTCAGTGGTGGCAAGTGGGATGGGTTCATCCTTTGTTGGTGAATAATGAACACATGTTGGAAACACTGTCGTGGGAGCTTGCTTTGTCAGAATGGATGCAGAGAAGATAAAGAAACTAGGAGAATGGAATGGAATCCTTACAGGAGGCAGGGTGAAAAGAAGTGGAATTGAGGTAGTCATTTGCCATATTAGTTTACAGTGTATCCTGAGAAATTAAGACCGAGTAGTCAAGGTAGGAAAGGTAAGTGATCACAAGGTTGAGAGAAGGCTGTAAACTAGAAGCAAATTAAATTTTTCAGTCCTGGATGAAAGCTAGAAATAGGAGCATTACAGTCATCAATGTACCAGAAAAAGAGTCAGTGGAGGGGGCCTGAGTGGACCAGAACATAGATATATCTCATATCCCTGAAAATAACTAGGGTAAAAGAAGGTACTCATAGCAACAACTGTTCTTTAGAGGAAATGAGACAAACTAAAGGAGGAAACAGACAGAATACTGGTGAAACTCAGCAGGTCTTTAAGTGAGAAACAGAGTTAACATTTCAGGTCCAAAGACTCCTTTTCAGAACTGTTCTGAAGAAGAGTCACACCAGACTTAAAACTGGTGAAGCAATCTGACACCATCTCTCCACAGTTTTACCAGCATGCTCTGTGTTTGTTTCCAGCATCTACAGTATTTTGCTTTTATTCAAGAAATTAAAGGAGAAGGAGTTCTTCAGTGAGACAATATGTTCTGTCAGGCATTTGAAGTAGTAATAGATTGGGACTGTATGGGTCTATGTTCAAGGAAGAAGTGGGGAACGTTTAGTCTGCACGGATGTTGTTGTAGATGTATAGAAATTGGGAGTGTATTGTGAAGAGGGCCAGGAAACTGGAAATTATCGAAATGATGCTGGGAATTAGAAGATCATAGATGATGGTGGGAAGAAACTGGATAAGGGGAGTAAACAAGTAGAGTCGAAATAGGAAGAAATAAACATGGCAGGAACAAGCCAAAACAATAAATCTGCCAGGGAAGTGCTTTTTGTAGACTTTGGAATGTAGGTCAAAGTAATAGTCCCTGGTTAGTGAGTTTGAATCCATTCAGAATCACACAATTGTTTCAGTGCAAGTGGAGATCATTTGGCCCACCATATCTTTTAATGAGGTGACTGCTCATATTTTGAACTACAGAGGATATAGACCTAATTATTCAGCCTTTCATGAGCTAGGGAACAATCTAATGAATCGTCATTATCTACTGCCAAAAGAAGAATAACCTTCCTTAAATAAGGAGATGAAAACTTCAGATGTTATTCCAGGTTTGGCTTCACCAATATCCTGAACAATTGTGACATCCTCATTCCTGTTCTCCTTTACAATTCCTGAATATTTGCTGTCTTGCATACTAGCTTTGCGTTCCTTGGATGAGCACAGCCAAGTCTCTCGGAATTTCAATGTTTAAAAGTTGCTTTTATAATATATTCTGCTTTTTTGTTTTTAGGACCATAGTGAATACCTCATTATTTACTTAGCCACATTATACTCCACTTATCATCTTGTGGCCTGCGCACGTGACCTGGCCATATCTATTTGAAGCCTGTCTATGTGCTCATTATAACTTAGATTTCCACCCAAGTATTGTCAGCAAAAGTGTACACATTACTTATGGATTATAACGAGGTGAGACTGCAGAACTGATCCTTGCACCTTCTGACACTCTACTATTCACAGCCTCTCACCTTGAAAATACCCCTTTGATGCCACTCTCCATTTCTTGCCCTTTAATCAATTTTGTATGATGCTAATCTGTTAACCTAACTTGGAGCTCTTGTTTTGACTACAGCATTTGTGTGGCTGTTTTACACACACCTTTTTGAAATTCAGATATATCACATCTGTTCTTTGCCTTCGATCCTACTAGCCTAATCCTTAAAAAAGCACTAAGTTTTTCAAACGTAGTTTTGTAAAACTATGTTGACTTTGTCTGATTATACTGTGTGTGCTTGCCCATTAAATTTACAAATTGAATCAGTTTTAGTTACCAAATAAAGACAAGTTCTAGTTCATTTCATCTGCTTAGTCTTTTATATGATAAGACTTAAGAATTTGTATCAGATATGTGATGAATTAATAGAAAACATTTTTTGCATTCAGAATAAGACATCGTGTCTGGAAAGAGGTCCCCAATCCTAACAAGTGCTCTTGGGCTCAAGAAATTGATTTTAAAAAGGTGGGTTTTTAAAATATTTTCTATTCCTGTTGCTTATGTGAAGATATACACTAATGGACACACAAAACGATGAAAGAAGTTAATAGTTAGCCAAGACTGTTAAAATTAAAATTATTGAAATCCTGTGAAAGATTATGTGAGGAATAATAAGCATTTATTGCACTGAAAATGACAGCTAACTGGGAATAGGCACATCAAAGAAATAAATATCTGATGCAGGGATGAATGTATACCTGGTGTGATTATGATGCATAATTGATTGGGGAATTAAACAGTTTAGATCTTGTTTAACCTAGATTTGGGGTTCAAAAGACAGCAGTCTAATCAAGGGAAATGGATTAAATAAACAGTGTAAACATTTTTTACCATTCCATATAAAGCCTCTGTCATAAAAATCTCTCAAATTGAAACAACATTCTTTTATCCTAGAGCAATTATGCTCACAATTTGTTGATTTTAACAAAATCAAGTGAAACCAAAAATACTGTTCAGTATTTAATGAATGTTTGGTATTTGTTTTTAAAACTAGTCAGTCAGGAAATAATAATTAAATGTGTCTTTTCAATTACCAACCAGTTTGATTTGCAATGAAAATGAAAGAGGGGACTGTTGGAGACAGAATCAGGAGCGTAGAGTTGAGACATTTCCAGGGTCTGCAAACCCAGCTCAAGAGAAACTGTCCTGGATGTTGGGACTTTCGTTTTGAGAAGCTGAGTTCTCTGGGAGTGGGACTAGGAGATCCTAGAACACAAGCAGAGCTGCAGTTCCCACTGGCAGGTTAGCGAAGTTCTGCTTTAAGGCTCAGGTACTGTTAAAGAGTTAAAAATCATAATAAAACAAAAAGAATAACTAATCCTCAATCCCCCTTGGCCCTACATACAATCCTCATGCCCCATTGATGTCAAACTACGCTCGTCCACTCCTCCCATAATCCCCTGTACACTCCAGGTCAACTTAGGCCCATCCGTGCACTCCTGAATTCCTTGATAGTCCCAATGCTAACTGTGCCAACTCATACTAACCCTTGACACCAACCACCTCCTTTTGCCCTTACCCAGTACAACAGTTAATTCAGCATCAAAGGAGACGTCATAACCCATGCTGGGATAAAATCATAACTAATTCTAAGTTTCAAATGCAGATTTTCTTTCAAGAAATCATTCATAATAAATATCTAAATGTAACATCTTTCAACTGTATAATCACTTCTAAATACAAACATTTTGTTTAACTGCAAAATCCCTTGAAAAAACAAGGTTTGGAATTCCCAGTCCCAGCTCAAAAACTCGATAACCACAACAATATGTCAGTAAAACTGTGAAATAGCAGGACCCAACTGTGAGAATATAAAGTGTAAAATCAGACGGGCAGCACTAATCCAATAATAGTAACCATTAAACTTATGCCAAGAAATAGAATGGAGGTTTTTTTCTAAGCGTTCAGACACATTATTTTCCTTTCTTTTCAAATATTTATTGGATTGGAGTTTTAAATGCTTTAACACTTTTGACAGTTCCTTTTGACCATTGTTTTTAGCATATTTGTTGGCAGCTGTAATAAGTTGAATAGTTAATGCATTTTTTCACTTTTCACACATATTCATGTCTACTTTTAATAGTTCAAGCAGGCACTTTACATCTCCTAAAAAGCAGCTTATCTCTCCGAAATGTATCCCAGGACCATACAAATAGGGGTGCCTTACTTTTCCAAGAGGGTAGCCTGTCTGTCCAAATAAATCTACAAACTTCAGACCTGCTCCTGCCAGGGCCAGCCTGTGCATAATGTGTTTCATGTACTTAGTTACCAAATCAGAAATTACATATGGCATTTACATCGGTAAAGCATGTATTTGCGAAACACAACCCAGCCCTTTAGAATTAATAAGCGTCAAGTTCAGGGATGTGACTCCTGAGTTATGGCCTCATCTGCCACAAATATCCAGGTCCATACATCTATTTTGATTTGAATATTGTCTCACTAGATCAACACCAGCTCGTCTGTCACCTCAATATTGTCTAACAGTTGAGTACAGAATAGCACGTGGTACTTCCACACCTTAATTCCTGAATCTTGAATTTAGTGTTGTAACTAGGTTTTCAACTGTCCAATTTTTTAGAGATTAACTGTATAATATTTTCACCTGAAAGTCAAAAGATTTACCAGAAAAAGGTAAATGATCTTTTTTTTCCTTCATAGTTGGTTAGAAACATTTAAAACTATTGACCCTTGAATCATATGGCCTAGAATTTGGCAAACTCACCCATAGAGTCCCTACAGCCAGCATTCATAAATGGAGATCCCAGGAGCATGGAACTTTGCATATAGTTTTAATTATCATGTAGAAGGTGCAGAAAAAGGAGCTCCCACAGGTTTGTGCCCAAGCGTTCACAGAAGGAATTGGGTAAGTTAGTGGGGATCAGGAGAAGAAATGGCTGAGGCTCAGAGTTTGATCAGGATGGGAAGGTTAGGAGTTCAAGAAAGAACTTTACAGGGTCTGCAGTACTATTGGTTAGACCTTGATCTGACATTGAGAGATAGGTTAGGAGTTTGGGGCCAGTGGGAAATTTTAGTAGGGGGGCCTGGATGTCAGAGTCAGGAGTGAGATCAGGAATCTTGGGAATGGGGTTAAAGTGAGCACTAACCCTTTTTGCCCCAGTAGTGATCAATACCAGTGTTGGCTAGTTCAAGACCTGCCAATGTTGCCAGAAAACAGAAACTTTAATGGCCTAATGCCTGTTCCTGATGTGTGTAAAGGATGGTACTTATTAAAGCCTTACTAAAATGGTACCTGACAAGGCCAACACCAGAGATGTGTGCCATGGACTAGATGTAAATTTTGATGTAGAATGGCAGATATCTCACAGAATATGACTTGACATTCACCTGCTCTGTTGTGTCTTTGAATACTTTTAAAATATATTTTGTTTATTTTCAATTATTCTGATGAAAATTGATGTCTGAAAATGAATTGGTGTTGAAAGATTAATAAAATGACATAATATCCAATATACTATTCCAGTTGAACATAATTAATTAACAGGTGAGACTGATAATGGTTATTGACTAGGTACTTGTAGAGTCAATTCACAAAAACTATAACCAATATTTCTCTTCAATTTGTAATTTTTTTTTTACAAACCTTGTCTTTCATACTGCAGTCTCTCACTAATGGAAACCTATTTGGGAAACACCATCAAGGTGTGATGCCTGCTGTCCCACTCCTTGTAGAATCTGAAATATTTTCTGTGGCCGTTGTGGAAGAGATTATAGAATATAAAGAAGAAAAAGATGTAATTGATGAGAATTCTGTCAATGAAATAGTTTCAGAGCTACATCCAGACACACCTAGAGTTCACATGCCTTATGAAAGTGAAGATTCACATGATGAAATGGAAGGTGATGTGGAAACCACTTATGCACAGAACACAGACCTGTCGAACTTTGAATATTCAAAGATAATGATAAGTGTAGAAGCAGATACCCTTCGCAAAAAGCGGAAGTGTATGAGCAGCAATTCAGATGAAGGCATGTATTCAGATAATGAAACTGATGCTTCAGGTAATGAGGCTAACAATCTGTGGGAACTTGAAAACCAGACTTTCCTGCAGCTCACACAAACTGATGAAACCAAGTCACGTTCTATCAATTCATCAGAGGGCTTTTCTGAACTTCAGGACCAAGAAAACAAAGTCCTACATAATGGAAATGAAGAACTGGATTTTTGCTACTTAGGGCAGTCATCATTTGAGAACAATATAAACAATAACAGCACAAGACACAATCCCGAAGAATTGCCATTTCTGAAAAACTATTTACCAGTGGAGTTTGAGGATCCATCTGAAACGTATTCAATATCTTACCTGGATTCATTGCTGAAATTCAGCCTTAATGAAGATCATTCTTCTCCGATGAATCTCAGCTCATATATGCCTCAATTTCAAACAAAAACACACAACCACTCAAAAATAACTAATACAGATGATCAAGTATCATCTAATCAGCTTAATGGTTTTTCTGCAGTTGACTGAAGGTTTTGTCTTTATCAAAATTGTATTGTATACATTGTTTGTGCTCTCTCTCTTTTAAATCCATTCCAAACCCAGAATGTATGTTATCTGAAGTATTGACCTTCCTATTTGTGCTAAAGACTTCATACTTGCTTTGTTTTTCATTTGTGAAACCTGAAAGAGTGCGAAGACACAATGCAACAAATTCAGTAAAAAGTCAGAGAAGGTTAGATAAATCAGCAAATATTGATGAAGTAGAGTCAAAACTTCAAAATTTGCAGGAGGTAAGTTCCATTGTTTCAAAATGACTAATTATAAAGCAAAATGTTGAAACTAGTCTTGGTAATTAAATAGACTGCAGGAAGGAGAAAACATATTTAGGATGACAAATTTTAATTTGAAAGCAAAGTTTGGAGGATGAAGGACAATAGAAGGATCAGTAAATTCAGAGACAAGAAAGCCTGTAGTCTAAATGCTATCAAAATGCTTCTGTTGGTCACCTCAGTCCTTTGAACACGGTCTGACTAAAATAAATTAAATACTATTATTTTCATAAGTGCATTATTGCAATGTATAGAATTGTGTACTTAATTATCAAACAGTAAAATAAATCCTGATTATCATTTCTAACTGAATCATCTGGTACAGAAATGGAGACGACTGTCCATGCATTCACCACCTTTTAATACATAGAATTAGTGTGAAAAAAATCAGTTCACATAATTTACAAATGTAAGCACTTTTCAATTTGTTTTTATTCAATAGACAACAATTACTATTAAATTACTTGCAACAAGTGCCTTAGCACGTGAGTTTTCTTTTAATCTTTTAGTTTTCTCCTTCTTAGATCCTGTTTTGAAACCAAGACTAATTCAATATTAGATCTTTTTAATGCATTGATTCAAACTTAAAGTGAGCCTTGAGAGATTTGGCCAGTGTTAGTGTACTTTTGAATGAGAAGGGAAGAAGTAGTTAAGATTCCTACCTTGACTACTCTTCAGTGTCACTAGAAAGTGCCTCTGCACAGGGAGAAGAGATCAGATTTGACTTTGATTCTAATTTGATTAAATACATTGCTCTGTAGTCTGAGTGCAGCCAAATATGAAAATTTGCCTTTAAATCAACCTACCGATGATCGGCAATCAACTGTGGAATTGAACTGCACCACTAATCAGTGTCTTCAGTGTTCTCAAGAAAAAGGAGAATTGAGAAAAAGCCTGCTTAGTAAACAGATGTAAGTCAACTGTGGTATCAATAATTGGAGAACAAAGGGAAGGGTAAAAGGTTCTAGTTTTAAAACTGAAAGAATTGTGAATTCTGGAAATCTGAAATAAAAGCAGAAATTGCTGGAAAATCTCAGCAAGTTTGGCAGCATCTGTGGAGAGAAATCAGAATTAATATTTTGGGTCCAGTGGCCCTTCTTTCAGAACCGTTCTTAGGAAGGGTCACTGGACCTGAAACCTTAACTCTGATTTCTCTCCACAGATGCTGTCAGACCTGCTGAGATTTTCTAGCAATTTCTGCTTTTGTTTCAAGGTTCTTGTTTTGTCAATTCAGAATCTGTCCTGACTTATGCTCCCTATATGCTACTCCATGCTGATGTCTGTTCTGCCCAAATTTGTCAAGAGCTTTATATGTAGTTACTTTTGCTGAGTGTTTATATGATCAATGAAGGAATTTTTCACAGAAAGGAACTTAAATTGTTTGCTTGGTAAAAATCATATGGCACCGGTGCAGGTCACCACCATGATGAGTGTAAATTCCTTAATGCGAGAAATGTGGCTGGTAGCTCATGTGCGCATAAATTGTGGATTCTACACTGCATAGAGTGTGGGAGCAGTCTGAGGGTATTGCTAACCATTAACCACGTGACATGAAATTTGGCTTCTGTTTTTCTCCCCCATCTTGCTTATATTTTCCTCCAGTGTTTCTGATTATTTTTCATCTATTAATCAGTAAATGGCTTTGCAAGAGCTGAGGAACTTCCTTAGGGTTCTAAACTTTTCTGTCACGGCTGGTTTATTGAAAGTTAGTAAATCACTGACTACACATAATTTGCCAAAAGTCAGTAACACATTGAGGAATCTCAAATTGTCCTTAGCAACCCAAGATAAAAACAGTCAAGATAAGAGTTCCGAATATCAATGAAAATACTAGAATTCTGACAGTGGTTAGATTTCAGACACCTGTTCTTTTGCTTTCTCGTCCCTTCAATCAAACATCCATGAACCAGCTTGCTAGGCAGCATCTGTACTCAGAAACTGAACAACCTTTTTCAAGCAACTGGTCTGATGAAAAGCCACAAAATTGAAACATTGACTTGGATTTTCATGAAGTTGAAGAAGCTCTGTAGAGGAGAGAAAATGGCAACTCTGATGATATTCTGGGATCTCTGTCTCCATTCCTGATGTTTTCACTTCTCAATGAGATCTTTAAAGGGTGCAGGCTGACCCTCAGCACTGCAGACCTGCTGCTCCATTGCTGAAATCTGCAAATCCTCATCTTTTGGAATTTTCATGGAGTTGGGTCACCTAGTGCACTCGTGATTCATGGGCTTTCAGCAAGAATGCATAATGAGGCTTTACTGGGATCTCAGGTATCTGCTGGACTGATAAAACAGGGAAAAAGGTTGTTAGAATGATAGCTATAGCCTCAAGAGCTATTGTGCCAATTGCACAAACTTTATTTATGTAAGTTGGAGGTTCCAAGTACTTACAATTTTTGCTTTTAATTAGTTAAAAGGATTGATCAACACTTTTACATTGGCCTGTAGTAAAATTATTTTTTTAATTGAAGTGGAAAATTGTCAATGAATGACTGACTGTGCTATTTTTAAAATTTATTTTCCATATCCTATTGCTCCAATTAGATCTTGTAGCACAGTGGTAGCGTCCCTACTTCTGAGCCAGAAGCTCCAGGTTTGAGTCCTGCATTGGAATTTGTTGGTCTTGGAAAATGCATTCATAACTGGGTTGATTATCAGCATGTAAATCCTTCAAATGTGTCTGATAACAGGTGCTGAGGGTGGGAGAATTTCCTGGTCTACAGTCTTGGATAAATCTTGGGAAATGAAGTGGAAGGCAAGACAAATACGGAGATTGTCATTGCTGGATTCACTGCTTGTGTGCAGTGTACAGTGGATGAATAGGCATAGAAGTGCCGCGGACTTGCATGAAGGTCAGTGGGTCATAGGAGGGGGGAAATGAGGAACCACAGGGGATAGGTGCTGGGTTAAACCTTGGAACGAGGCCTATGAGGGAAGTATTGGGGTGCATCATTTTCCACAGAAATCACAAGGAAACAGAAAAGTGGGTATTCTTACAACAGAACTGAAGTCCCACAGCACTGAGCTGAGGATAGTAAGCAACATGAACTCAGCACCCAGAAAGCCCTGTAGCTGCCTTCAAACTCTTTCCCAGATTAGCTGACCCCACCCCAACCAAATGACAATCCTGTGTATGCTCGCACGTTCTTTTGAGGTGGGTGAACTGAACTGGGAATTTTCTCACTGGATAAAAGCAAATTACAGCGTATGCTGGAATCTGAAACCAAAAGAGAAAATGCTGGAAAATCTCAGCCGGTCTGGCAGCATCTGTAAGGACAGAAAAGAGCTGACGCTTCGAGTCTAACTGACCCTTTGTCAAAGCTGACAAAGGGTCAGTTAGACTCGAAATGTCAGCTCTTTTCTCTCCTGACAGATGCTGCCAGACCTGCTGAGATTTTCCAGCATTTTCTCTTTTGGGAATTTTCTCAGCTGTTGTTACCTGGTTTATAATGAAAATCCATGCCATTACCTCTGTTTTCCTTTACAATAATGCTGGTCTGACCTAAGAATTTCCAGTATTTTCTGCTTTTATTTCAAATTCTAAACATTTCCATTATTTTGCTTTTCCACGATAGCATTTAAACAGGTAATTTCAGATATGTGCACTTGCCTATTTAAATATCCAGCCATCTGCATTTTATTAAATTGTCTTTTGTTAACAAATACATATTTACCATATAAGCAAACACTTACATAATGGTTATTTACATTTTTATAAATGTTAGGAATACAATTAAGGGTATATTAATATGGCAAAATATGCATTCCCTGTTTTCTTTAAGCGAGACAACCACAATTTTGAAACTCGATAATATGGTTCCACTGAATAAAATGTGCTTAGGTACATTAATCAGAAATGTAAACATATCCTTTATGCATGGGCTGGAATGTATAACATATTGCAGAGTTTTTTTAAAAAACATACTCCGTGTACAGGTTTAATTTGTGTGAAGGGTTACTTCAAATCCTTATAACATTGTGTACAGTTGTGTTTTAGAAACTGTTTTGCCTGTAAAAACTCATACATATTATTAATGTTGACATTTTATTCATCCAAAAAAATAAGTAACTAGATGAATATTACAGGTGACTTGTGTTCATCAAAATGTTATGTTTGTTTGGAAGAGGGAATAATTACATATCAATTTTTTTTCTTGCAGAGGCCAGAGACTGTGAAATTATGATCCCTTGTGAAACAATTTATGTGGTAGTGTTGTGTATTTGTGAACTAGCCTGTTCCTGTTCTCCTTGCTTTAGTGTAGAGCATAAATGTTTATTTTCCATTTTGCTATGCTTTGCCACAAAACCCTCACTGGTGGGTTAATGCCAGAGTTTCGTGGAGGAACGATCTTTTACCCCATGAATATAAAATAAGTCATTGGTCCTTCTCTTTAACATACTAATGAATTTTGATTTTCAATATAAAATCAGAGAAAATGGCATGAATGTAATTGAAACTTCTCCTTGAATGTAAATGGAAAAAATAGTCAGGATGTAAATGGAATTGTGATGCTTTGTGCTGCAATCATAATATCACCATAGGACTGAGACATATTTGGTGTTAAAAACAAAGGCACACTTATGTTTTATTTTGTTAGTCACATGTCTGACACACAAGCAAATCAGCACTGTTTTGGAACCTCTAATTCAAAGACTCTATATTCACCCATATTCACTCTATTTAACAGTGCACAGTTTTAAAAACTATGTCACTTTTGTGAATCAAAAAGTCAGGTTCACACTTGCAACAGTGGGAGTTAAAGGACACTGATGAAACCTTTCAATATATATGAAATACATCTTTTTCCATCCAAGGTAAACTCTTTCAGCAGGTGTCATTCCTCATCTCAGATTTTGCTTAATCAATGTTCTCATGTAAATTGCTTTGTGCTGAGAGACTAACCCACTGTCCAAGATATACTCAGTGACAGATTGGAGTAGTCTAGAGCTCTTCTTTGCTGCAGTACATCCTTTCAATCATATTTGTCTAACAGTTTTGCCTTGGAGGACACATAAATTGGAGGAAAAATTTAAGTTGTAGGCCTTGGAATCTTTAATCATGAAGAATAACTGTTTTGTGCACAAATCACTGATCTCAATCGCAGAAAGCCATTAGTGTCAGAAGGACAGCTTCAAGTCGTTAGTGGTTTCTAGCACAGATCATTTTCCCGATTCCCCGGTGACTGGAGCAGCTTTTATAATTACACATGATTACTTCATCAGCAGCAGTTCTTTGGCAGAGTCCAATTCTTCCCATTAAATAGGTTCATGAGAGCTTTCATTCTGTTCAGGATATTTAGCATTGTGTTACTAAATCACTGATACATCAGATACATATAATGGATCATCAGAACTTTATTTGCCTATCCCAATAGGACTGTAAAGAAAAAAACTTGAGGCCAATTTAGGAAACATTATGGAGAGGTGCTTTCTTGTTGACCTAACCCATCAAGGAAAATTCAATGAGATTTCAATAATCCGTGTTTTTTTAAAATCCTAGCTAGCCTTAAAGCTTCTATTTGTAAACTAGAATCTCCCTCCTACTTTAGCAATATCTCCAAGTATCTGATGGCTCTATAGATGTTGTTTCCTAAATCTAACCTAATTCTTTCCCAAGACATTCATCTACATATTTCCATGTCACAAGCAATGTACTCAAATAGAGAGGAAGCGTTTCCAAAGATTTTAAGACACTATTTCTGGAATATAAATACCTCCCTATAGCTCAAGAATCCTCGCAATTAACTCAGCCTAAGACTGTGTTTGGTTTGTTTTTTTCTTGAATATCCTTGCTGTGAGTTTGGACCAACATTGGATACATTATTTAAGCCTAGCCATTGAAAATCATTGTACACTGCAGAGGTATGTACTATTATGTTGCAATGCCCTGGAATTCCAAATCAAAACTTTGTCGTCCCAATAACCTCAGCACACAGCTTTGTAAAGAAAATTGTATCAGCTGAATCCATATTTATTTCTTGATCTATTAGTGGGTGGAAATAGACACTGATTTTGAACCCAAGTTGTAGGTTCCTTCAAGAGCATCTTTGATCTGACAGTGTTATGTAATGACACTGCTTGCAAATAGATAGTTTCCCAAAATCAAACCATGCCCCAAATTCCTTTATATCTGGTCATAAACTCTTCTACTGTATAGTAATGGTGGAAGCATAGGATATACAAACATATGTGTATGACTCTATATCACATACAAATTAAGACCAGGAGGAGGAGGTTTGGCCCCTTCTATCCAGGTCTGCCATTCATTAAAATCATAGCTAATCTAATTATGGTCTCAACTACCTACCTCCAATACCTTCAAGAATCTATCTCTGCCTTAGAAAATATTAAAATTATTCTGCCTCAACCACTCTCTGAGCAAGAGAGTTCCAAAGGATCACAACCCCCTGAGAGAAAAGAAATCTCACCTCCATTATAAATGGATGACTCCTTATTTTTAAATACTGCCCTCTAACTCTAGTCTCCCCATAAGAGTGGATATCCTTCCAGCACCCACATTGTCAAATCCCCTCAGGATCTTGTATATTTCAATAATATCTCATTCTTCTAAACTCTAGTAGATACAGGTCCCGCCTGTCCAAAGACTTACCTCATAATAAACCCCTATACCAGATACCAGCCAGGTAAACCTTCCACTTGGTTGATATGAGATAGAAAAACAGATGTGTCTCATGAAAAGAAAGCTCCAATCTCTGACTTCCAACTATCACACTACTGATATTACAAAACAGGAGTCTAATCTTTACAGAGAATTCCTATACATTCATCATAGGGTAATCACGAAAAGAAATTGAAGATGTTGTCCTCACTGCATCAGATGAAATAGAGAGCGGGGGGAAGAGAGCCCTTCATGATAATACCAAATGATGTTTTATGCATTAAGCACATTGCCATCAGCATTCAAATGCAAGACTTAAATCAAATCTCTTGAAGTCCTACCATTCAATCATATTGAATAATGGAAATTTACATGGAGTTACTCTTCAGAGTGCCTCTGAAATGTGTATAACCAGACAAAAAAGGGAGCGATCTGACAGTATGTAAACCTACTCAACAGAAACAGCTGGTGTCCATACTAGTCTATCGTCAATAGTTTGTCTCACATGAAAATAAAATTGAAATGTCGCTCATCTGCTACATTGACATAGGAGATTCTGAAGCTGCAGTTTTCACACCAGCATAATTACTAGTCTGGGTAGGACACTTGCAAATGGGTGCCTTCACTGACATGCGACCTTGTCAACTTGATCACTTGCCACTGGAAGTATTGTCACTGTGGTCCAGAAAGGGTCCATATGACCAGCAGATCTCTCAAAGTGACTCCTGTGACACACATGTAGATATTTTAATGAGCAGCTGCATTACCTATCTTGGCTTAACTCCCAAGACCTACACAGATTAATAGCACTGGAGACAAAGATTTTTTTCTGTATGCATTGAGAATTTCCTCATTCATTCTCTGATTTGCCACTATAACTTGAATGGAAACCCAAGATAGATATGCAAATAAGATTTATGCCAATTTTCCTCGATTTACAGCAATAGATTTGAACAATTTCCACAAGCTCCAATGAAAATGTAAATGATAGTGTTAATTGTTTTACAGTTAGTACAATTTATTGAATGATTTGCATTTTACATACCATCTCTATTATAACCCAAAAGGGATGACTAAAAGGTGATGAAGTATAGTTCATTCTCTCCTTCGTAATAGCAGTAGCCAACTACACCTCATCACAAAGATTACCTGACTCATAGCAGAGAAGAAATCAAACCATCACGATTACTAGTCTGGGTAGGACACTTGCAGAACCATTGGACAACAACTCACAGTCAAAGGAGGAAGCTACTTTCTGAAAAGGTTAATATCATATTGCTGTTATCACTGATTTTATTTTCTCAAATGGATCTTGGCTTCACAATTTTCTTGTATTGTTGCCTGCATGATCACGAAATGTTTACAAAAGATTTCTATGTGCATTTTTTTTCCAAATGTCTCTGCAGCCTTTAAAATACTTGAAACCGATTTATGAAAACACATTGAAATCAAAGGGCCAGGTTTACCCGGTGGCAGGAATCCAACCACGAGTTGCATCTCTATTGAGTGAATACAACCTTGTTTCCAGATTATGTATCAAACTGATAATATCTATTGCATTAAGTTAAAGAAATCAAATCACCACTAAAATGAAGGCACATTTCAAAACTTTATTTTTCTTCTGCCAAATGTTTAAAAAACTAACAAATGATTTATATGTTCAGCATGCCTCTGTTGTAATGATTGTAGTGTGCAGCACAAGAAACCAATCACAAAAACAGGTTTGTATTAATAAACTATACATCTGAGTTTGTTTCAAATTCTATTTGGCTGAATTTTTCATTTTTTTGACTGAGTCCAAGTTGTCTCAAGTGTTTTGAAGGGAATTCTTCTGTGAGGCCAATTGGGGTTTCTTCCCAGATCTTATCAAACTCAATTAACTACCTATCCTACCCCATGATGTCCATCTTACCACTTGCTATTCTCAAAACAACTCACCATTTAGCAGATATTACTGGACTTCACTAATATGACTTGCACCCATGTCATCTTTAAAAGCCTGCTGTGTTTCTCTGGGTGCATAGTCAGTCTGGAGCTGCCCTGCATGGCTCCAGATGTAGCACACCAAGAAAATTGGCATCCTGCTGTGTAGCAGCAGCCTAAACATTCTGCTGGTTGAGGTGGTGCTTGAAGACCAGTAGTGGAGGTCATAACACGAGAACATGCTAGCCTGTTTCGAGGTTACCATCTGGTCTAAAGCAGTGTCAGCCACCTGGAGGGAAGTACAATATTGTAGCACCATTGAAGAAGCAAGATAAATGAACTTTTCCATTCTGCCAGTATAAATGCCACCCATCTTCTGTGCAATACCTTTTAAATGGAGGGGACCCTGATTCTGACTGCCTCAAGCAGCTGACTGATGTTTTTCTTAGCCTCTGCATTCGTATCAGAAATTGCAGTTGACTCACCATGATGGACTGTCTGAGCAAAGGCTATCCCTTTGAGTTGACTGAGGCTGCTGACAACTATGGCAAGCCTCTTGGCTGTGTCTGCATTAAACAATAATTCAAAACAGATGTAATATGAGCTTGGTATCTCTGACTGAGGGGCAAAGTGCAAAAAGGCAAGACAAAGTGATGCAAGACAGAGATACCGTAAGCATCCAGGAAGGGTTAGAGTGAATGTGTGCAGTGAAGAGCTTGGCAATGCAGTCTGGTCCAGTCCCATAACTTGGGTGCATGTCCCTAAGCACACAGTGTTCTTGCTGCTGCATTGCACTAACAGATGCTGGTGCAGCACTGAGGTGCAGAAACATCTTCATATGGATCAGGAATGTGCCATGAGAGTTTTAGAGGCTGGCAGATGCCAATGCCCATAGATATGGGGTGCATGCAGTGACCGTGGTGCTTGCCCTAACGTACTGATGTCTGGTGTCCAATATGGATGTCCTTTGAAGCAAGCACCAAGCCAAATTCAACAGGTACCCTCTAGTTTCCATTTCAAATTTTATTGACACCTAGCTTGTTTGAAGAATTTGGTTAGATAGAGTGCTGAACATTAATGAGGTGAGTTAAGGCATCCAAAAGGCATTAAAAAGCAATAATGGGGGGGTGGGGGGGATGGGGGTGGTGGGGGTGGGGGGGGTTGGGGGGGGGTGGGGTTGGGGGGGGGTGGGGTGGGGGGGTGGGGGGGGTGGGGTGGGGGGGTGGGGGGGTGGTGGTGGGGAGGGTGGGGTCAGGGGGGGTGGGGGGGGGTGGGGGGGTGGTGGTGGGGAGGGTGGTGGGGGTGGTGGTGGGGGGGGTGGGGGGGTGTGGGGGGTGGGGGGGTGGGGGGGGTGGGGTGGTGGTGGGTGGGGGTGGTGGTGGGGTGGGTTGGGGTGTTCACATCTATAATGTGAACACTCAAGCTGTCACTACTTATTTCCTCAATTTCCCTACCTTCTATGTCTTTCTTCACAATAAATACAAAAGTGAAGTAGTCATTTAGTATCTCACCCACCTCCTGTGGTTCCAGAGAGACTACCTCATTGATCTCTAAGGAACCCCATTCTCTCCCCAGTTACTCTTTTGCCCTTAATGTAGCATAGACTCTCTTAGGATTCTCTTTAACCTTATTTACCAAAGCTATGTTTTATCCTTTTCTTGCCCTCCTGCTTACCCTTTTAAGTGTACTCCAAATCCCAGGGATTCACATGATCCCAATTGTCTATACCTAATATATGCCTCCTTTTTCTTGAAGAAAGCCTAAATACCTTTAGTTACTCAATGTTTCCTATACCTACTAACCTTGACCTTCACTTTTTATGACAGTCTATGACCTAGAGGATTGAATGTTGGATGAGCAGAAACAGTCTTAATTGGTTTGAATTGTTTTCTGATTCAGGAGAGAACTGAAGGATGTGACTTTCTGGGAGGACAAAAATTTCAAGTGGTTTGACCAGATCCTAACTTGAATGAAAGGAACTGGAATATAGAATGAGTTTTCATGGAAACAATATCTAAATAATTGGAGAGGTGGAGGTTGTTGTTGATGGTGGTGAGTAGATGTTGTCCTGCATTCTTCTCAAGCTTTCATTTTTCTCTCAATTAGCTTCTCAAGTGAAAGAAAACTGAACATAAATGGAAAGCTTGAAACTAAGCCAATGTAAGGCTTTTATACATCAAACAGCACTGAAAGTTTTGAAAAGCTTAAAATCCATTCTGGAAGATTCTGCATCACAAATTGAATTTATTATTAAGGCACTGTTGTGTAAAAGATTTATAACTTTTTTTTATCAGTCTGACAAAAAGCACATTCAAAACTTATTTCTTAAATGTGTAAAGTATGTGTGGGAAATTTGAACAAAATGCTGCAAGTAGATATGTGCAGTGAGAGAACAATTTGCCTGAATGAGTAAGGTGCTTGCTAGAGGATTCCTTTAGTTGTAGTGATGTATGGACAGAAAGTGCAAAGTGGTAACGATGATTTTGGAAAGAGATATGAATATGCTAATATAGCTTCCATTCTAAATTCTCGTGAATATGAAAAGATCCTCAGGATTCATTTTGTAGGCTTTAAGGCGGACATAAGACTGGAAGAGATAGTGGAATATCTATTCAATTTCCTGTTCTGGAATAAAAAGAGCTTTACAGATTGGCTGCCCTTTATAGAAATTGGGTTTAAAATTTAGGTGGTTGATCTGCACTGCCAGTTATGTCTCCATGGCAATTTTAAAAAAAACTCTTCTTGTTTCTGGACATTTCTGAAAATTCTCTAATTGTAATTTTTGTTACCTGACTACATATGATCAGTACAAGCAAATGCACTTACACCCCTAGAAAATGGTCACTTATTGCCTTACAATTACAGCTGACTATATTCAGAAAATGATTGCTTGTCAATGGAATTATTTACCAAATAAAACAAGCAAACTGTAAACCTTCGATTGAGCTGGAGAATCCTTCCAAGTACATTCCTTATTTGTCAATTTTTCTATTTCTTAAGACCATAATATGTGGGTGCAAAAGTAGGCCATTCAGCCCAACCTGACCAGGAGCTGCAAGTTAGAAAATAATCCTAATATTGCCCAATTGTATAAAATATACATTTGTGTTTTCCAATGTAAAATTTTGTTTAGGACTTTTGAAAATTTATAGCATCCTGCTAAATACATATCAAGCTGTAGCAGTAGCTTTTGCAGAGCTACTGATATGTTAGAGACATATTTCCACTACTTTTCCAAAATAAAATTCGCATCCTGTCTAAACTCTTATTTTCCTCATTTACATATAAATTGGCGGTCCTTTGCTGTGCATCAGGAGATAACGCTTTTATCGTAGTAGCTGTGAAAATAGTCTATTCTGTTGTTCATTTCCCATTGTGGAGTTACTATCTTGATTTGTGCCTTTTCCATTCTATGCCACAAACCTCAAGTTGAATGTGAATTGGTCTGTTGTGAAAGCATAATGAGTAGAAGCAGACCAAATTAAGTCAAGTAATTTTAATTGAGGTGCAGAAGCAGAGGAGTCTGGAGTTCACATAAATAAATTGTTTGTGGCAGGACAAGTTGCTAAATCTTTCAAAAAAGCATGCCAGAGCCTTGACTTTAGAACTAAAGATATGGATGGAGATAACAAAATAGATTATGGTAAATCTTAAGTCACTGACTTATTTAATTCTCTAGCTGTGGCTCAATATCTGGGCACCACACTTTGGGAAAGATGTCAAGACTTCAAGGATATATGAAACAAATACCACGGAAAGGAGATTTTGAGCTGGATTGTGATAGTGGGTGGGATACTGCAGCCTATGCCACGTAACCTTAAATTGGCAAATTAATGACTGCCATGAGTGTTATTGGTCGACATCAAAGTGCTCGGGTTTGCTGTTTGTCCAATGACTTTATAAAATGGGATATTTGGACACTAGGCTGACATTTGCAAAACTTAAAATAGTGTCCAAAATTATAAGTCATTCTGTGATTTGGACAATATTTGCTAAATAAACCTGTGTGTGTGCTAATAATTACACTGAATAATGCTCAGTGTAAGACTCTGTCTGTCTGTCTGTCTCACAGGATGGTACACGTTTTTGTGTACTGGGAACTATATACATTAATACACAGGGCCCTGTTCTGTGAAGTCAGAAATAGCCTACACATATTGTGCCTGGTTCAAGCAAATAAAACAGGTGAGAGCCATTTTGTGGTTCTTAGGGCATTGTCTTGACCAGAGTCAAGCTGCCTGGTTGGATTTGAATGTTAAACAAATCTTGCCAGTCAACTGTGAGTCATCATCTAATTGGTGTATTTTTCACAGTAGCACCTCTACCAGAGTCCACTTGCCAACCAATCAGCACTTCCTTCTCATGCAGTTTGTTTTCCTTTTACTTGTAAATTTTCCTGATGAGTGCAAGAAAATCTTCAATAAAACGTGTTTTCTTTTCAATACTTAAATATCACGGCCGCACAGTGGCTCGATGGTTAATACTGCTGCCTCACAGCACCAGGGACCCGGGTTCGATTCCTGCCTTGGAGCACTGTCTGTGTGGAGTTTGCACACTCTCCCAATGTCTGTGTTCGTTTCCTCTGGTTGCTCTGGTTTCCTCCCACAATCCAAAGATGTGCAGATCAGGTGAAATGGCCATGCTAAATTTCCAATAATGTTAGGTACATTAGTCAGCTAAATGTAAGGAAATAGGGTAGGGGAATGGGTTTAGGCTGGTTACTCTTAGACAGTCAGTGTGGACTTGTTGCAGAATTGGGCTGAGAGGTGGCAAATGGACTTCAATGCATATAACTGTGAGGTGATTCACTTTGGGAAGAACAACAGGAAGGCACAATACTGGGTCAATGGCAAGATTCTTGGTAGTGTTGATGTGCAGAGGGATCTTGGAGTCCATGTACAGAGGAATCTTGATTATCCGATCAAGATGGGCAGGCACTATTTCATTCAGATAATTGATTATTCAGTTAATTGATTTCCTCTCGGCCTTAGCTTTTGGTGAAGTGCGTTTCCCGTTCAGGAGACTAGGCAGCAGCATGACGCACGAGCTCCTGCCCTCCCCAAACCTGTCCAACACCGCCCCCACCCCATCCGCTTCCACCCTGTCCACCTCCCAGCCCTGTCCATTCCCTGTCCGCTCCCACCCCATCCCCGAAACACTGCCCACCCCAGCCCCGTCTGCTCCCACCCTGCCCCCAAACCCCATCTGCTCCCATCCTGTCCCCCCCAAACCCTGCCTACCTCCCAACCCCGTCCACTTCCATCCTGTCCCCCAAGCCCCACCCACCTCCCAGCCCCATCCGCTCCCACCCCGTCTGCTTTCAACCTATCCCCCCAAACCCTGCCCGCATCCCAACCCATCTGCTCCCACCCTGTCCATCTCCCAGCCCTGTCCATCCCCTGTCCACTCCCACCCCATCCCGAAACACTGCCCACCCCCAACCCCGTCTGCTCCCACCCTGTCTGCTTTCAACCTGTTCTCCCCCCAACCCCGCCCGCATCCCAACCCCATCTGCTCCCACCCTGTCCCCCAAGCCCCGTCCACTTCCACCCCATCCCCAAAACACTGCCCACCCAAACCCTGTCTGCTCCTACCCCGCCCGCCTCCCAACCCTGTCCGCTTCCACCCTGTCCCCCCCAAACCCCACCCGCATCCCAACCCTATCTGCTCCCATCCCAAACCCCATCCACTTTTATCCTGTCCCCCCAACACCATCTGCTCCCCACTCGCCTCTCAAACCTGCCCTCTTCCCATCCCGTTCCCCATACTCCATCTGCTCCCACCTGTCCCACAAATCCCATCCTCCAAACCCTGTCCGCTCCCATCCGTCACACAAAGCCCGTCCTCCAAACTCTGTCCGCTCCCTGCCCAACCCCGCCTGTTCCAGCCCCACGCGCCAATTCCATCCACTCCCAGCCCCACTTGCCCAGTTCTGGTCACACCATTACAGGTAGGATGTGGAGGCCTTGAAAAAGGTGCAGAGGAGATTTACCAGGATGTTGCCTGGTCTGGAGGGAAGGTCTATGAGGAAAGGCTGAGAGACTTGGGTCTGTTCTCATTGGAGAGAAGAAGGTTAAGAGGGGATTTGATAGAAACATACAGGATGATCCGAGGATTAGATAGGGTAGACCGTGAAAGTCTTTTTTCCTTGGATGATGTCAGCTTGTATGCTTGTATGAGGGAGCATAGCTACAAATTCAGGGGTGGTAGATTTAAGACAGATGTCAGAAGTAGTTTCTTTACTCAGAGTGGTAAGAATGTGGGATGCTCTGCCTGTCAGTATAGTTAACTCAGCCACATTAGGGGCATTTAAATAATCCTTGGATAAGCACATGGATGATGATGGGATAGTGTAGGGGAATGGGCTTAGATTAGCTCACTGGTGGCGCAACATTGAGAGCCGAAGGAGCTGTTCTATGTTGTATTGTTCTATGTTCTATTTTCAAATGGCCTGTTTCCACACTGCAGGGAATCTAATCATAAATTGCACAGATAAAGTCAAGTTGATTGATAGCAGTAAAATGATAACTCTGAAAGAAAGTCAGCATCACCAAATAAAAAGGAATATGATATTTGCATGAGGAAAGGAAAGCAAGTGAATAAATGAGAATTCTTACTACTGATAACTGGCTTTGTCACCATTGACTTTAGACTACAATAAGACAGAGCTGCAAGGACAAGTAGAATACCAGAACAAAAAGTAGAGACTACAGACTTGGGGAGGCTTCAACTTATTTAAGCTAAAAATGAGAACAATTTTAAAAATACATTGAAAGAACAAATGATAAATCAGAAAAAAATAAAAAATGAAGATGACTTGGATTCAGTAATTTAATTATGATTTCAGTGACAAGATTTACAAAGGTTAAGACTAGAGAATTTTATTTGAAAAATTGTGCAAAAGTGTTCAGTATTTTAGGCTGTGAGGGACAGGGAATGTCCAATTTGCTCAGGAAGAAGTGGGAAACCCCAATCTTGGCTGCAGAAGGTGGTTAAAGCTTAGAATAAGAAGTTAGAGACCATTCTGATCTTTAGAAAAGGTGGGAAGAACCTTAAAAAAAGATGCATAAAGCAGTGCAGAGATATAGCATCCCAAAGAAACTGATTGAAAAAAGCTTGCAAGCAGTAAATCACTACACAAAAATTAGTCATACAATTTAAAAATTTATTGAAGAATTCAATACTGTATCACAAATGCAGAGATTAAAAAAAGGTATATAAAGGGAATGCTGAACAGATTCTAGCAAGCCATACAATGATTTAGATATAAAAGCAGCATTCATGAGTACAAGATTAAGGAACAGCAGATTACAAGCCATATTTCAATGATACAGATTTAAAGCAGCATTTAAAATAATAAGATTAATGTCTCATTGCACATAAATATAGCGAAAAATGTACTTTAGATTCAAGGTCAGAAAGCATTAGACCGAACAGGAGACAAGACTTTAGAAGCAACAGTTCTGAAGATATAGCATTGCTTCAAAATAAAGAAAGTCTTTGATTTTAATTCCTGGGCTAGGGGCAGTGAGGTAGGAGAATTCCATTATTTAGAAAATGGCCATCCATGCTTTTGACTTCTAGTCTGGATTGGAAGTTGGACCAAGAAATCTGAAAGTCTGCTAGTTCCTAAATCAGGCCGAGTGAAAGGCCTACCCTGCAACTCCAGCTCTGTAGTCAAAGTAGAAAATAAGGATTAGAGAAAAAAAATCTTCCTGCTCTTTCAAGCTTCCTCCCACAAGTTCTTAATGCCCCTTCCATGTTACTGTGTGCCCCTCAGCCAATCTCCATGGTACTTCATAGTCCCTATGCTACCTCACATCCACAATCATCCTCATGGCCTCTTTTAACCTCTGTGCCAGTTCATACAAATTACCCACATCCATTACCCCTATTTCTCCATGCTGATTCATCACCATGGGTGAAACTAGGGAAGCTTTTAGACACTCATTGTAAACAGAAAAAAAGTCAATACATTCAACCTCCTCTATTAATCCCCTAGGAGAATAAACATCAGCATTTGAAGAGCAGTTGGAAATATTGATAGGCACCCCTTGTGAAAATGATAAATTGGAAAATCCATGATGCAGCACAAATCCTAAAATGGTTTATCTAAATAGGCACTTCTAAATAACTAGTACTTCTTATAGCTCCACACTTTTTGGACACTTGCCAGTCCTAATGAGTTTGTGTTTTTTACACACAAGCAAACCTTTTCACTATGTCAAAGAATATCATGTCTGCCAAAGAGTCTACCTCTATCAAATGTGTCCCAAACCAATCCACATGTGTACCTTATCTCTCCAAAGCAGGAGAAATATAAAGAATTCTTGCAACCCTCACCCCTTACCTCAACTCATCCCCACATACTCCCAGTGTCCCAGCATTGCCAATCCATGCAAACCAATGCCCTCTACCTCGCCCCGTGGTCCCTCATAGCCCTATGCCAACTACAGTACTACTTTCACCCTTTCTTCTGAATCTATCAAGGAGATTCATTGAATATCCATGAGAAATAGGAGGAAAAATATAGCTCTATTACTTAAAGTTCTAAATTGCAGAAAACTCTCTATTGTAAAAATCTGTCCAAATGATAAGAACATATGTTAACTCATTGAGATTTCTTGATTGGTTGACACTTTCAGACAGCTCAATACTCATTGACATTTATTAACAAGTCTTGACAAGTTTGACAGTTCTAAAGGGTTTATGCACCTTTTACATCCATATTGAACAGTCCCAAAGGCCATTTGACCAATACAAAGGTCCCTGCTTTCTACCTACCCCCCCCCCCCGCCCTATCCCTTGATGCTCACAGCACCCCATTACTGCCTTACCTATAATATTTTGTCTCATCAGCCAGGCTCATATTATTTGTCGTCTTTTATAATTTAGCAGAGACCAGAAGAACCAAAAGCGGTCATGATTATCAATAGGCCTGTCAAGTCAAGCATGATAGCCTTTGTTCAGTGAGCCCCAGTACAGCAAGTAAAAGAGCAGCCTGCAAAATGAGTTCAGGGGTTTGGACATGGGCAGTCAGTCATTTGGAGTGGTCAGAGTCAGGATGCTGTCCACATAAGGGATGAGGTGCTATCAGGGATTCCACCATCTGTCTTGAGTCTTTCTGCCTTACCTGAGGCTGTTTTCCTCCTGAAATGAGGGAGGTAGAGAAGTGCAGGATAAATGTCAGGAATTTTGCAAGGCAACTCCAACTGACCATGCTTCTCCAGATGCACAATGGGATCTTAAAGATGGTGCAATGCAAGGGATCCCAGAATTCTGGACTATCCATTGTGTTTAGGTATTCTGGTGATAACACTTGCTAAGATAGAAATCAAACATGAAAGACGCCATTGCATAGTGGGATAATTAATGACCCAGGTTCAATAAGATATGGTGAGAAAATTGGCTAGGCCTCTGCAACAGAAATTATTCTGAAAAACTCCACACAACATGGACTTGTCTAGAAGAAACAATAAATTTAAGAGTCTAAAAAATGCCCAGCCTGATCAACAACCTGAAGGAGATAAGCCACACTTGACTCTATTTGAGCCAGACCAATGTCCACAGAAATGGGAGACAGTCAAGAAGAAGAAATTGTCTGGTTATTCTTCTAATATTTTGGGAAGGGAGGGAGAGAAGGAGGAAGGAAGGACTTTAAACAAAATCTAACTTTCACACAGAATATTTGAGAGATTAAGGGTACTACAGATAAGGTCCTGGATCAGCAACATCTAAATCAATGGAATGATGTCCTTCAGGATAGACATCCAGGGGATACAACATCTTCCAGCAGAAATAATATCCATAGATCAGAACCAGGGCCAACTGTCCATAAGAAAGAGATTTAGCATTCTTCCAAGAACAAAGACAGCATATCCTGTGAAAGTCATGAAATGTTTAGAACTTCTGCGTTGGTGTATTCTGAAATATATGGAAAATGGAGTAATGAGGGTGGCTGTAACATAGTAGGGTAAACGATGCAGAAAAATCCTTGCGGAGAAATGTGACAAACATGGTGATGGTTCTGAAAGGTTAATGTTCATGTTACATTGACTGCATCCATTCTACTGATGTCACATAGAATGTGTGGTTGGAGATAAGGGAATTCAACTCTAGATTTCAGAGAGCAGGAATATCTGTTCCAGCTTTCCACAATCCTGATAATTGTAGAATCTACTGAACAAATCTAATTGTGCTTATTATTATCATGCAATAAACCTTCTTGTTATCCATGCCTTTTCTGTACATACATAGTGGTGGTATCTTCTGTACTGCTAATAACTAAATAGGCTCAAGACAAACCAAAGGCAAAGGAGTATTGATGGTAAACTGCCTCAAACAACTCTTACCCAGTATGACATACTATTAGAGGGGACAAATTATACATGGTATTAGCATGGTCATTTGGGAAAGGAGCACAACAATTATTGTAACTAGCTTTCAGTTGCAGAATTATTAATTGAATGTAAGTTCCATCCAGTGAGATTTGAGCCCATGTTTTCTGAATATTACCCTGGGCTTCAGCATTACTAATTCATTGGTATTACCACAACACAACTGTCTCTCATGTGACTAAAGTCATTAATCATATCACCATAAAAAGTTACAGATGGTGAGAAGGCCACCTGTCAAATTTTTCAAGTGCCCTATCTTCAAAACCATTGACTGATGATGGTAAAATCCTGCCCCACGTGATTAGGTATTCAAAGTCGTGGAAGAGGGAATATCTATAACTTGATTCTGAATGAGTTTGGGAGAAAAAGGTTTGTTTTAGTGTGAATTATTATATGAAGTCACTCTGTTATAAGCACCCTTCTTTAGAGCAAGGAAGCATGGACAACTAATGCAAGCAAAGTAAAATGGCAGAACAGCTTCCACCTAGGCTGCCTCAGACAGAAATTGAATATTTTCACTACAATTGGATTCCAAATGTGTAAGTGCATCAGCACATGAAGATTTATGTTCTCATGAGTCTGTAGCAATTCTGTTGGCTGGGTCATGTGGACTGATTTGATGGTGGGTCACAGACCAAAAGACTAATATGATGAAAGAAAGACCAAAATGGTGCCATTATCTGTGATACAAGGATTTCTACCAGCAAGACCTCTAGTTGATTGTGATTGGATTCCATGTATAGGAAGTTCTTCTTGCTCACCAAGCAGCCTGGAAGGATGAGGATTAATCAGAGTATAAAGGAAATGACAGAAGGCAGTGAAGGAGAGCCCACTGGAAATGAAAACTGTCAGTTGAATTTGGGCCAACACTTTTCAATTATACCAGCTGAAAAAGGGACTGCCACTCACAGGTTGGCCTCTACAAAGTCCAAAGATGTGTTGTTTAGGTAGATTGGCCACACCTTAATTGCCCATAGTGTCCAGGGATGTACAAGCAAGGTGAATTAGCCATGGGAAATTTAGGGTTACGGGGAGAAGGTAGAGAGGTGGGTCTGGTTGGGATGCTCTTCAGAGGGTCAATGGGCCAAATGGCCTGCTTCCATATTGTAGGGATTCTACAGCCACACAGGAGATGTCCAATCCAGAATTGACATACACCTTGGGTACAGATCATCAGTTTACACCATGGATGGATGCCATTACATCTATGAAACCATTAATACAGTTCTTCATGCAGCTGGACACACACAACCATGTTTACAATTTAATTTAAAGCATAAGTGCTTGCTGTATTTATCTGATATTGTTTGTAATAATCATAAAGACCTTATCACTTATAACAAACTGACAGTTCCGTAGAACAAACTTTTAACAGAACATTGGAAATAATGATTTTAAATGTATTAGTGTTATTTTGAGGCTTACTGACATTCCGTTGTTCATCTATAATCTGTGTTTGCTAAGGATACTGTAGGGTACATAGCAATCAGTCAAAAAACCCATTATCATGAGTGCTTTTAAAAATGTTATTAATCCTTTACTCATTTCTATTCCACTTCTTGGATTAGACAGTCTAAAAGTGATGACCAACATATCTAATATTCACTGATTAATTGATGCACAGTTGAAAGTAATGACACTAGAATTGTCTTTAAACACCAGAAATGCTTTTCCTCTGGATCATGGGGACAGCTGAGAAAACACATTTCAGCTGCAGTCAAGTTACAGGAACACCAAGGATACTTCATAATGGAATCAATTATTTTAGGATTAAGTTACTTACTTTTTCATAAAGGAATTATTTCATTAATGAAACTATTTGGCAAATTTATTCCAATTACAAAAATGAAATGATATCATATACAAAAGGATTACATAAGATATGTAGCATAGAATCGGGCCATTCTATCCAATGATTCATGGCAGTTTTTACCCTCCACTGAAATACCTTCTGACCTTTACTATCCATACTTGCTCCTTCAGATGTCATGTTGGTTACAGGATGCTAACCAAAGGAGATATTGCAATCACCTTTCTAAATTTTCTACATTGATCTGTTCAAAGATATTATTACACACCTCTGGAGGAGATTTGAACCTTGCTTTCCTAGTTTGGAGGTAGGATCACTACCACTGCACGCCAAGACCCCTCCTAATCCTCCTTTCCATTCTAGGTCTAAGGACCTCTCTAAATATTGGTTGTAGAGAATAGGCCACTGCTAAGTTTTAACACAAGCAGTGTTATGTCTTAAGAAGATGTAGTTTATTGCAGGCTATTAAGTAGAATTAACATTAACTGGGTAGATAAAGTTAACATTATCAGAAACCAAAGACTATATGGTGTCATCAGATTGGGTGGAGCTTAATGCAACTTCTGCATTAATTCTTTCATCTAGCCATCACCTGTACAACAACATGTATTTAAAGAGCAGTTAACAAGCATCTCAGAGTCACAGAAATGTACAGCACAGACACAAATAGTCCAACTCCTCAATATCAACCAGATGTCCTAAATTAATTCTCTCCCATTGGCCCACATTCCTCTGAACCCTTCCTACCCATGTACTCATCCATATGCTTTTTAAATGTTCTAATTGTACCAGCCTCCATCACCACCTCTGGCAGCTCATTCCATCCATTTACCACACTCTGCATGAAAACGTTGCCCCTTAGATCCCTTTTTAAATCTCTCCTTAAACCTATGTCCTCTAGTTTTGGACTCCCCTACCCTAGGGAAAAGGGGAAATAGAAAAGGGCTATCAATGCCCCTCATGATTTTATAAATCTCTATAAGGTCATCCCCTCAGCCTCCGATGCTCTGAGGAAAAAGTAGCCCTAGTCTATTTAGCCTCTCCAATAGCTCAAACCCTCCAACCCTGGCAACATTCTTGCAAATGGTTTCTCAACCCTTTAAAGTTTATTTACTTTAATCACTACTTAAGATAATTTCCCCTTTTGAGTAAAGAAGTTGTTCTGAATTCCCTATTGGATTTCTTAGTGACTTTTAAGTTGATGATCTCCAGGTACGTTTTCCTTAAATATCCAATACTTTCACAGTATGAACGCTTTCAAAATTATTTATAATTTTAAAGACCTTATTAGTTTGTCTCAAATCTCAATTTACAAGGGAAGGGAAATTAAGCCTTTCTATCTTTCCCTGTACAATGCTATTCCTCCAACAGAATTCCTTAGATGATTCCTGTTGTTTAAAGTGCTGCAAACAATTCCCCTTGCTTTACACTGTCTGCATGGTAACTAAATTCTTCCTCCTTTACTACATTTTTAAGTAAAGGATTCTCAACATTTTTCTTGACCTCTATAGTCGTCTTATTCTTTCATCTGACCTTGTCTCCTTAGGCTTCTAAATTACTCCATTATCACTAATTCTGGATATGATGTTTCATTTTCACATTTTGCCTTTGGCCTTTGAATTCTCTTACTGTAGCTGTGCCTCATTGTGTCCGCCCACTATGATGGCGACATTCAATCTGAATGCTAAGTACTTCATTTAATTCTGGCTTTTCCGACTTGTAACAAACATTTTTTTAAAAACGTTTTCTTCAGTCTTTCAACATTACTAATGAAGCCTTCAATGTTTGTTTGCTGTCTGCCTGAATCTCTACTCAGAACTGCCCTTACAGATTATCAATATCTGATGCAATGTGTAACTAGCTAGATGTGACTTGTATTGCAATCCATGGAGTCTCTGATTCAGACACATTTCTACATGTCTCCCACAAGGTCTGATTTTGTTTTACCATTAATCATAGATTCTACCTTGTAAGTTCTTGCCTTAAGGTTTTTTCCTCTTCTGGATTCTTGAATGTTCAAGTCATTCAGCTGCTGTATTTTTGCATGAGTAGTCTTCTTAAAGCTGTATTTGAAGAGGCTTCAGACCCCCAGCACTTCGACATGTAAGACAAAACGTTGTCTCCATGTGGTACTGGAAAAGCACAGCAGATCAGGAGGCATCAGAGGAGCAGGAGAATCGATGTTCCGGGCATAAGCCCTTCATCAGGAATGAGGCTTGTGGGTCAGAGCTGAGAGATAAATGGGAGGGGGGGGTTTGGGTTGGGGGTGAAAGGTAGCTGGGAAAGCGATAGGTGGATGAAGGTGAGGGTGAAGGTGGTAGGTCAGACGGGGAGTGATGGACAGGTCTGGAGGTTGGTGCAAAGTTGGAGTTTTGGGACTGGGATAATGCGGGGGTGGGGGTGGGGAATGAAGCTGTTGAAATCCACATTTATCCTGTGTGGTTGCAGGGTCCCAAGGTGGATTATGAGGGGTTCTTCCTCCAGGTGTTGGGAGGTTAGGGTTTGGTGGTGGAGGTGGCATGTGGAAGTGGAGGAGGGGGAGTTGAAGTGTTCAGCCTAGGGGTGGTGGGGTTGGTGGGTGCAGGTATTTAGAGATGTTCTCTGAAACAATCTGCAAGAAGGCATCCTGTCTCCCAGATGTAGAGGAGACCACACCAGGTGCAACCTCTTCCAAGGCTATCTCCATGTTGTATGACGGATCCTCCCTATAGCCTATCTTTGTTTAAGCTATGTCTGCTAGATTTGCTGACACCATTTTTTTCTGGAAAAAGTCTACAGGACTAGTTGGTTGGTTTAGTTTTGGTCAAGGAAAATCACTTGTTGGTCTAATGAGAAGAGACTCTTGCCTAAAACAAGGTGTAGTTTATTGTACGCTACTCATTGGGTACAATTTCTCTTATCATGATAGACACTGTTATTGAGACTATGATGGAGACCTCAAGATTAAGTCTCACAGGTTCAAAGCAGTTCCCTTCTTGAATATCATATTGGACATGCTTAATGCATTCCTTTGCATTGACTCTTTCAGGCCCTGAAACATTTTATAACATTAATGTGATTTTTCTATCTATTTATATGAGAAACTACTCAGTCTCTCAATAGTACCTTCAGATGTAGCACTCTGTGGCACGAGTGTCAAATTCATATTATCTTTCATGGTATTGAAGGTCCGTTTGCAATATGCCACTGAAAAACAACATTTTTATTTCAAATCATCTTGCGGTACAATTGCCTTCCAATCACAGCTCTAGTAATACAAAATAGAGAGAGGTCCTGAGTATGATTCATATTTATCTTTTTAGATGAAACAAGGAAAGTCCAGCCTCAACTCCATAGCAGCATATTTGGTAACTGCTTTGCTTCATAATGCTCATATGGGTGTGAAAAAGATTCCAAGTTTGAACTCAGGTTTTTGTTGTGTTGACTAAATGTTAGCCAGGATTACAAAGAGCTGTGGAGGTTCAGAATTTGGCTCAACTATGATTAACAGTAGTGTTTTGGACTATGGTGATGGAATGAGTAAAAGGCATTGAAGTGTTTGATCAGCCACAATCCTATTGAATGTTGGGGCAGGCTTAATAGTTTGAATGACCTACTTCTGTTTCTATGTTTCTAGCATAGACATTACAGTTCATATCAGGTTCTTGAGATTAGAATCAGAAGAAATAAATTATTTGCTTGACATAATACTAGTGGCAGGCATGTAGCCCAACGTTTGGAGGACTGGTTGGAAACTCCCATTGCTTCCATGAAGGAGGCCTCACAAATCCAAGTGCCTGTCAAACATTGGACTTCTCCTGGGATTTAGCACACCAGAGCAGAAATCCTACCAGCTGGAGTTGCCAGAGTCCGGTGGTTTCTTGCAGCTAGCAGTCTCGTTGAGGTGTAAGAACCAAGGGCAGAGGGGTGGCTTTCAGCAACCACCTCCCTCTCCTAATGACAGATCTCTTGATTAAGCTGACAAACATGATTAGGTTTGTTGGGTGACTTTTGTGAGCTATAAGAAAGCCACACGACTCTAATCTAGTTCCAATAAATTTTTGTGGACAGAAGGATAATTGGTATCAAGTGGAGTGCCACAAAAATCGGTGCTGGGCCCTCTACTTTGTCATTTACATAAATGATTTGGATGCGAGCATAAGAGGTACAGTTAGTAAGTTTGCAGATGACCCCAAATTGGAGGTGTCGTAGACAGCGAACAGGGTTACCTCAGATTACAACAGGATCTGGACCAGATGGGCCAATGGGCTGAGGAGTGGCAGATGGAGTTTAATTCAGATAAATGCGAGGTGCTGCATTTTGGGAAAGCAAAACTTAGCAGGACTTCTACACTTAATGGTAAGGTCCTAGGGAGTGTTGCTGAACAAAGAGACCTTGGAGTGCAGGTTCATATCTCCTTGGAAGTGGAGTCGCAGGTAGATAAGATAGTGAAGAAGGTGTTTGGTATGCTTTCTTTTATTGGTCAGAGTATTGAGTACAGGAGTTAGGAGGTCATGTTGCAGCTGTACAGGACATTGGTTAGGCCACTGTTGGAATATTGCATGCAATTCTGGTCTCCTGCCTATCGGAAAGATGTTGTGAAACTTGAAAGGGTTCAGAAAATATTTAAAAGGATGTTGCCAGGATTGGAGGATCTGAGCTATGGGGAGTGGCTGAACAGGTTGGGGCTGTTTTCCCTGGAGTGTCGGAGGCTGAGGGGTGACCTTATAGAGGTTTACAAAATGGAGGGGCATGGATAGGATAAATAGGCAAAGTCTTTTCCCTGGGGTTGGAGTCCAGAATTAGAGGGCATAGGTTTAGGGTGAGAGGGGAAAGATGTAAAAGAGACCAAAGGGGCAACGTTTTCACACAGAGGGTGGTACGTATATGGAATGAGCTGCCAGAGGATGTGGTGGAGGCTGGTACAATTGCAACATTTAAGATGCATTTGGATGGGTATATGAACAGGAAGGGTTTGGAGGGATATGGGACTAGATTGGGTTGGGACATCTGGTCGGCATGGACGGGTTGGACCGTAGGGTCTGTTTCCATGCTGTACATCTCTGACTCTATGATGAGTTTAATTAACATTCCATCATGAATGGGTGAATATATCCATATGTTCCTTCTATTCTTCAATTTACGCCAGGAAGGTTTATCTGCTGTTGGCAGATTGACGTGCAGTCTCTCCTGTAATTAAGTGGCCCTGGGTCACTGTTTCCCACTACTACAGGTTGGATTAGATTCCAACCCATGTTTTCCACTTCTGGTCTATATCCTGTATTGAAAAGTACATATTTGTGGAGATTGAATGAACAACAAATCATACACTCAAAGGAAACTTTTAAATAACACATTAGATTACAAATTATGGAAAGTAAGATAATTAATTGCATAATTTCTGAATGTAATACTTATCCAGATAAATCATAGCTGATTTTACAGTTTAACTTAACGTGTTTTAGGAACAATATTCCTGGTTCCATATCTCTTGATACCCTTATCAAAAAGCTATTGATTGTCTTGCCAGAAGAAAGATACTCAAAAAAGGGTATGGAAATTTAAACATGCAGACCTGAAGAGTTCTGCGGAGCTAGGCTGATTTTTTTTTGTTTTGGATCTTAGAAGGATATTACAATCATTTGGAAAAAATACTTTTGTTGTTTCCAAGTTTCCTTTTAAGGACCATTGTTTAGAACACTTCACAAGATCATAAAACAGAGTAACAGAAGTAGGTATTTTAGCTGATCAGGTATCATCTGCCATTCAATGAGATCATGGCTGATCTAATAATCCTCAACTTCACTTTCCCCCCATGACCCTTGACTCCCTTACTGATTATCTGTCTCTCTCAGCCTTGAATGTACTTATTGACCCAGTCTCAACAACCCTCTGCAGTAAAGAATTCCACAGATTCATGACTATCAGAAGAGATTTATCCTCATCTCTGTCTTAAATGTGTGACCCCTTATTCTGAGGTTATGCCCTAAGGTCCCAGATATTCAGTAAGACCTGGAAAGTGTGCTTACTCCATTCATTGATACTTTGCCATCCACAACCTCCATAGTTTCTTGGGATCATTTCTGCAAAAACAAGGGATATCTATTCTTTCCCTTCTAGAGCCATGAATTATCACCACATTAAATCTAATAAACTTTTTTTTTGGCTGCAATTGCTATATTCCTATTGGTGAAAGGAATTTGTCATTGCTTTTTAAAGTTATTCTGGAATATGCTTCAGAATTGCATTTTTAAGTATGGAGATGAGTAAAGGTTTTGAGTAAAAAAAGTTGATATGACATCAATAGGCAAAATGCAACATTTCTCTCGCTCTCTAATTTTTTGGTTTGTTTTGCACTTCACATGCAGTTTGCTCCTAATATGGGTATAATTGTAGCAATAAATTATGTTTCCTTAGAAAATGTTGAGCTATGATACATTGGGAGTTTCTAACGTGACCTTACCACCATATTTAATTGTGTTGCCTGAAACAATGAGACATTGCTCTTGACCTTTCCCAGTTGCATGCAATTAAAGTCAATGATCGAGCAATAACGCTTTGTAACTTTATATCAGTTCAACAAGTAACATGAATTAATAAAAATGTGACAGCAACTGACAAAAGTCAACAAATAACAAAATGTTGCATTTTATATCTAACAAGTGCTCATTGCATTGCTCAGTTTTTGGGACCTGGAGATTGCTTCTGGTCCTTATCTTAATTCTGCAGAAACTTAAATATGACAGTTGCTTCCTTTAGCTTTGAAGTAAACTTATTTAAGCAATATATTTCATTTGACACTAAAAATATTACAGTCACAGCTAACATTTATTGTAAATAAATAAATAAAAATATTGCGGAATCTGCAGTGTGCAAGATGGTGGGTCGATGCAGAGACGGCCACAAATCTGTTCTAAATATGCTTAGAGATGGCTCTTGGCAACCAAAACTGTTCATTGAACTATTTACATTATGTACAGAGTGGAGAAGAGTGGGAGTTGTGTTATTACACAATGTAACTTCCTTGTCTCAACTCCTTTAATCCACTTATTGCACCCATCCTGCCATTCGTAGTCCTTTAAACCACTTAATGAATAAAGTCTTAAATATACATGAGCAGTAAGGTACCCCTTAGAAGCAATGGGAACTGTACTTTGTTGCGGTCATAGGAACTAGTTAAATGGTAATATCATGTAATTAGCTGTTATGCATCTCAAATGTGCAGCATACAAATGAGCATTAGTGCTGCCAACTATCATTGAAATCATTGTAGATATACAGGAGTGATACCTGGACTTCAAAGGCTAAATAAAGGTTGAAAAAAACCCTTTATTTTACCTCCAAAATTCAGATGGTTAAGGGACAATCTTCAAGATGTTTAGAGGAAAAGACAGTGGGTAAGAACAAATTATTTCCATTGGTTGGGGATTTTTATACTAGGGGTCATAGCCTTAAAAATTAGGGCCAGCCATTCAGAAGAGATATTAGGAAGCATGTCTACACACAAAGGTGGCAGATGTTTGGAACTTTCTTCCACAAATGACAGTGGATGTTAGACACGTTGTTAATTTTAACTTGGATAATTTTTTGTTAAGCAAAAGATATTAAGGGATATGGGCCAAAAGCAGATATATGAAGTTGGGCCACAGATCAACCATAATCTCTTTGAATGGTGGAGCAGTCTCAAGGGGCTGAATGGCCTAAACCTGTTCTTATGAAGGATTTCTTCAGAATGTGAAAGGCATGTGGTCAGTCAATGTGGTTGTCATGTGATAGCAACTGGTAGACCTAAGGAGCATGGTTACCTCCTCTTGACTCCTTAGCAACCTAGATAACTTCCTTCTGAAGATTGTTGTCATCCAACCCAAAGTTTATAACAGGAAGTGCTGGGGAAACTCAGCAGCATGTATAGAGTTGGATATATTTAACATTTTTGAGTCCAATATACCACTTCTTCAGAACACCAAAACTTTGGTACAAAGTTCATAATTTCCATTTCTTCCCTATGGATAATTATCAGGGTTTACTTCAAAAAAGAAGTTATAGAAAACACTTTTCTCTGCTCGCAATATACCTGCATTTTCCAGGGACAATCCCAAACACTTAAAAAAAAAACACAACTGACAAGAACACACCTGTGCCATCATAGAGATACAAAAAGAAAATAAAGTTTTCCATTATGCTGTGCCTTTGTTGATCACAGGACATCCCGAAACACTTTACAGTAAGCAGTTTTGAAGTGTTGTCTTTTTTTTATTTCAGAAATATACTTTTATTTATAAAAATATCTTTTTATATACATACACAGTCACTATAGAGAAACAGATAAACTTTGGAGTTTGACTCTGTCCAACAAAAAAACTAAAGGACATTTCTTTCTTGGACAAGGCTATGTTTACACATATGAGTCACAGGGGCAGAATCCCAGATAACTGAATAGACCCCATTTAAATTCAACAGGAAGACCCTAGATGGTGGTCTTTCCCTTGGTGCCTTGGTGGCGACTGACCCAGCCTTTGGTGTGTCCTTCAGCATGTAGTCTTGGATCTTTTGGAATGTGCCAGTCTGCAATATTTGGTCAAGACCAACTCCTTGCTCTGGAAGCCCGACAAGTTTTAGGCAAACCAAAGAACATCTTTCACCGAACTTATGGTCCTTCAGGCACAGTTGATATTTATTTCTGTGTGTCCAGGGTGTGATGATGCTGCTCCTTTAACAACATTATGTTGTCCTTGGTGCTTTTTATTTTTCAGAAATTTCATGAAAGACACAGACTCCAAAAAGTCTGGGTTTGAAGGTTTTTAGGGCCACTTTGATTATAGTTAACAGATACCGCCTCAGGCCAAAGGCTTTTAAGTTTTAAAATAACATTTGCACAATGAAAGGGGAGCAGCCAGTGCTCCCAGCTCAGCTTTTCTCTGGTTTTGGTTTGGATTTTAGCAGTAGTAGTGCTAAAGGCTGCTGGACCCCAAAGAAGCAGGTCTATGCTGATCTCTCTGACCGCTTTCCGATTTTAAAAAAAACTGTTTGATTTTACCTTTTGTAGGTAAAATCAAGGGGTCTTTATGGGGATTGTTGCAAGTATTTGGAACAGCATCATTAAGTTGGAATAAGTTTGGGGCGGCATGGTGGCTCAGTGGATAGCACTGCTGCCTCACAGCACCAGGGTCCCAAGTTCGATTCTCAGCCTCGGGTGACTGTGTGGAGTTTGCACATTCTCCCCGTGTCTGTGTGGGTTTCCTCCAGGTGCTCTGGTTTCCTCTCTCAGTCCAAAGATGTGCAGGTCAGGTGAATTGGCCATGGTAAATTGCCCATAATGCTGGGTGCATTAGTCAGAGGGAAGTGGGTCTGGGTGAGTTACTCTTCGGAGGGTCGGTGTGGACTTGTTGGGCCGAAGGGCCTGTTTCCACACTGTAAGTAATCTAATCTAATCTTAAAAAAAATCCTGAATCAGGAGCTGTTGAGGATGAACCTCAGCACAGACTCCTGCATCTCTCTCCAGCCTTCCTTTGCAAAGGCACATTCCAGAAGGAGATGTGTGACAGTCCCTACACCACTCACCCAACCATAGCTATTTTGAGGACAGCATGTGGTGGTGCAGAGTCTGGGTATACAAGAGAGATCTCACATGAAGTGCCCTTCTTATCACCAGCCAAGTGATCTCTTAGTGCTCGTTGGAAAGTTCTTCTGGTGATAAGGCATATTGCCAAATGACTTTGACAGTCTGCTCATGGAACAACCCGACAGGATCCACCCTCTCCTTTGCCTGCAGGGTCTTGAAGATGCTATGTGCCGACCACTCCCTGATGGTGGTCAAAAGTGTTCCACTTTGCAAATCTCTGCACCAAGGTATAGGTTTTATGGAGTGGCCCAACTACTTGGAGTGTTCCACAGCGATGAGGTGAGTCCCATCCTTCACAACACCAGGGAAAGGTAGAACCTCAGTATGTAGTGACATGTGGCATTTGTGTACTGAAGGCCTATGTGCAGCTTGATGTAACCACACACAAAGTTGGCCATTAGGATGAGGGTAGCATTAGATGTGTTCTTCCATCTCCACCATTTATCCAGAGCATTATACATGGTGTTGCTACAGACACAGCCCGTCTTAGTTTTGAGGTTCTGCCACCTCTGACTGTCAGAAACAGCCAGGCCCAAATTTGCCTATTATCCATTCTCCGTCTCCCTCACCCCTTGCCCCATTGTATAGACTTCAAGTGCATGGACCATTTAGCACAGAGAACACTTATGCTGTCATTAACTTTTCAAAGGAATAGCAATAAAAGTTTGCCTTTGAATTGCTTAGTTTATTACATGCACAATTTTTTGCTTCGGTATCAGATTACCTGTCTAATTATGCATTATGCAAATACTGTCTCTCGGGACTACTGTCCAAGCATCACTGTAGGGAATTAGTCTTTAAGTTGCTGTGCACTTACAATTCAGCAGGAAATCTCATTCTGTGGTCTTAAAATATGGGTAAAATACAGAAAATTTAGAATAAAATATTAAATTGAACTTAAAATTATGATGACTTCTAGAAACTTGTATATTAAGAAACTGATCTGCCATTGATTATCTTCTGTTATGATTATTTGATATAAATTAACTCTTGGCCTGTAATGAGGATTTATAATTTATGATTGCATAAATTCATTTTGCATGTCTGTATTTGAGAAAGATAAATTAAGTTGGTAAATTAAACATGATGGTAGAAATATATGTGGTCGACATCCTTGTTGTTTTATGTGGCAACTTATCACTTCTGCTTTTATTGAAAATTTGAATCTAATCTCGAACTATCTATATAAAGACATCTGCCTAATGATAAACTCAGAATGTTCTGTAAGATATATAGTTACTACAAATTTGTCAAAAATCTATTGGATGACTTTAGAGTAAGACAAAATTATACAAAAGGATTGATGGTGCAATAGATACCAATATTGACCTACAATCTTAGTATTTGATACGTGATGTTCATTTTTGTTTACAGGCTTTTATTATGGCGCATATTAAGTATTTCTTTATGAAAGTGCCACTTTAGTAAAATGACCCTGTGATTTTTGGCATGGGGTGTATACTGATGCTGAAGTGGAGCTGTTTTGAAGTTCAGCTAATGCAACTATTGAGAAAAACTGGAAATGTTCTGTAGCTTGTTGTATGATGCATCCCTTCAAACAACTTGATGGTAATACAGAGTGATTTTCTACTTTAGCCAATCCATTTCCCAGTATTTATATTTCTGGACTAAATCAACCAACATTAATCATATTTTAATGTGAGCAAAATGTAATAAGTTTGCCTGAGGATGCCTTCTTGACTCAATTAGATCATGCTTCTTTGGAATTGCACAATCTCCCTTCCCCATTACAGCATCCTTTAATTCCTGCAGAAACATTTGGGAAAATCCCCAACTTGGTGCACCCACCTAGGGAGAGACAATCCTGAATGTTCTAAACAGGCAAAATACTGACTGTACGCAAACAATTTATGCTTGCAACACTCTGAACAGTGTCCGATGTTTATTGTGATTCTGCCATTTGCTAAATAATTTTGATTGTGCTAAGAATTAGGGTGACAACCAATTTAAGATTTTTAGTTGAACTCCATGTTTCACACTAGTACATACTGGGCGGCACGGTGGCACAGTGGTTAGCACTGCTGCCTCACACCGCCCAGAGACCCGGGTTCAATTCCCGCCTCGGGCGACTCTCTGTGTGGAGTTTGCACATTCTCCCGTGTCTGCGTGGGTTTCCTCCGGGTGCTCCGGTTTCCTCCCACACTCCAAAGATGTGTAGGTCAGGTGAATTGGCCATGCTAAATTGCCCGTAGTGTTAGGTAAGGGTTAGATTTAGGGGTATGGGTGGGTTGCGCTTCGGCGGGGCGGTGTGGACTTGTTGGGCCGAAGGGCCTGTTTCCACACTGTAAATAATCTAATCTAATCTAGTAACAAACAGAAAGAGCATGTGTACACTGGATCTGTGTGGATTGCACAAAATAGGTGACAGCCATTCTTTGGTTTATTCGTTAGGTGAATGCACCAAACCATCATCTGTATGGTCTGGATACAGAACCTCATCACCTCAGGAGATCTCCCACCCACAGCTTCCAACCTCATGGTTCGGGAACCCTGAACTGCCCTGACCACCCTGGCCGACCCATTGTCTCAGCATGCTCCTGCCCCACTGAACTCCTCTCTATCTACCTCGACACTGTCCTATTTCACCCCCCCCCCCCCAGTCCAAGAATTCCCCACATACATTCAAGACGCTACCCATGCCCTCCACCTCCTCCAAGACTTCCGTTTCCCCGGCCCCCAACGCCTCATCTTCACCATGGATATCCAATCCCTCTAAACCTCGATCCGCCATGACCAGGGCCTCGAAGCCCTCTGTGTTTTTTTTCCTCTCCAGACGTCCCCAACAGTACCCTTCCACCGACACACTCATTCGTTTGGCCGAACTGGTCCTCACCCTTAACAATTTCTCCTTTGAATCCTCCCACTTCCTCCACACCCCCCTACAACCCACCATCCCATCCCGGCACTTTTCCCCTGCCACTGCAGGAACCGTAAAACCTGCGCCCACACCTCCTCCCTCACCTCTATCCAAGGCCCTAAAGGAGCCTTCCACATCCATCAAAGTTTTACCTGCACATCCACTAATATCATCTATTGTATCCATTGCTCCCGATGTGGTCTCCTCTACATTGGGGAGACTGGGCGCCTCCTAGCAGAACGCTTTAGGGAACATCTCCGGGACACCCGCACCAATCTACCACACCGCCCCGTGGCCCAACATTTCAACTCCCCCTCCCACTCTGCCGAGGACATGGAGGTCCAGAGCCTCCTTCACCGCTGCTCCCTCACAACCAGACGCCTGGAGGAAGAATGCCTCATCTTCCGCCTCTGAACCCCAGGGCATCAATGTGGACTTCAACAGTTTCCTCATTTCCCCTTCTCTCACCTCACCCTAGTTCCAAACTTCCAGCTCAGCACTGTCCCCATGACTTGTCCTACCTGCCTATCTCCTTTTCCACCTATCCACTCCACCCTCTCTCCTCCTTGACCTATCACCTTCATCCCCTCCCCCACTCACCCATTGTACTCTATGCTACTTTCTTCCCACCCCCACCCTCCTCTAGCTTATCTCTCCACGCTTCAGGCTCTCTGCCTTTATTCCTGATGAAGGGCTTTTGCCCGAAACGTTGATTTCGCTGCTTCTTGGATGCTGCCTGAACTGCTGTGCTCTTCCAGCACCACTAATCCAGAATGAATTTTTCAGTCAACCTGCCTAGTTTGAATTTAAGCAAAGCTTTGTAGTTAACTGTCAGTTAGCATCCAATTCATGAATTTTCCTTAGCAACATCTCTACCAATCAGTCCACTTGTCAACTAATCAGGATGATGCACTACAAAAGGTCTACATGAACATCATTCTCTGACACTAAGCATTAACCTTACTGCTGTTTCTCCATGACTTTCACTCAATGTTTATTATAGTAAAATAAAGGAACCAGAAAAAAGGGCCATTTACGATGAGCCAGTTGTACCCTTCATCGAGATCATGGCTAATTTGGTTTCAACTTAAATACCTGCCTTGGCTCAATATCCCCTTTTATCTTTGGTTAAAAGCCCATGGACCTTTGATTTAAAATTGACTGACCTAGCATTGATTGCCATTTGCAAAAGAGACTTCTAAGAATCTGTTATCTTTATGGATTTCAAAGTCTAACTTTGCTCCCAAAGGCTTGACTGTAATTTATAGATTATTCAACCTATCTTTAAACCGCTCCAACAAGCAGAAATAATTTCCAATTATTTTCTTTTTTATATCTGGAATACTTCAAACAAATCACTCCCTCTAAACTCCAGTGAATACAATCTTCGTTTTTGTAATCTCTCTTTGTAAAATAACCCATCACTATATCGTTTTGTCACAGCATGTGGAGGCAGGTACAATTACAACATTTAAAAGGCATCTGGATGTGTCTATGAATTGAAAGGGTTGAGAGGGATATTGGATCAAATACTGACAAGTTGGATTAGGTTAGATTGGGATGTCTGGTCAGTACAGACGAGTTGGATGAAAGTGTCTGTTTCTGTGCTGTCTGTGTTTCTACGCTACTCCCAATCAAAGCCAATATATCCTTCCACAAACTGCTCAAAAGGTTTGGCCTTAAAGTTGAAACATGTCATCATTCTCCTTGTATTATAATTCTGTAGCTATAAAGGCCAGAATTCCATTAGACATCTTTAATTATTTCCTGAACCTGCTCAAGCCATTTTAACAATCTGAGGACCAATGTATGAACCTGAACCCCCAACTCTCTTGGAGTGTACACTGTTTATATCTTTTCACTGTTTAGAAAGCAATCCCTCAGACCTATTACACCACTCCCAGGGATGCCTACCTACAAGTTAGCCAAGGAGCTGCAAACAAGACTAATAGAATACTCCATTCACTCCTCCCAAGAGTTCTGCAACATCATCAGAAACATCACAATAGAAGAGGATGAAATAATGATTTAATTTGATGTAACAGCACTCTTCACATTACAGGCATCGACCTAGTCAAGGATACCACTGTCACATTATTGGACAAAACATTACGAGGATGCCCGATGACACCAGAAACCTCAACAAGAACAGCATATTAAAACAGCCAACCTATGCATCACAACTCACTTTATATTCAATGGACAAGTATACAGAAAAATCAACAGCACACCAATGAGGTCCACAATGTCAGGATTCATATCAGAAGCAGTAATGCAATGCTTAGAATGAACAGTCCGCCCCACCATCCAACCCAAACTCTGGATCCGATACGTAGATGACACCTTTGTCATCATTAAATGCACACAACTAGAAGAAACTCATCACCACATCAATAACATCCTCACTGGAATAAAGTTCACTAAAGAAGAGAAAAACAACAGGAGACTCCCTTTCTTAGATGTATTAGTGGAATGCACACCTACCAGGGAACTCCAGGCCAGTGTGTACAGTAAGACGCCCACTAGATACTGAACTATAATAGCAACCATCCCAGCACCCACAAACAGAACTGCATTAGGACATATTGCAGCAACCCAGAACTCCAGAAAGCAGAGGATGAACACCTACTAAAGGGATTTAAACAAATCTAGTACCCCAAGAGCACTATCCTCCAGTACTTACGGGACAAGCCCAAAGAAGAAAACCCTACACGACCAGACAGGATAGCGACCAGACCATACATCAAAAACATATCACAGATAACTTCCTGACTACTCAGATTCCTGGGAATCTTGGTGGCCCACAAACCAACAAACACCTTCCACCAACTCCTCATAAAGGTTAAAGACCTGACACCCACATCCAATAGGACGAACATCATTTACAAGATACCTGCAAAGACTGTGAAAAACACTACATACGACAAACCGGAAGAAAACTGACTATTTGAGTGCACGAACATCAGCTCGCCACTGCCAGACATGACCAGCACTCTCTGATTTCCAACCACACACAACGAAGGACACAAATTCAACTGGGATGATGTAACCATCCATGCACAGGTAAAACAGAGACACGCCAGAGAATTCCTTGAAGCCTGGCACTCCAAATCAATAGACACTTTGAACTGGACCCCATATACAATCCACTGAGATACCGAACCAGAAGTACCAACAAGCAGATATGTAAATATTAGGCATGAGAGTCTACCAATACCTTATCAAAGACGCACTGGTGATGTTACCTAGTGAGGTGATGAAATGTTTGCAGAAAAACACCGGCTCAGCGAACAAATCCACAACTTCATCCATGACCCACGCTACAAAGCTTCTCAAGAACTCTAACATACTATATCCTTTAGAAATTCAAAGTAGATGACCTCACGTTTGTCAACATTAAAAGCAATTTGCAACTGTGATTGATTTTAAATGTGTTTAATCAAATCTGTTAATGTCCCTTTAGAACTGAAGGTTCCTCTAGTATTTAAAATACAGTCCATATTTGTCGGGTATTTTTAATGCCAAAGCATGTGTGTGATGCCACCAACAGCCTTACCACCTGATTATTTTTATTCAGATCAGTAACAACCTGATGGATGACTTGGACAAGACAGATCCATGCCTTGAGTCTGAAAGGGATGCTAATCCTTTGAAGTCAGAAGTGATCAATTTTGGGGAGGGAGGGCAAGGTAGCTCCTGGGACATGAGTCCGCAAACTTTATTCAGTCTTGTTTGGACAGTCACTGCAGAACAACATCGTTGGTGTGATTCCATCACTTGTAAGTCTGAGTTTTTTTTAAATAAAGAACTACTTAAATGCTGTTTCTTAAAGTAAGAACTTTTTTTTAATTTTAATGTTCAAAATCTTGCATTTACTTGTAACAAGTAACATCTAACAGAATTCTTCCCTCTTCCAAATATTGCCTAGGCCTTTTTGTAATTCTTTAGCCATTCATTAAATTTGTGGTCATGGTTGATATGAATATCCAATAAAACACATAAAAGCTTCATTATTACACTCTGGTTGGGAGCAACTTATATACCATTTCCTGGTGTATGTGTCTGTGTATGTACAAGTGCGTATATTTAGGGCATCAGGTAACTAGGAGACAGTGAACTGAATATGTATTTCACGGAGAAGAAATAATATAGTGGCAAATGAGGAGCAAAGAAAGAAGCTGATAAGTTAGTTAAAATATCTCCTTTCATGTTTTAATTTTGTTGCAAAGTCCTCTGAGCAAATTAATTTCAAGCTTCACCTGGTGGATTAGTTACAGAACCATTCAAGAATCTCCCTTCAATATTAATGTAAAATGAAGTTTGTTTAAATATGGATTCCTGGATCAAACATTTTCAAAGACTCAAACTGATGAACATATCTTAAGGTTGAACTGAGTAAAGAATCCTGGCCTTATACCTATGACAATCTAATAATTAACAAGTACAAACAATTATATACCAGAATATCATAGAAAAAAATCTGTATATAATGGTTACCGCACATTAGCGTTGAATGAATGTCCAAGATTTGTCATTAGGTGATTGCATTTTTTTTAAGAACAAGACTGTCATCGTTACATAGTGGAAGAGCTGAGCTCATAGTTTTCACAATCATGATCCTCAATAAATCTTACATCATTTTTGTGCCTGTATCCTAGCAACATTTAATGTTGCTTATGTTCCTTTATGATTACTTATATATGACAGATGTGAATTGACACAAATTGCATTATCATGGCTGATAAAAGTTGTCTTTATTTTTTCCATCTGCCCTTGGATTATTAGTGAGAGTCACTCTGTAATAAATTAGGAGTTAAGTACAGGCAGAAGAGGACACGCTCATCATTACTGGAAACATTCCAAGAGTGACAGATCTGTTGGTCAAACTAATTTAGTCACTTACTAGAATTTAAAATTGAAACAGACTTTCCTTCCCTATTATCATGGCTATTTTATTGGACTTCACAAAGATATGATACTGACTTTAGGCTGACCAATCTATTATTAACAAATAGTCAAACTATTCATGAAAACTGTGCTTCAATAATTGATTTTTAAAAAGTTTTTCTAACCGCATACCTGGCCAGAAAATTCAATTGGTAGTTACCTGTGTGTTTCTTTCACTGCATCAAATATTAATTGTAAAAATAGTAAACCATTACCTTCAAATTAATCATTTGCTAAACTTATATTTATTAAGTTTCTTTGAACAAACATTACTCCATAAATAACAAGCCTGCTCCTGGTATACATGACAATTGTTCTCAGTCTAAAAACAGTGAAGAGAGATTCCAAAATATGATCACCACCATTATTCATCTTCTATAATTTCATTATTTTATACAACAAATATTTCCCAAATTTTTTGTTTTTATTTCAGATTTCTATTATCCACAGAATCTATGCCCCTCATAATTTTATAAACCTCTAAGGTCACCCCTCAGCCTTCAACTCTTTAGGGAAAACAACCCCAGCCTATTCAGTGACCCCGATAGCTCAAACCCTCCAACTCTGATGACATGATTGTAAATATTTTCTGAACCCTTTCAAGTTTCAACACATCCTTCAGATGGAGGGAAACCAGAATTGTACATAATACTCCAAAATATTGGTACAAAGTTAACTTGAATACAAAGATTACATTCAGTTAAATCTAATTGCTTTGTTTCCAAGAAAAATGGGAACAAATTCAGTGCAGAGCGCAGCTCTTTTTATGATTTTCTTCTCCCACCAACTCCCTCCTATTTCACACTTCCATTACCCACAGTATTTTGCTAATATCGATCATCTTTTAAGAATCATTTAAAAATTGATCACACACTCATCCTTAAATCAATGAGAAATGAACCTTGTCTTACCTTGACCAATTAGAATATAATGACATAATTACTCACGCTGTGAGGTGTGACTTGGTAGGAGTTTGTAAGGAACAGCTGTCAGTGACCAAGGTGCACATGGAATTTGAAACCCAAGTTATTTGAGTCTAATGTCCAAACAGAAGCTGATGACCCCAGAGTTTTTGGAGACCACAGACTGAATATTGAGCCCAAACCTTCCGCCATTTCCTTAACTGAATCTGAAAGCAAGAGCCTCCCACTATTACTTGATTGGTATCTTAAGGTGTCAATTATCTGAGTCTAATCTTTTCAATATGGTTTCCTATTGTTACTTTGATAAGATATAAGTTACTGATATAAGACATACTTTTTTGCCTATTTTTTTAGGATTGTGTATGTATGGTCATGCACTAGCAATTGATGCTGTGCTCATTGTCTCTATTTTCCCTTAAATGGAATGATTCCCTCATTAAACCAAACACATAACTGATATCTCTTTCTTCTGAGGCATAATTTGTTAATTGGTTCAAGTTCCTCATTTGATTAAACACTTGACCATTTATTTTTAGGGGCTATTTGTTAGGTGATAATTTTGTCTCTGTATTTGTGGCCGAAAGTTCGTTTCTTAGTACTTCTTAAGACAAAGTATACAATGATAAAGTATGTTAAATTAATGAAATGATTACAGAAGTTACAAAGCATTAATATAGAGATTGTGTGAATTAGTGGGATATCCTTATACATTACTCATATTATGACATTAATAAGTGGATTCTAATGGATTATAAGGTTACAACTTAAACAGAAAGGGTCATAGAGATATACAGCACAGAACAGACTCTTTTATCTAATTTGTCCATGCCAACCGGATATCCTAAACTAATTTAGTCCCATTTGCCAGCACTTGGCCCATATCCCTCTAAACTTCTATTCATATATACATCCAGATGCCTTTTAAATGTTATAATTGTAGCAGCCTCCAGCATTTCCTCTGGCAGCTCATTCCATACATGCACCACCCCCAGTGAAAACATTTTCCCTGAGGTCCCTTTTAAATTATTCCCCTGTCACCCTACACTTTGCCCTCTAGTTCTGGAGTCCCTCATCCCAGATAAAATACCTTGTCTATTTTCACTATCCATGCCCTTCATAATTTTATAACTTGAATACAAAGATTACATTTAGTCAAATCTAATTGCTTTGTTTCCAAGACACTGGAAACCAATCCAGTGCAGAGTGCAACTCTTTATGATTTTCTTCTTCCAGCAACTTTCTCCTTGTCTTATGCTGTTGCCCAATAAGAATTTAACAAGTTTAGGAGATGTTAATTTGCATTATTCAACCTTGAAAGTTACATGTTGTTATAATCTGACTCCATGAAATGAAAATAAACTAAACAGGGGCCTCTTGTATATTGACATCCTCATTCTGTTCAAAATCCTATGGTTTATTACTTCATCAATTGAGCCTCAGCATAGTCACATGATATTCAATTACTAAAATCCACATCTGTTACAGTTAAATAAAATAACATTTAATTCATGAATATAATTTTATTATATAACTAAACTAATTATGTTTCCCTACTAATCCTACAAAGAGTTGACTTAACCTGTATGTAGTTACTGAGATGTGATCAGCTGTACCCTATTTTCTAAGACAAAAGACCCTTCTGCTGAGACTTATTTATAATTCATCCTTTACCACTTGAAAGACCCTATGCTGACATAAGATGAATTGGTGGCAGCACTCCACCACAACCACAAGTGGTTGGTAACCAGGTATTCTTATCTTGGAAGCTCTATGGAGAGAGTTGATGGATAGGATTTTCTGGATGGCGGTACTTCCCATGTACAAACTGAAGACTTGATGAGAATATATTCCTGTGATCACAGCTGGATGACAGCCATTTTATTCTCTCAAGAAGATTAACTAATTGGAGATTGGACTTCCAGCCTACACCCAGGTTGGCCTAGAGAGTGGTGGTGGATGGGTAAGGACACCTGAAATGTAAAAGAGTCACCTTAATTCCTATCTAAGTTGAGAAATTGAGGTTTTGGGTCTTCAGGAGCTCAACTGGGGTATGATCAAGTGAACCATCCTATGCCTCTCACACTCCACGTAAACTATAGCCTAGCTGAGAGTAGGAAGGCGGGTGAGGATAAGTCACCCAGGGAATTTTACACATTTACATCTACCTGTAAATTCACCACTGAGTTGCGGGAACATTCTGCTTCATGTTTCAGATTTTTGACCCCCATTGATTGGAGCTTCTGATGAAAGATAACCAACTTGGAAAATATAACTGTTTTTCTCTCTCTATAGATCCTATTAGATCCATAAGCATTTCCAGGATTTTGTCTTTTATTTGAAATTACATAAGTTGCAAAATACACCTCTTGTAATCCATACTTTCATGTTTTCAACATTTGTGTAGTTATTTCCAATACTAAAATTAAGGCTGGTATCTTGTCACCAAGTCACCCTTTATTTACACATGCAATATACATGATGCTGACCCAGCTAGCTCAGAGCCAGTGCCTAGAGAAACAGAATCCATGACACTTCTGTTTATGCCTGTCAGCCAGAGCTCCCCTATTGGACCAGTTAAAAGTCCAATAGGGGAGCTCAGTGGGTGGCAAGGTGGCACAGTGGTTAGCACTGCTGCCTCACAGCGCCAGAGACCCGGGTTCAATTCCTGCCTCAGGCAACTGTCTGTGTGAAGTTTGCACATTCTCCCCGTGTCTGAGTGGGTTTGCTCCAGTTTCCTTCCACAGTCCAAAAATGTGCAGGTTAGGTGAATTGGCCAAGCTAAATTGCCCATAGTGTTAGGTGAAGGGGTAAATGTAGGAGAATGGGGTCTGGGTGGGTTGCGCTTCAGTGGGTCTCTGTGGACTTGTTGGGCCGAAGGGCCTGTTTTTACACTGAGGCTTTTCTGTATTAGATTAGATTCAATCAGGGAACTCATATTCCATGAGGTCCACTTGGCTGACCTCATTACAACTGCGACATCCCTCCCTCTCTAAGTCCTGGGATTTACACCCATTCTTTTTCCCATAGTTTATCCTGGGGCATTTGTACACCAGGTCAGACTCGACCTTGGATACTGGCAGTATGTAGCAGATCATAGCCTGCCTCTTCGCCTTAAGCGTCTCAGCTGAAATTCATCACTTTCTTCATGTGGTAACAACATTGAGACTGACTTCTGCTGTGTCCATTTCATCTTAAGAGCTTTCTTCGCTATACAGAGGGGAGAACCCGGGGTCTGACAACCTTGCTAGATGTTCTGAGGGGCAGGATATGTTTTGCTGTTTGCGAAGATGCACCTTTCATGTGTCCATGTGTATTTTCAGGACTGGCCTCTCCCACCTGAACTTTCTACATCACAGGACTTGACCTCACATCTGCCTCAAATCTGGGGGCAGAGTTTCTCCCCAATATCAACTCTGCTGAAGCTGTCCTTGTATTTGTGTGAGGGGTGGTCCTATAATCAAACAGGAACAGGGACAGTTGGGTGTTGAATGAATCTGTAGACTGCTTCTTTAAGCCTGCCTTCAAAGTTTGGACTGCTCTTTCCATCAGCTCATCGGACGATGGATGGTACGGAACTGCCCTTACATGTCGAATACCATTCAACTTTAGGAAATTGTCAAATTCCCTGCTTGGAAATGATAACCCATTGTCTGATTTCAGGGAATCTATGTATTGCAAAAGATGTTTGCAACTTTTCAATCATCGTCCTTGTGTTTACCAAATTAACTCTATACCCGTCCAACCATTTTGAATGGCCATCCATAATGACTAAAAACATTGAGCCCATGAAAGGCAAACCTTATGATGTTCGACTCACTGGTAAAAGTGGAGTGGAGGATTCTTTGCTGGGAATAGCGCACAAAATGTGTTGACTAACTTTACAACACTCCCCTCCCCACTTGCTAGACTGTCCACGGAACACTAAAATCCAGCTCCATTCCTCCCAAACAGCTAAGCATCACCACAATTATGCTTTTAAAACATTATCGGATATTCCAATCGGGGTTGGAAGCCTCATTTCTGATCCTGGTTTTGTTAAAAATTACCCACTTACCTTTTAGATGTATTTTGTACTGGAGATCCTACAGAGACACCTCTGGTTACCTGATCAGGAATCCACAAATCCAGCATCAAAAAATCATCTTAGAACCCAGGCCCCATTTTGTAGGAGTCAGATGCTGAGAGGAGTAGGCACAAAAATTACCCTATGACAGGCAGTCAGATACAGAGTTTGGTTTATTAGAGATGATTAGAATTGATTATTAAATTTTAAAATAATACACAAATTGGTGGTAAAGTTAATAAATTATCTAAAAGGCTATCTAATTAACTAAAATCTTATTAAATAATTCAAACTCATTCAGGATAGTGATGTATCAAGGCTACAGCATGTGGATACTCCTGGATTCCACTGTGATTCTGGGCAGATATGTCTGTTGGAAGTGTTCAATGTTTAATTAGCTTCAACTTAGTTTATGAGCTCGGGGTGAACTACAGCTATTATGATACATAAGGGTGAAGAGAGTTACCTGGATTCTTTGGCAGTGGTGGCAGTCACACTACTTAGGATAGTGTCCTCTGAGATAATCAGTAGTCAGGGACAGGAGATTATGATGGTGTGCAAAGCAAGGAAGTGACCCAGTGGGTAGATTACAGAAGCAAAAACCTTTGCAATTGTCCAAAAGACCTGAGGTTCTTTCAGCCTATTTGGAGGTGAACTGTGGCTGCAGGGTGGATGTGCATATCATGATGGTTTGGTATAGAATCATTTAGGTCAGGGAGCAGCAAGGAATATAGTAGTAATAGGTGATGGTAGAGTGCGGGTGATTGACACCATTCTTTGCAGCAAAAAAATGAGAGTCCAGGCAAGTGCATTGCCTGCCTGCTATCAGGGTTTTGAACAACTGCTCATAGTTGGAAAGGAACTTGCAATGTAAGATACCAATAGCAGAGGTAGAACTAGGAAAGCGGTCATGCAATATTGAATAGATTGCTTGAGATACTAAATTAAAAAGGAGAACCTAAGAATTAGTAATCCCTGGATTTCTACTTGAGCTATGCACAAATTGGCATAACGTCGTAAGATTAGAGATGAATACATAGCTCAAGGACTAGTGTGAGAGAAGTGGGTTCTAATTCATGGACCACCAGCACTATTGTTGGAAAAATAATCTGTACATCTGAACCATGCTGGGTCCAGTGTTTTTGTGAACCACCTAAATGGGGAACTAGAGTCAATTTTAAATAGTGGGGCAAGAGATAGAATGTGGGAAGTTATGGTATATCAAAGGGACAAGCTAGGAGAGATAAATAGTAATTGGCGGGGGGGGGGGGGGAGGGAATGAAGGTCTGAGAATGATCAGAAGCGACAGAGAGAAGCCTCGGAAAATAAAAATCAATAATAGATGATACAAAGATAACAAAAATACAAAACTAAACATTCTGTATCAGAATGCATGTGGCATTCATTTTATAAAAAAAAGTAAATGAATTGGTAGTACAATTGATGTGAATAAATACAATGTGATAGCCATTACAGCCAATGCTTTTGGATGGCAAGGATTAGGTCCACAATACTCAGGGGTAAATGACATTCAAAAAAAATAGGCAGCTGGGTAAAGATGGATAGTAGCACAATTAATCAAGGATGGTATTTGTCTGCAATAGTTTGACATGACCTTGGATCAGCAGATTACAAAGTAGAATTGATTTGGGAGGAGATCAAAAATAAAAGGGGGAAGTAAATCACCAGTGGGAATGGTCTACAAGCTCTCTAACAAAGGTATCTGAAATAACCGCAAAGAGGCTGGTATCCCATCACCAAGTCACCTTTTATTTACTTGTGCGCAGTACACTGGCTGTGGCCAGCCAGATTGGAGTCAGTCAGCTGAATGGAGGAGATTCTAATTTCCTAGTTATATTTTTTTTTAACGGCCGTTTTTATTTTTTTTAAGAGAACCCATGACACTCCTGTTTTTTGTGTGTGCGTGTGCAGGTGTGAGACACAGTGAAAGACAACAGATGTGCAAATCTTTATTCAATTTCCACCACCAGGAAGGAAGGAAACACCAAAGTGGCTAGTGACAAGTAGTGTACTTCATATCAAATGACAATGCTGCGTGATCAAACAGTGAAGGGGAGGACAGGGAAATTTCCTGGTTATATTGGTCAGTCAGGGCTTTCCTTACTGGGATTATTAACTTGAGTCAATCAAGGATCTTGTAATCAACAAGATTCACCTGGTCCCAACTTCCATCCTCCCCAAGTTTGGTGATGTAGACCTGGCCTTTCTCTTTTAGCTTTTCTTGTGACTTTTTTGTGCCAAGTATGGTTCCTCTGGTTTGGACTCTGACACAGGTGCTGTATACCAGACCATAGCTCATCTCTTGTGTCTGAAGTATCTTGGGAGAGATTCCTCCTCCTCTTCCAGCAGTAGCGATATCGAGGCTGCATCCATCTCAGACTCCTCGACAGCAGATGGAGAAAGTACACCTATGGTTTCTGACATACATTCTGGTTGTTTTGACTGCCAGATATATTTTGCTCCTGCCCCATTTGTGAGGTAACAGCTTTGAAATGATGAAATGTTTGATCCAGACCACCTCACCTACCTGAACTTTGCAAATTATGGGACCTGATCTCGCATTAACCTCCCTCTTTACCCATACACAGCTATTTCCATAGTTCTTGCATCGAACTTCATCCCCTAAATTAAATTGTCTCTTTTACTTAAAGGAGGCAATTGGCCAGCATTGGTATTCCTGTTGCCATTTCAAACTGCCCCCCAGCTCTGGAGATAAAAGGCTTAATCTGATGAGACATCATCTTCCCATCAGCAACTCTGCTGGAGCTATCCCTATTGTTCCATGAGGAGTGGTTTTATAATCAAACAGGAACTCGGATAGTTTGGTATCAATTGATGCTGTAGGCTGCTTGTTTAAACCTGCCTTTAACATTAGGACCGCTCCTTCTGCCAGACCATTGGACAATAGATGGTATGGAGCTGTCCTTGTGTGCTGAATGCTATTTAAAACTCAAATTTCCTGCCAGTAAATGACATCCCATTGTACGTGACTAATACTTCAGGGAGACTATACATCACGAACAATGATCACAGCTTGTCGATGGTCATCCCTGAGTTTGCTGAATGAACTTTATTCACATCCAACACTTTGAATGCGTGTCCACAATGACCAGGAACATTGAGTCCATGAAAGGATTGGCATAGTCAACATGTAACAGAGTCCAGATTTTACCAAGCCATTGCCATGAGTGGGGGGTACCACTGATGGTAATCTTTATTCCTGTTTGCACTCTGGACACTGCCCCACCAACACAGTTATCTCGGCATCAAACCCTGCCCACCAGAAATAGCTTCTTGCTAGCATATTCATCTTGGAAACCCCTGGATGACCCTAGTTGAGTTCAACCAGTATCTGGTGGTGATCTTGACTAGGAACAGACACCCTTGCTCCTAATTAATAGGATGCCATCCTCTACAGTGATCTGGTCTTGGCCTGTTAAAGGTTTCAGTTCTAGTTGAGAGGCCCCTTCCGTTTCACTAGTTCACAAGCCTTTTCTGTCCACAGTTGGATATTGTCAGCAGTGACTAAAAGGGTGGCCAGAAAGTTTAAAATCAAAACAGACTCTTCCAGGGGAGCCACCGCTGGTGGAATATCTGCCAGTGAGAGTTGGCTGAAGGCACCCGCATTAGCCATTTGGCTTCCTAGACAGTGTTCTAACTTGTACACTGAGAATAAGGACCCAATGCTGAAATCTTCCAGAAGCTATGGGTGGCACTGCCTTTTCTTCCTTCAGTAGCTCTAGGGCTTTGTGAGCTGTTATGATAGATGCCTGTCTGTACAGGTACTAGTGGAACTTCCTCGCACTATAGATGACTGCTAAACCCTCCTTCTTTAACTGGGCATATTGGTGTTCAGCGTCAGTCAAAGTCAGAAGGCTATACTATTGGGCATTCCTCTTCTTTGGGCCACTGGTGAGCCAACACTACCCAGATACTACACAGGGAGACATCTGTCAGCATTACCTCTGGCTTTGGATCATAGTGAGCCAACACCTTACATGACAGCTGCTTTTTCACTTCCATAAAGGCCATTTCTTTGCTATGTGACCATTTCCAAGGCTGACCCTTTTTCAATAACAGGTGTAAGGGTGCCAAGTTGGAGGGTAGGGCACATAAAATTCCTGTAATACTTCACTAACCCAAGGAAAGACCAAAGTTCAGGTACAGCTGAGAGAGCCAGGGGATCATTTGATCACCCTCACTATCTGCCAATGGGTGTTACCCAGTTTTGTTAACTGTAATTAAAGTAGGTAACTTAGGGCACCTGGAATACATTTTTTTCCCTTCCAAGATGAACACCCACCTGGGAGAAACATTTAAGCACTATGTCCAAGTTCTCCAAGTGCTCTGTAGTGGTATTTCCTGTTATTAGTACATCATCCAGATAAATAGCAACCTGGCTAGCCCTTATAAATGAATTGATATTGTAAACTGCAGAGACTATTGCCAAAACCAGAGTCCACAATAGAGGGCAGAGTCCACTCCTGAATGCAGTAAACTCATCCCACAATGCACACACAGGTGTTCAGTCTCCATACAGGCCTGGCCCCTTCATAAAGAACTAGGCTCACTCTCAGGAACACCATACATTTTAAAGATGCAGTTAATTCTCACAGGTTTGGTCCACTTGCAAAGGCAGCATTTGCTCACCTCCCAGCACACACAGGTGTTCAGTCTTTACAGAGGCCTCATAATCCACAAAGGGCCAGGCCTACCCAAACAGGAACAGCTCCTCTGGAAAGATGTATTTTCTCACAGGGGCTCAGTCCAAAACACCAAAAAAAAACAAGAATACAAGGGCTAAGCCCTGCCACAAAAAAAAATCAACATTGTCCTTTTCTCAAAGTAAGAGAGAAAAGAGTAATACATAGGCTGTACCCAGCCAGTGAAACAACAGCTCCATAATGAGGGCTGAATTACACCTGAAACATATTGACTGGGTAGATCAGGCAGCTTAGAAATCAGTCCTCAATAAAATAACAAAACTGGCTTTGTAAACCAGCCAGTTTAGGAATCAGGTGCTTTTTTTCCCCCAACAACAGCAATAACATACTGACTATGGCACAGAGCCAATCCCCTGACCTGAGAAGATTCTAAATCTTCTGGTTATATTGGTTAGCCAGGGCTTTCCTGATTGGCTCAGGTTAACAACCCCAATCAAGGATCTCACAGTCAACAAGATCCACCTGGTTCCAATCAGTACAGTGCTGCAAATGTGTTGCTGGAAAAGCGCAGCAGGTCAGGCAGCATCCAAGGAGCAGGAGAATCGACGTTTCGAGCATGAGCCCTTCTTCAGCTCATGCCCGAAACGTTGATTCTCCTGCTCCTTGGATGCTGCTGCCTGACCTGCTGTGCTTTTCCAGCAACACATTTTCAGCTCTGATCTCCAGCATCTGCAGTCCTCACTTTCTCCAATCAGTACAGTATCTAAAAAGAAAATGTGTAAATAATGTGAGTGTTGGTCCTCCACACAGAGAAAACAGGGAATGGATCATACATAATGGTGGCTGAAATGAATAAATATTTTGCTACTATCTGTACCACAGAGGATACAAAAAACATTCCAGTGATAGCTCTAAGTCAGGAGTTGGAAGGGAAGAGGAATGTAACTAAGTTACAATCACAAGGGAAATGGTAATAGCAAACTGATAAAGATCTAGATGAACAAGTCTGAGTTCTGATTAATTTCATCCTACGGTATTAAAAGAGGTTGTTAATGAGACAATATATGCAGTGGGGTGAATTTTCCAAAATTCCCTACCTTAAGGAAATGTTTCATTGGACTGCAAAGTAATGAATAAGATCCCTCTACACAGGAGGGGTGGCAGTGAAAACAGGAAAACAGACAAGCTAGCATAACATCTGTTATATAAATATGTTAAGAATTAATCATTAAAGAGATTGTAGCTGCTCACTTTGAAAAATTCAAGGTAATCAGGCTTCATCAGAGAAATCATGTTTAAACAAATAATTAAAGGTCTTTTGAAGGAATACCATGTGGAATGGATTAAAAGAAACCTGTAGATGTATTATATTTGAATTTATACAAGGCATTTTATAAGGTGCCACATCAAATGTTATTTCAAACAATTAAAGCTCATGTAATAGGAGGTAACATATCAGTATTGATATAAGATTGTCTGGCTTGAGAAAACAGTAAGAATGCAGAAATGGATCTTTGATTAGCAAGATGTGAGAAATGGAATCCAGCATGGGTCTACCCTAGGCTCTCAACTTTTTACAACTTGCATCAATAACTTAGACGAGAGCAGGTACCTAAATTTGTAAAAGACACCAAGATAGGAAAATATATTGTGAAGAAAACATGAAGTAGTTGTTGATGGATATAGATAGATTGAGTGAATGGTCAAAAATCTTGCAAAGTATAATGTGAGAAAATGTGATGTTGTTCATTTTGTCAGGAAGAATGAAAAAGCAAAGATTTACTTAAGTGGAAAATGACTGTAGAATTCCGAGAGGCAGAGGGAGTTCGGTGTTCTGGTGCATCAGTCCCAAAAAGTTAATATGCAGGCACATAATTAAGGAGGCTAATACAATACTATTCTTTATTGAGAGGAATTGCACATAAACGTAAGGATCAAAAACAGAAATTACTGGAAAAACTCAGCAGGTCTGGCAGCATGTGCGGAGAGATATCAGAGTTAATGTTTCAGTCCATTGACTCTTCCTCAGAACTGGGTTTTGCCAGTTTTACCAACACAAATATTACCAGACCTGCTGAGCTGTTTCAGCAATTTCTGCTTTTTGTTTCTGATATCCAGCATCCACAGTTCTTTCAGTTTTTATAAAAGTAAAGATATTATGCTTCAGTTATACATGGTATTGGTATGTGACCACATCCTGAATGCTATATCCAGACTAGGTCTCCTTATTCAAGGAAAGGTGTAAGTACATTGGAGGCAGTTCAGAGAAGGTTTACTAGATTGATACCCTGGAATCGGCAGGTTCTGTTAAGTGTATTCAGTCTGGCCCTTTGCCACTGAAGTTGAGCAGGGTGAAGGGTGACTTGTTTGAAGCGTGTAAGATTCTGAATGGTCTTGACAAAATGGACATGAAAGGAAAGTTTACTCTTGTTTGTCATTCCAGAATGAGGGTGCGCTATTTTAAAAGTAGGAATTTTCCTTTCATGAAAGAGATGAGCAAAATTTTGTTAGAGCACATTTTCAATGGAGCAATATTCCAAAAGGAGAGAGGGTAAAAGGAGTTTTGTTTTATTTATTCAAGGGATATAGGCTTCACTGGTTGAGCCAGCATTTGAGCTATGGGGAGAGGCTGAACAGGCTGGGACTGTTTTCCTTGGAGCATCGGAGGCTGAGAAGTTTACAAAATTATGAGGGGCATGGATAGGTTAAATAGGCAAATTCTTTTCCCTGGGATTGGGGAGTCCAGAACTAGAGGGCATAGGTTTAGGGTGAGAGGGGAAAGATATAAAAGAGGCCTAAGGGGCAACTTTTTCACACAGAGGGTGGTACGTGTATGGAATGAGCTGCCAGAGGATGTGGTGGAGGCTGGTACAATTGCAACATTTAAGATGCATTTGGATAGGTATAGGAACAGGAAGGGTTTGGAGGGATATGGGCCGGGTGCTGGCAGGTGGGACTAGATTGGGTTGGGACATCTGGTCAGCATGGACCGAAGGGTCTGTTTCCATGTTGTACATCTCTGACAGTGATCTGTTAGACCAATTTTAGAGGGCAGCTAAGTGTCAACTACACGATTACAGGTCTGGATGTAGGCCCGCTCAGGTAAAGGTGACACATTTCCTTGCTAAAAGGACATGAATGAACCAGATGGGTTTTTAATGAAAATTAATAATCATTGCCTAGCTTTTAATTCCAGATTTTTATTAAATTCAAATAATACCTACTGTCATGACGAGATTCAAACCCGCATATGCAGAGCATCAATCTAGGTTCTGGATTGCTAGTCAAGTGACATTACAACTTTACCACTACCTCTCCTCATTTAATATTGTCAATGTAATAAATGATATGAAATAAAATCAGAAAGTACTGAAAAGCTGGACAAACCAGCCAGCATCTGAGGGTATAGTCTATGGTCCTTTCCATCAGACTTCATGTTTGCTTTATCTGCAAATGGCAATTTTTTTTTACTATTCATCTAATCACTGAAATGGTAAGCACAATTAATGTAAGAATGTTTGATAGATCATTATCCTAAATTGTTTGTGTATACATAATTATCACATAATTTACTTTAAGATAGGCATAGGGTCACTGAAATACAACATTGTTGTAAAGAAAATAAAGAACAGGTCTTGTGAATTATCTTTCAGTTGAACAAAAACTAAAATGAGCAAATACTTTTTTTTTCATTAAATCTTTCTTCCTTTAAAGCTTTTACTGCAATTCCAAAAGCATTAAAGTGGGTGACCTGTGGAGATCCATTACCAACTGAAAGACAGATAGCTTTTAATATCACATCATGTCTTCACTTGGAATTTAAGAAACTTCCTCTTCAGTTATATTAAGACAACATTTTCAAAAGTTTATGTTGGAAAATTACTGCTGCTTCATGAAATTTCTCTGATTCTCTTTGCAAAATTGTTATTTCTTTTGAAAGATTTACATCTTGAAATTGGATTTTTTTTCATGGCATGTGGGAAATATTGGTTGGGTCAGTATTTATTCCCCATCTCTAGTTGCCTTTGAGAAAGTAGTGGTGAGCTGCCTTCTTGAACCACTGCAGTCTATTTGTTGTGGCTAGGGTTAGAGTTAGTGCTAATAGAGAGACCGTTCCAGAATTTTAACTCAACAACACTGAAGGATTGGTGATATTGTTCTGATGGTGAATGGCTTAGAGGGAAACTTGCAGGTGATAGTGTTCCTATGTAAAAAGCATCCTTGTCTTTCCAGATGGTAGTGGTCATGGGTTTGGAAGCTGCCATCTAAAGAGTTTTAGTGAATTTCTGTTGCGCATCTTGTAGATGGTAAACAATGCTGCGACTGAGCATTGGTGATGGAAGGAGTGAATGTTTGTGGATATGGTGTCAATTGAGTGGGTGGCTTTGTCCTGGATGGTGTCAAGCTTCTTGAGTAGAATTGGAGTTGCACCCATCCAACCAAGAGGAGAGTATTCCAGCACACTTCTGACTTTTGATTTGTAGATAATGGACAGGTTGTAGAAAGTTGGGAGATGTATTACTCACTGCAGGATTCCTAGCTTCTGACCTGCTCTAGCAGATGTTGAATTTATATGATTCGTCCAATGGTAACCCAAGGATGTTGAAAGTAAAGGATTCAACAATGGTTGTGCCATTGAATGTCAAGAGGTGATAGATAATCTTTCCTTGGAGTTGGTCATTGCCTGGATTTGTTTGGACAGGCATCATACCTAGATAAATATGTTATGGTTCAAAAGTAGACATTGGTAAGCATATTTCATTCAGTGTGTATATTTTACGGTAATTATTTCATAGTATACAAAATAAGTATATACATTTTGCATCATCTTTAAAGTTTCAAAAATTGGTATGCATTAGTTCATCTGTGCTTTCACCTTTCATCCTTCACATAAGGTGACTCTGGAACTATTAGCAAAAGAACAGCACAGGTTTAGGTTGCATGTGTGTTATAAGAGGACACTGAAGCTGTTCCAAGACAGAAAATATTGCATTTGCTATGAGGTCACCCTTGTGACATGAGACCTTGCATTGATGGTCATTGCCACAAAGGGGAGCTATTGCTAATGGTTCACTTATCATTTAATTTTTTTTACAAAATCACAAATATTATGGCACCGAAGAGGCTTTTCAGCCCATCAAAAGACAAGCTCTTCAAAAGACCATCATTACCTGCTGCACATTTCCTGCCTTTTGTCCCTACCCCTGCATATTATTTCTATTTAAATAATCATCCAATGCCCTCTTGAAGGCCTCAATTGAACTAGGGGTCCATCAAACTTCACAGAAATGCATTTCCCTTACCACTCTGTTTTTCAGAGTTAAAGATTCAGAGATCCCACACAGCTCTCCAGTGGGTCCTTGGAAGCAGCCAATTGGATAAAGATTTAATGCAGTTATCACCCCTTCATATTTAGAGTCCCACTTCAGCAGGTGACACAGTTCAGTGATGTCCCGGGACACCCTCAGCCATGTGATGCAAAGTAGCTTGCTCATTTGGAAGGAATGGCATCAAGGATGAAAAACTGGGATTCCTGTACATTCTCCAAGTACTGAGGGGATTTCCATTGTGAGTTCTTAATGTAGAGGCTGATCGGTTGCTGCTGATCCTGGGCTTGCTGGCACATTTGTTCCTCCCCAATTTCTCTGTGTCTTAGTTGCACCAAGGTTACAGGGATGTTAACACCAGTTGTGGCTGGATCTGTTGGTCATGGTGCCAATGAACAGACCTGCAGAATATCAAGTTCTTTGTAATGTGAGCAGTGAACAACTGCATCAAATATAAATGAGAGTTTAGCATGGTCCCTGATATAATGGGACATGGAATGCTGACAAAGAGAGCCAGTTGATACTTCTACATGGACCTTTGACATAGTGGACCTTATTCTGAATATGCAGCACCAGCCAGGTCGCACAAATACATTAAGAGATTGTAAGTGTGGGAAGATTATTGAAACCTTCTTCCTTGAGCACCCACCTTTTCACATTGCTCAAACAAGACTGCATATAAGAGCAAATTGGCAAATATTTACAGTTCAACATGATAACAAATCAGCTGCACACCCTGTGTGCTGCATTATGAATTGTAGCACACAGGGATACCTTTAAAGTCACCTTTAATTACTTCTGCTTCACAGAGATGCCTATGATCAAACTGTAATGACCAATGCTTATGACAAGGATTGTATTCAACAAATTTGATCATCTCACTGTGTGTGGAATTCTATGATTACCAATATCTTAAATCTATACTGTGTAATTTCCAGGTGCAATTGTCCTTTGAAGGGCCTCACATTACCCAAAAGTACAGTTCGCATCCTCAGACAGAAAGGAATATGCTTACTCTGCCCTTTTCTGCATGTAGTCATAGCCATTTCTTATTTCCATTGCAGATTTGCAATTCGGATGATGATGGAAGGCAACATAAGTTGTACTTTCCACACTGCATTGCAGGCTCAGTCTGATTTAATCTAGGGAAAACCTCCAAAGTCGTCATGTTTCATTCTTCTTGCAATCCCTGTTGACTGCTTCAGTTTTAAGTTAAAAATCACACAACACCAGGTTATAGTCCAACAGGTTTAATTGGAAGCACACTAGCTTTTGGAGCGACGCTCCTTCATCAGGTGGTTATGGAGGGCTCGATCGTAACACAGAATTTATAGTAAAAATTTGCAGTGTGATGTAACTGAAATTATACATTGAAGAATTGATTGCCTGTTAAGCCTTTCATCTGTTAGAATACAGTGATAGTTTCACTTCTTTCATGTGTAAATCACAAAACCCTTTTTTTTAAAGTTGCATTCTCGGGTTAGCTGTTAACAATGGTGATAGCTGGACAATATGTTGAAGGTATTAGCCCCCTGTGTTCTGTCTATGACCTGATGTTTAGATTGATTCCAATCTAAAAAGTGAGATAACAGAGTTTTACATAAATTCATGCAGTTATTGAGTTCAGAGTTCTACATGAATGTATATAGTTTTTGAGCAAAGTGCAATGTAACTCTGCAAGTACAAAAAAATTCACCACACAAAATATGTGTGCATGTGGGTCTTTGCCTGTCTGTCTGGGGTGAGAGTATGAGCAGAGTGTCTTAAGTCTGCGAGGGGGTGCATGTGTGGGAGTGTGTGTGTCTATAAGGGTGTGTGTGTGTGTGTGTGTGTGTGTGTGTGTGTGTGTGTGTGTGTGTGTGTGTGTGTGTGTGTGTGTGTGTGTGTGTGTGTGTGTGTGTGTGTGTGTGTGTGTGTGTGTAGTGCAATGGTGATCACCTGTAATATCACATGAACCCAAGGTCCCGGTTGAGGCCCTCCCTATGGGTACCGAACTTAGCTATCAGCCTCTGCTTGGCCACTTTCCTCTGCTGCCTGTCCCGAAGTCCACCTTGGAGGATGATCACCCGAAGATCCGAGGCTGAATGTCCTGGGCCACTGAAGTGTTCCCCAACTGGGAGGGAACCCTCCTTTCTGTTGATTGTTGTGCGGTGCCTATTCATCCATTGTCGTAGCCTTTGCTCGGTTTCCCCAATGTACCATGCCTCCGGGCATCCTTGCCTGCAACGTATAAGATAGACAATGTTGGCTGAATCACATGAGTACCTGCCATGTACAAGATGGGAGGTGTTCCCACGCGTAATAGTGGTATCTATGCCCACAATTTGACACGTCTTACAGCGTCCACCGTGACAGGGTTGTATGGAGTTGTCCTGAGAGCCGGGCCGTTTGCTACAAACAATGATCTGTTTGAGGTTTGGCGGTTGTTTAAAGGCAAGCAGTGGAGGTGTGGGGAAGGTCTTGGTGAGGTGCTCATCCTCATTGATAATGTGTTGCAGGTCATGAAGAACATGGCGTAATTTTTCAGCCCCTGGGAAGTACTGAACAACGAAGGGTACCCTGTCGGTTGCAGCCCGTGTCTGTCTCCTGAGGAATCTGTTCTATTCTGAATGACAACGGCTCCTCCTTAATCTGCTGGTTTGATGACAATGTTGTGATTGGTGTTGAGAGCCTGGATGGCATTGCGTTGGGAATGGGTGATGTTTTGCTCTACCTATGGACAAGCCCTATGCATACACCGGATCTGCTCAGATAAGGAGGAACGTGACGGACACCTAGAAGTACTCAAGGATGCCCTCACAAGAACGGGGTACGATGCTCAACTCATCGACTGCCAGTTCTGATGTGCCACAGCAAGGAACCGTAATGACCTCCTCAGGAGACAGACACGGGCTGCAACCGACAAGGTACCCTTCATTGTTCAGTACTTCCCAGGGGCTGAAACATTATGCCATGTTCTTCGTGACCTGCAACACATTATCAATGAGGATGAGCACCTCACCAAGACCTTCCCAACACCTCCACTACTTGCCTTTAAAGAACTGCCAAACCTCAAACAGATCATTGTTCGTAGCAAACTGCCCAGCTCTCAGGACAACTCCATACAACCCTGTCACGGTGGACGCTGCAAGACGTGTCAGATTGTGGGCATAGATACCACTATTACGCGTGGGAACACCTCCCACCTTGTACATGGCAGGTACTCATGTGACTCAGCCAACATTTTCTATCTTATACGTTGCAGGCAAGGATGCCCGGAGGCATGGTACATTGGGGAAACCGAGCAAAGGCTACGACAACGGATGAATGGGCACCGCACAACTATCATCAGACAGGAGGGTTCCCTCCCAGTTGGGGAACACTTCAGTGGTCCAGGACATTCAGCCTCAGACCTTCGGGTGACCATCCTCCAAGGTGGACTTCGGGACAGGCAGCAGAGGAAAGTGGCCGAGCAGAGCCTGATAGCTAAGTTTGGTACGCATAGGGAGGACCTCAACCGGGACGTTGGGTTCATGTGACATTACAGGTGATCATCATTGCACTACACACACAGATATTCCTACACACATACACACACTCATATATACACACACACACACACAATCATACACAGGTACACACAGAAGCGCACATAGACACACATGCACACCCTCACAGACTTAAGACACTCTGCACTCACTATACATACACACACACACACTCTCACAGTCTCACACACTCACACACTCACACACTCTCTCTCACACTCTCAACCCCCACCCCAGACAGACACACACACAAAGACCTATATGCACACATATATTTTGTGCGGTGAATTTTTTTGTACTTGCAGTTACATTGCACTTTGCTCAAAAACCACATACATTCATGTAGAACTCTGAGTTCAAAAACTGCATGAATTTATGTAAATCTTTGTTGTCTCACTTTTTAGATTGGAATCAATCTAAATATCAGGTCATAGACAGAGAACACAGGGGGCTAACACCTTCAACATATTGTCTTGCTATTGTTAATGTCTTCACCATTGTTAACAGCTAACCCGAGAATGCAACTTTTTAAAAAAAAGGGTTTTGTGATTTACAGATGAAAGAAGTGAAACTATCACTGTATTCTAATAGATGAAAGGCTTAACAGACAATCAATTTTTCAATGTATAATTTCAGTTACATCACACTGCAAATTTTTGCTATAAATTCTGTGTTCGATCGAGCCCTCCACAATCACCTGATGAAGGAGCGTCGCTCCGAAAGCTAGTGTGCTTCCAATTAAACCTGTTGGACTATAATGTGGTATTGTGTGATTTTTTACTTTGTACACCCCAGTCCAACACCGGCATCTCCGAATCATGGCTTCAGTTTTAAGCTTCAACACATTTCCACACACTTCTTTCATTTAAATCTTCATCTCTCACCATTGCACTCTGAGCCTCAGACTTATCATTTAGTCATGCCAACTATCTTGCTGCAATGTCCATCTGTTGAAGCCATATTAGTGGCAACTATTGATTATTGTTGTTCCCTTTACATCCAGTTTGCTGCCTCCAATCCCCACAATTGAGTTATCCATATTACCCACCAGATCAGTCGTTCCTTCTCTTGACTTTCAGTGAACAGAGCCCCAGGATGGATTGTGTCCCAGCCCCCTTGCTTGACTGCCTTGAAACAACAGCCCTGACTGATCCATGACCAGACTTTGAATGACGTCTGAGCAGCTCTCAAATGACTTACGGCTAATCCTTTGTCAGCATCTCTTGGACAGTCTTCAGTATTCAATATGTTCTTGGGATTCCGGGGAAGCAAGGAAAGTTGCTTACCTTCAGCTAAAGGCACATTAAAATTTTCTTTCGGAGCTTGTTAATTGTGAGATCAGCATTACAAGTTTTAACGGTGTTTTCAGAAAACCTAAAACAACCTGGTGCACATTAGTACACAGTTGTCAAGTTCACTGTGGAACAGCAGAAAAGTGATCCTTTAATGCTTAAGATCATTAGACCCTGGAGTATCTTGTGTCAAATCGTGTGCACAATCTCAGTTTCACACTTCATTTCATGGTTTTATATTGTTGACACTCTGAGAACTGTCTGCTTTGATTGGCAAGGCAGTGGCAGGCTGCAACATGGCTGGTACTTGCCTTTGCTGCTGATGCAGAGCTGGAGGCATTCAGTGACACTAATTACCGTCAAATTCTCCTGTTCAATCAGGACATTAACATTCAAAAATAGAATCAAATGTGCAGAACGGTTGAAACCCGTGACCCAGAATTCCTCCAGATATTGAGTTGCTGCCCACACTTTGGCTTGCAGTTGTACCAGTCTAATACTCAGATTATGATGTGCAGTATCCTGTTCCATGGAGAAATTAGAGACTTACATTCAGCTTGCAGATTTTCTGGACTAGTATCCAGTCATCTTTGAAATGTATGTCAATAGATTACTGATGTCATTTATATCATAATCAGGAGCAAGGACAGAGTTTGCTTTAAATGATTGTCTTATTGGCTGGTCTTACACAACAACCTTACTGCAATTTATTTCTAGAATATGTGAAGATATCTATACTCACCTACTGGAACAACAACATTTAAAGATAGTCAAGGAAGTGCTGGAAAACATTTTCCACTCTTTTTGGTTTCATGTTTTATGCAGCTATTTTGATCTGCAATTTAAAACAATTGATAATAAAAAGGTTTTCTGATGGAGAGATTGGCTTTGAACAAGTTTTAGAAATCAGATATTGCAGTAAAATCTTCTATAATTGATGTAAGGAGAGATGCCAGCATTCTACAGTGTCCTTGATAAAAACACAGTGGAGATGTAATGAGCGTCTTAAATAACTAAAGATCAATAACAAGAAACTGTGGAAGACTTAATGTCAGTATGATTTTAAATTGTAAAAGATTGAGGGCTCCAGAAGCAAGTTATTTCAGATTAAAACTAAATTTACTGTTGGGTGTCATGGTGGTACAATGCAGTGAGAAAATAAATCTTTAAACGAGTTATAGGATTGATGAGTTGTGAAAATATCAAACACTCTGCATTTATTTAGGAGATATATCTGAGATGATATCTTTAGTCATTTGTTTGTCATTCTGAGCAGAGATTAGCATCATTTAATTTTCTTCCCAATGGACAGTATAGAGTTCATTAGTGGGAGTGATATTGAATGCAATGTCAGGGATGGAATGTTGGAACTAAACAAGACATTAGATAGAGCTGAAAATTTGTTGCTGGAAAAGCGCTGCAGGTCAGGCAGCATCCAAGGAGCAGGAGAATCGACGTTTCGGGCATAAGCCCTTCTTCAACCCTTCCTGAAGACCTGCAGCCCTTTTCCAGCAACACATTTTCAGCTCTGATCTCCACATCTGCAGTCCTCACTTTCTCCTCGAAGACATTAAATAGGCCATAGCTGGAGTTTATGTACAGTCCTGAATACCACACTTATAGGAAGGACAATAACTGCTCTAGGTTAAAAAATCACACAACACAAGGTTACAGTCCAACAGGTTTATTTGGAAGTACTAGCTCTTAGAGCGCTGCTCCTTCATCAGATAACTAGCGGGGCATGATCATAAGACAGAATTTATAGCAGAAGATCAGTGTCCTGCAATTAAAACGATATATTGAACCAACCTAGATTGCTGTTTAGTCTTTCATCTTTTAGAATGGGTTGCAGGTTTTGGTTCATTAATATGTAAATCCCAGAACTTCTTTTAAAACACATTCTCGAGATAACTTAAGGTTTTATTTAAAAAAAGGTGATATCTCAGTGCAGACAATGTATTAACATTTTATAAATTCCTACTTTGGATTTAGAACCAGTCTGACTCAACATTGGAATACAGACAGACTCAAACCTCACACTTTTAATACATTGTAATGCGAGGTGTTGCTCCTTTAAGAGAGCTGGTTAGGTGGCTTGCAATGGTAGAATTGGGGGCTCAGTCTAGAACCAGCTGTGGATACATGAGTATCTAAAATAAAGTGTTTCTGTTCAGAATTTTACAAGTGTTACTGTTGTGTATACTTCCTGGTTCCTAACGAAGTACAAATTTAACAGTATAATTCCAGCGACCAGAGAATTCTCCCCCGATTCCCAATGATTCTAGTTTTTCTTGGACTTCTTGATGTCATGCTCAGTCAAATGTGCCTTTAATGTCAAGGACAGACATTCTCACCTCCCCTCTGGAGTTAGCTCTTTTGTCTATTTTTGAACCAAGACTGTAACAAATATTGTTCCACTCAGTGCACCCCAAAATTCCCAGTCTACAATAATTACCATTCAAAGTAACCTTTGCATGAAATATTGGATGGTTTATTTAATAAAGTCAATTAATCATCCTTGTGTGTTCTGCAAGAGAAAGGGAATTGTGTTAACTGTTACAATGTGCTTGGCAACCTACCAGAGTTAAATAGCTAGCAAGATTTAAAAGGTAAGAGATGTGCGCGTAAGACTTAAAACATTAAGTGCTTGTGGGTAAGTGAGGATATCAATGTTAGGTATGTGTTATGAATGATAGAGAATATTGGTAGGTGAATGAAGGACATGTATGGAATGGTTAAATATGTATGGCTAGCTTTAAGTAGTAGAAAGTGCGGACTGCAGATGCTGGAGATCACAGCTGAAAAATGTGTTGCTGGAAAAGCGCAGCAGGTCAGGCAGCATCCAAGGAGCAGGAGAATCGACGTTTTGGGCATAAGCCCTTCTTCAGGAATGAGGAGGGTGTGCCAAGCAGGCTAAGATAAAAGATAGGGAGGAGGAACTTGGGGGAGGGGCGTTGGGAATGTGATAGGTGGAAGGAGATTAAGGTGAGGGTGATAGGCCGGAGAAGGGATGGGGGCGGAGAGGTCGGGAAGAAGATTGCAGGTCAAGAAGGTGGTGCTGAGTCTGAGGGTTGGGACGGAGATAAGGTGGGGGGAGGGGAAATGAGGAAGCTGGAGAAATCTGCGTTCATCCCTTTGGTTGGAGGGTTCCTAGGCGGAAGATGAGGCACTCTTCCTCCAGGCGTCGTGTTGCCATGGTCTGGCGAAGGAGGAGGCCAAGGACCTGCATGTCCTTGGCGGAGTGGGAGGGGGAGTTAAAGTGTTCAGCCACAGGGCGGTTGGGTTGGTTGGTGCGGGTGGCCCAGAGGTGTTCTCTGAAAAGTTCCGCAAGTAGGCGGCCTGTCTCCCCACTATAGAGGAGGCCACATCGGGTGCAGCGGATACAGTAAATGATGTGTGTGGAGGTGCAGGTGAATTTGTGATGGATATGGAAGGATCCCTTGGGGCCTTGGAGAGAAGTGAGGGGGGAGGTGTGCGCGCAAGTTTTGCATTTCTTGCGGTTGCAGGGGAAGGTGCCGGGAGTGGAGGTTGGGTTGGTGTGGGGTGTGGACCTGATGAGGGAGTCGTGGAGGGACTGGTCTCTCTGGAACACTGATAGGGGAGGGGAGGGAAATATATCCTTGGTGGTGGGGTCTGTTTGGAGGTGGCGGAAATGACGAAGGATGTATCTGGAGGTCGGTGGGGTGGTAGGTGAGGACCAGTGGGGTTCTGTCCTGATGGCGATTGGAGGGGCGGGGTTCAAGGGCGGAGGAGATGCAGTGGAGAGCATCGTCGACCATCATGCTCCAACACTGAATGTATTATGTTGGTCTGGACCTGGACCCAGAAATCTGTATTGCCAACTACCAATCCGATCATGAGCTGCCCTCTTTCAAAACAATACATCTATGGCAGGGAACTGGCATGGATGCACCAAATCACAGGCTTTTCCACCCTACAGTAGACGCCAAACATTTTGAAAATCCAACCCCATCACTTTAGCATCAGTACAATAGAATTCATAAAATCACAATAGACTGTTTAATGGGCTTCCGGTACCTGGATTGATTTGGGAGTTTCCTTAATATAATATGAATGAACATTGCTTTGTGCTGCATGAGAGGAACAAGGACAGTTAGAATTGAAATTGAAAAGGATCAGAAGAGCCAGAATTTAGGAGATGGCACAGGGCAGGGTGACACTAGACACATTGACACACAAGATGGCTGCTGAGCCATAAATTGGCTACTTGACACAAGATGGCTGCCGGACCACACTATGGAAAGAGACAGCAGAGCAAACACCGACACTGCCTGGGGCCACCAGAATGTCAGCACAATGCACTCACAACCTAATTGAATAGTTTAAGGCGGGTAGGGGAGAGAATACACGTGTAGCATATATTGCCCGCTGAAGTGTCTGGGTCCAGCCAACACCTTTGATAGAAATGCTAACAGTTTGATATGGACTCATTACAAGGTGCTAATAGCCAGGGCTGCAGCAACTGTCCCTTTCAGGAAGAGTGATTAGCGCCCATTACTACAGCAATGGACTTCTGCGCAGACATCGAAACTGACACTGTCTGCACTAAAACTGATAACGACTGCACTGAAATTAACAAAGGCTGAGCTGGAACTGACAATGACTGCATTGACTACTGGATTAGTGGTGCTGGAGGAGCACAGCAGTTCAGGCAGCATCCAAGTAGCTTCGAAATCGACGTTTCGGACAAAAGCCCTTCATCAGGAATACCTGGATCGAATGACGACATCGAAACTATCAATGATTTGGCAATGTTTACAACAAACAAACTATGTTACAGAGACAACAACCTCATCACTGACCTATTATATCACAAAATGTACAACGGTATCTTGACATGTGCTTCGGGTTGAGAGAAGCTGACCACTGTGCTATTGGTGTCTATCTCTCCCCGGAGATCCGGTATTTCCTTGTACAATAAACTCTGTCGCTGAATCCCGACTCTGACTCCGAGGCTGGTGATTTTCCCCACAACAATAGATGTGAAAAATTGAAAGAGAAATTGCAAATCAACAGTGTAGTCTGATTAGAACCAGGAATGAGAGTTGTAAGGATACAGAAAATATCAGTGATATTATGCTGTATTTCACACAAGGTTCTTGAGTTGTTGTCAACTAAAGAAACCAATTCATCATGAATGGATAATGTAAATAGGTAAGTAGCTTGAAGTTTTACTCAAGTAACCTTTTAGGAAGGTGGGTGAAGCTTTCCTCAGAAGATTAGGTGAGGTAGATGGAAACTTTGACAGGCATGTTGTACAATCTATAGAAGTAACAAATTTGTTTGAATGAAGTTATTGGGAATGTGAGTTGCAAATTTTAACACATCCGAATGACAATCCATCTGTTATTTTAGTTGAGGCATTCATTTATTTATCTGAAATGATCAAATCATATTGCTAATTGTAAACATTAGCCTGAAAAATGCTCTAATTCTTTATGTTCTGATTATTTTCTCTCATCTACGTGCTCACTTATCCTTTTTCTTCTTTCCTAATTTCCTAACAACTTGCTCTGCACCCTATGTTCAACTATCCTTGTTTGATACCTGATAAGGATTGTTTTTTTAAGAGACAGTCCAGATCAAATCATAATTTCTTTGCTATATATTTGGACTGAAACTTTCCCTATTAGTTGTGGAACATGGAATTTATGGAGTATATGGAATTAATGGCTATATGCTAATAAATAGACTAGATCATCAGTGATGTATGATCATGTCAGATGACATAGAACTAGGATTAGAATGAAGAGGGTTCAAATGAATTCTTGTTGAACCATGCCCCTGTATGTAGTATAAATAGTTAATAAATGTTCATCTGTTTGCTCCAATATGGTGACCACTCCTTGTCTGGCAAAAGTATGCAGAAACCCGTTTGGGGTATTTGTGCATGGTAACATAAATGTGCCATCTGCATGCCATTTAGAAGAGATTAATAATAAAAAGAGATTCTAATAAAACTGAGGGAATGGAAATCTGTCAGCCCAGCAGAGCACACGGGAAATAAATGTTCATGGGAATAATAGGACCAATTAATGATTGCTAATGGAGTCTGAGGACAGTCAACTGGACCCACACAGAACAATGGGGACAAAAAACCTCCATCTTTCCAGTTCTTGGGACCTGTGTTTGGTTCCACCCTGGGGTGAATGTCTGCCTGGACTTTGTACATTCTCCCCTTCTTCGCATGTTTCCTCCTGGATGTTCTGGTATCCTCTTGCAGTCTAAAGATGTGCAGATTAGGTGGATTGGCAACGCTAAACTCCCCATAGTGTCCAGGGATGTGTAAATTAGGAGGATTAGCCATGGTAAGTGGAGGGTTACAGGGATAGGGTAGGGGATAGGTCTGGGTGGGATGCTCTTTGGAAGGTCAGTGTGGACTCGATGGGGCAAATGGCCTGGTTCCGCACTGTAGCGATTCATAGAATTATAGAATCCCTACAGTGTGGAAACAGGCCATTCAGTCCATCGAATTGACAATGGTTTTATGAGTGTATGAAACCATACACTGTGTGAATCACTGTTGCTGCTTTTACAGGACCCAACCACCTCCAGACCTTCTCAGAAACCTGACATTGACAAGTATAGTGAATTGCTCCACACAATCAGCAGCAGTGTACACACCATTCTAATTCGACAGAATTGGTAAGGAAACCACCAAATAGAAAGGCATCATTAACACTTTGATTCTTATATTGGTTTATGGTGCAATTCTAAAATATTCCAAAGTTTAACTGGCTCAAAGCTAGGCGAGACTATAAATGACCTCTAAAGTCCTTTATCCATGACCTGAACTGTTTTGCTCATAACTGTCACTATGGCACATTGAGAGTTTCGTTTATAAGGGATTAACTTGTAGTTGGATGCTGAATAAAGGTTTACCATAAATTTTGCCTTCCAAAGAGGACATTACATTGACCAATTCACCAGGTCACCAGACAGGCTAAATTTTGCAAACAAAACAAACTTTTTATTCAAGGAAATAGGGTTGGTTCCTAGGGCCAAATCTTCAATTCTGAAAAATGCAGTTTGTCAGTCACTGTTGTCAATGTAGTAGGCACAAAACAGCAACAATGGGAACTTCTGTTGCTGCCTGTCAGTGTTTTGGCATTAGAAGTCCACATCACTGCCACGTCTGTCCAGTGTGCCATAAGAGCCATTTGCTGAAGCACCAATAGAAGAGTTCCATTTGTGTCAAAATTTTAAAACTAGATTATGCTAGTCCTCAACTGTCCAAGAAGTGGATGATGGTGAAGAACAAAATGTATTCTTAGAGGAGGTGGTAGATTCCTCAGGGGATTTCTGGTATGCAGGTATCATAGTTAATAGTAAGAAAACTAGATTTTGTTTGGATATTTGTGCAGGCCTATACATTCTTGATTTATCAGTTGTAGAAGAAATTGAACTTACTCATTATGCTGTGAATCAGTTTCACAAATTTCATTCCTTGAACCACAGAAGGGTACTTCAGATCTTCAGTTTCTCATTGAGGAGAGGCTAGATGCAGCATGAAAACAATGAACCAAGGATGAAGGTTACCAGGCAGAAGATAACATTCAACATCTTGCATCATTCTTTCAGCAAAGAGTGAAAGAGAATGAATATACAACTAATATGGATGGCATTGTAAATGATGATGTTGATCATAAGTCTCTCATCTCTGAGAAGAATCAGCCTCTTCTTGAAGGTGGTGGGAAACAACTGGATTTGTTTATTCATTCCACTGAAGACTTATGACCAGTCCATGAGCAAGATTCCAAATTTTCTTTTACAGTTTAAATGGGCCACCCAAATTATCAAGATCCTGGATGAAGTTAGATTAACTGGCCCCTCTTCTTTGTTTACCTACCTCCCTTGGTTTGTTACAACAAGGTTAATTTAAAAAGGATTCCTTATGGATGCATTTCACCCAAATTAATTTGTTTTAAGAAGGAGCCAACTTAACAAGGTTTTCTTCGGTTAATCAAAATGTGATTTGTTATTTACCAAATGCAAAAAAGAAATAATGCTACACATATTCACACTAATAAGAACTGAGAGGTGAGTCCAAACAAGATGAAAGTTTAAAAAGATTAAAGTGTAGACAATGGGATGTTGAGACCATTACACTGGGAGATGCCTGTAGCATTGGTGTTGGTAGTTGAGCAATTGATTTCAAGGTTCTTGGCATTGCAAGGGAGTTGAGATGACTTTGACCTGTTTCCTTTTAACTTTGACATGGTTTCCAGTATTTAGAAAGAGAGAGATTATCTTTCCTTTTTATGCGTGTTGTGGAGTTGCTGGATGTGTGTCCTGAAACTGTGACCCTTACAGCATACTAGTCCATACACTAGAATGTCAAGTCACTAATACAGATCAGTTTTTAAGCCTTGATTTTTTGTCCCTGGAAAGGTAAACACACAAACATGTGTTTCAACTCATGTCCAAGCTTTCGAATATAACCACACGAGTTATTTTCCTGCTGAGAACAGGTAATCTTATACTTCTATTTTTTGAAATCTCTCTCTGTTTGAAACTTCCATGGCACCTCACAAGTTATGAAGTTCCAAGGGTTCACCAATGTAAATCTTTCATTAGGCAGTTAATTCTTTACTTGGAAGTTATATTATCAGCCAGGCCTCACTTGGAGTCTTTCTTTACAAAGAAGGAAACATTTATCAGGTATGGGGGAGATACTAGTATTTTGCATCAGCATTTACTGTGAAAAATGACATGGAACATATAGAATGTGAGGAAATAAATGGTGACATCTTGAAAAATGTCCATATTACAGAGGAGTAGGTGCTGGATGTCTTGAAAAACATAGAAGTGGATAAATCTCCAGGACCTGATCAGGTGTACACTAGAACTCTGTGGGAAGCTAGGGAAATGATTGGGCCCCTTGAAGAAATATTTGTATCAGAAGACTGGAGGGTGGCTAATGTGGTGCCACTATTTAAGAAAGGTGGTAAGGAAAAGCCTGGGAATTCTAGACCGGTCAGCCTGACATTGGTGGTGGGCAAGTTGTTGGAGGGAATCCTGAGGGACCGTATTAATGTGTATTTGGAAAGGCAAGGACTGATTAGGGATAGTCAATGTGGCTTTGTGCATGGGAAATCATTTCTCATAAACTTGATTAGGTTTTTTGAAGAAGTAACAAAGAGAATTGATGAGGGTAGAGTGGTGGATGTGATCTATATGGACATCAGTAAGGTGTTCAACAAGGTTCCTCATGGAATATAGGGAAAACTAGCCATTTGGATACAGAACTGGGTTAAAGGTAGAAGACAGAGGGTGGAGGAGGGTTGCTTTTTGGACTGGAGTCCTGTGACCAGTGGAGTGCCACAAGGAATGGTGCTGTGTCCACTGCTTTTCATCATTCATGTAAATGATTTGGATGTGAACAGAGGAGGTATAGTTAGTAGGTTTGCAGACAACACCAAAATTGGAGGTGTAGTGGACAGCGAAGAAGGTTATCTCAGAGTACAATGGGATCTTGATCAGATGGGCTAATGGGCTGAGGAGTGGCAGATGGTGTTTAATCTAGATAAATGTGAGGTGCTGCACTTTGGGAAAGCAAATCAGAGCAGGACTTGTACACTGAATGGTAAGGTCCCTGGAAGTGTGCTGAACAAAGAAACCTTGGAGTGCAGGTTCATAGTTCCTTGAAAGCGAAGTCGCAGATGGAGAGGTTAGTGAAGAAGACATTTGGAATGCTTTTCTTTATTTGGTCAGACCATTGAATATTGGAGTTGGGAAGTCATCTTGTGGCTGTATAGGACACTGGTTAGGCCACATTTGGAAAATTGCATGCAATTTTGATCTCCTTCCATTTGGAAGCATGTTGTGATGCTTGAAAGGGTTCAGAAAAGATTTACAAGGATGTTGCCAGGGTTGGAGGATTTGAGCTATAGGTTGAATAGACTGGGGTTGTTTTCCCTGGAGCATCGGAGGCTGAGGGGTGACCTTGTAGAGGGGCATGGATAGGATAAATAGACAAAGTGTTTTCCCTGGGGTGGATGAGTCCAAAACTAGACAGTATAGGTTTAAGGTGAGAGGGGAAAGATATATAAAAGAGACCTAAGGGGCAACTCTTTCATACAGTGGGTGGTGCGTTTATGGAATGAGCTGCCAGAGTAAGTGGTGGAAGTTGGTACAATTCCAGCATTTAAAAGTCATCTGGATGGGTATATGAATAGGAAGGGTTTAGAGGGATATGGGCCAAGTGCTGGTAAATGGGAATAGATTAGGTTAGGATATGTGATCGGCATGGATGATTTGGACCAAAGGGTCTGTTTCCATGCTGTACATCTCTGACTCTATAACCTTTCTTCCAAAAACTTCAATATAAGTCATTCAAGGATTTGTCCACATGACAGAAGGTACCAATGCATGCAGCAGCAACAATCTCTGTCTGATCACAAGAATTCCTTTACGTGAAGTAGTGGCAAAACAAGATTTGTTTCCTATTATCAACATACCTCTTGTAGAGAGAATACCTGATGATAGTGTTGAGTCTTCTGACTCATCAAATAAATTTGCAGATCATTATATCATGGAGGAGTTTACTATGGATTTCATGACTTGGATATTACAGTTGACCTCCACTCTCTTGTACTGGCAGCTGATATGATAAATTGGATGGAGGTGGAAGAGGAAAAGAAAAGGATAATGCCAGGACTATGGGTTGTACAGTGGTTAGCACTATTGCATCTCCGTGTCAGGGACCCACATTCGATTCCAGACTTTGTTGACTGTCTGTGTGGAATTTGCATGTTTTCCCTGTGTGGGCATGGATTTTTGCTGGGCATTCCAGTTTCCTTCCGCAATCCACAGATGCACAGGTTAAGTGGATTGGCCATACTAAAATTTGTCAGTAGTACTCAGGGATTTGTGGATTAGCTGTGGTAAATATGGAATTATGGGAATACAGTCAGGGCTGGGTTTCAGTAGGATGCTCTTCAGTGGGTCAGTGTGGACCCGATGGGCCTCCTTTCACACTGAGAGAGTCTGCGATTCACTGACAGTTATGTTCCATTATAGCTTGCTGTTCCTCTCAAGATGGAAGGCTTCTAATTGGCTGTCCAGTTTTGTGAGCCTGACCACTGTTCTTCATTGGAAAAAGAATCTGACTCCATTGTCAATTAAGGAAGTGCAACCATGAAAGTTCCAATCAGTGGCTGTTCAATCCATATCCATTTCAACCCAGGGGCAAGTGTGGGATCCAGAAGTAATCCTGGTTCCTGTTTCCTGCTGCCAGGAAGAAAACATAGCACAAAGTTTAATCATATTAGTTTGGGCTAGGTTCAACACTGTTTGAGGCCAAATTAATTGCTCCACTTAACATAAGTTGAGTGATAGCAGTCTGAAATGGCATCATGCACCTATGCCCAATTGATGCTAAAGCTCTAACTGCCTGAGGCAAGATCCTGAGATGGTCACTGGCCTGTTTCAGGTGGAGACTACTTATAATATACAAATGGAATTCTGATAATGTACATAGGAACTTGATTACAGTTTTGAAACATTAAAGGATAAAATGTGTACATTTTCCTTTCCATCAGATTTCAAATGTTGGGCAGTTCCATGTATAATTCAAATATCATGCGGTCTTAGATCTTCAATTTGGGAACTGCAGTTCCATGCAAATAAGGCCTGATCCTTAAAATACCTCTGAACCCAGATTAATAAAAGCAAGCATTAAGAATGAGCCCTGCACATGCTGACCATCCATTGTACAACCCAATGTAACATTGGTCCCTGCTGTGTTAAATCATGGTGTTGCTTAATTTGGTCCAAAATACATAGACTGCTTTGACAATATAATTAGTCAAGAGTCTTGAGGGAAGAAAGTGTCCTTGTATTTATAAGACCATAAGACATAGGAGTGGAAGTAAGGCCATTCGGCCCATCGAGTCCACTCTGCCATTTAATCATGGCTGATGGGCATTTCAACTCCACTTACCTACACTCTCCGTGTAGCTCCTTGCAAGATCAAGAATTTAGTATGTTGGCTGTTTGGCAAAACTATTTGCGCCTTCTCATTTCACAAATAAGAAAGTGTTTTTGCATGAATATGATACTACCTTGGAGATTAAAATTATTCTTCCATTCAATTATTCCTTATTTCCCCTTTTTATGCTTGACACGTTGAATATAATTATTCCACTGGCAAGTGTGAGTGTGTGTGTGCGGTGTATATATATATATACATTGGTACATTGAATTGCTGGATGATTATATGGAGAGTAGTACAAAGAGCTGAAAGTGTTTCCATTGTGAAAAATATTAAATTGATATGCTAATATGGGTGAGATGATGGAAAGAAATGTACTGGTGAGTAAAATGACAAATAAAGCATTTGTTTAAATATGATTTTTATTAACTATACTATTTACAGTATTATCAACAGGAATAAATGGTGTATCTACAAAAACAGTAGCATTTAACAAACATAAGGACTGATTTACAGAAGAATTACAGGGAGCACATCTTTGCTTCAAAGAACACCCCCATTGAATATGAGTGGGCAGGAGGATGAAATGTGAGAAGATGCAGATACATTTCAATGTGATTTTGTACAAGCTGAGTGAGTGGAAAATGCATGGCAGATGAAGTATAATGTGGATAAATGTTTGGTTATTCACTTTAGTGGCAAAAACAGAAAGACATTATTATCTGAATTGTGACAGGTGGGGAGGTCTTGATGCCTTTTTACACTAGTTGCTGAAGGTAGGCAGGCAATGATAAAAAATGATATGTTGGCCTTCATGGCAAGAGGATTTGAGTATAGAACCAGGGATGTCTCGCTGCACTCATACAGGGCCTTAGCAAGACTGCACCTGGAATACTGTGTGTAGTTTTGGTTTCCTTATCTGGGGAAAGATGTTCTAGCTATGCAGGCACTGCAACAAAGTTTTACCCAACTGATTCCTGGGATGGCAGGACTGATGTATGTGGTGAAACTAGTTCAATTCAGACTGTTTATTTCTAGTTCACTTGTAGGTAATGGGATGTGGGCATTGTTGGCTGGGACAGCATTTATTGTTCATTCCTAGTTGCTCCTGAGATGGTGGTGGTATATTTTCACTGAAGTTTAGAAGAATTACATCAGGGGATCTCATGAAAACCTGCAAAACTCTAGTAGGATTAGAAAGAGTAAACACTGGAAAGAAGATACTGAAGACCAGGGAATCCCAAACCAGATGTTATAGTCTAAGGATACAAGGTCTGAGGATACATTTAGGATACATTAAGGATACATTTAGATCTGAGGAGAGAAAAAATTTCTTCTCTCAGATTGGTGAGCCCATGGAATTCTCTGCCACAGAAAGTGGTTGCAGTCTAAACATTGAATATTTTCACAAAGGCGTTATATATACTTCTTAGGACTAAAGGGATCGGAGGATTTGGGAAGAAAATAGAAACAATATTGAGTTGAATGATCAGAGAGGCTTGAATGACCTACACCCGCTCCTATTTTCTATAAGCCATAAAAATATACCACTTTCCTTGTGGCCCTGAGGAACCTACACAAGACAGGTGAAATTAACAAGATAGACCTCCAAAGAACGAAATCTGAAGGATTCAACACACCCCGTTTCTAGGAATTACCAAAGGGACATAAACAAGGACCCCCACCGCCGACCCTTTCTGGTACACCGACATACAAACAAGCAAAGGACTCAAACATCTGACAGCACCAACTCCATCAGCAAGGGCAGCATCCTTCCCTTACCAACAACCAGCAGAATGAATGTCATATACAAAAAACCCTGCAAGTACTGCAACAAACATTACATTGGACAGACGGACAGGAAACTAGCCACCAGGATATATGAGCACCAACTATCACTACTGTCCATACACACAGACGAAGAGGGACACCAGTTTAATTGGGACAATACATCCATCCTGGGACAGGCTAAACAAAGACACACATGGGAATTTCTAAAGTCATTTAAACTGGAACTCCATTAATAAATGTATTGATTTGGACTCAATTTACCAACCTCTCAGAAACTGAACGAGAAATGATATCACGCAACACAACAGACCAAGACACATAAATAGCAAGCGGGACAGTACACCAGTGCTTCATCAGAGGTTCACTGATGATGTTACCTAGCATGGTGACGAAATGTCTGAGAACAAATCACCAGCTCAGCAAGCAAACTTACAATCTGATACTATTTTCTCATATGTGGAAACTAGGTACAGATATCTAAAGCGTGACAATGCTGCTATTCTGCTTTCAATTGAGTCAGTTATTCCACTGTCAGATTTCAATTGATATTGCTTCAGGAACTCACCCAGCTGATGACATTATGAAGCAGTTGAGTATTAAAAATAATGCCAATGGATTGGCTATGTATGGAGTCAAAAGGTGTGGCACTGGAAAAGCACAGCAGGTCAAGCAGCACCCGAGGAGCAGGAGAGTCAACATTTTGGGCATAAGCCTTTCATCAGGATGTTGAGGGTAGGGGAAAGGGGGCTGAAAGACAAATAGGAGGGTGGGGATAGGGTAGGGGGAAGGTAGCTGGGAAGGCGATAGGAAGATGCAGATTCGGGGGTGATAGTGATTGGTTTGGACAGGATAGATGGGAAGGAAAATGGACAGGTAGGACAGTTCAGAGGGTGGTGCCGAGTTGGAGGGTTGGATCTGGGGTGAGATGGTAGAGGGGAGATTAGGAAACTAGTGAATTTGATGTTGATGCTGTGTGGTTGAAGGGTCTCTGGGTCGGATGAGGCGTGCATGATGTGTGGAGTTGAGGTAAATTATGTTAAAATCACAACACCAGGTTATAGTCCAACCCGGTTTATTTGAAAGTACAAGCTTTCAGAGTGCTGCTCCTTTATCAGGTAACTAGTGGGGCAGAATGATAAGACAGAATTTATCACAGAAGATCACAGTGTCATGCAATTAAAACAATATATTGAACAAACCTAGATTACCGTTAAGATTTTCATCTTTTAGAATGGGTTGCAGGTTTCAGTTCACTAATATATAAATCCCAGAACTTCCCCACACCTCCACTTCTCACCTTTTAAACAACTGCCAAATCTTAAACAGACGACAACAAACTGCCTCGCCTTCTGGACAACATTGACCACAACATTGTAAAACCCTGTCATGGCAACCACTGCAAGAAATATCAGACTATCGACATGGATACCACCATTACAGGTGGGGACACCACTCATCATGTACACGGCAGGTATTCATGTGACTTGACCAATGTTGTCTATCTCATATGCTGCAGACAAGGATGCCCCGAGGCATGGTACATTGATGAGACCAAGCAGACATTACGAGAATGAATGAATGGACACTGCACAACAATCGCCAGACAGGGATATTCCCTCCCAGTCGGGGGACACTTCAGCAGTCAGGGACATTCCGCCTTCAAGGCGGACTTCGGTATATGCAACAATGCAAAGTGGCCGAGTGGAGGCTGATAGCCAAGTTCGGTACCCATGAGGACGGCCTCAACTGGGACCTTGGGTTCATGTCACACTACAGGTGACCCCACTATACGATATAGACACACAGACACACTCTGTCATACACACGCTCTTCCTCAGGCACACACATTCACAAGCTTACACTCCATCACATTCACGCGCACACTCTACCAAGCACGCACACAGCCAAACACACACTTTCTCACATGTACTCACACTCACATACATGCACTCTCTCTCTCTTTCTCTGTCCCTCCTTTGCAAACACACACACGTCTATGGGGTGAATTTGCATTTGCAGAGTTGTATTTGTACATACAATCTACTTTTGCACAAAAAGCAGACAACCTGCAGGCAATTGATACAGGCTGTTAATCTGTTAATCTGTATACCATTTTATAAATTCCTACTCTGGAGAGAGAACCAGTCTGACTCCAGACTGGGATCCAGACAGACTCTAACCTCACACCTTTAATACATTGTCTGAGTTGAGATGTCACCTATTTTTTTATAAAACCTTAAGTTATCTTGAGAATGTGACTGAAAAGAAGTTCTGGGATTTACTTATTAATGAACCAAAACCTGCAACCCATTCTAAAAGATGAAAGACTTAATAACAATCTAGGTTTGTTCAATATATCATTTTAATTGCATGACACTGTGATCTTTTGTAATAGATTCTGTGTCTCATGATCCTGCCCCACCATTTTCCTGATGAAGGAGCAGCACTCTGAAAGCTAGTACTTCCAAATAAGCCTGTTGGACTATAACCTGGTGCTGTGTGATTTTTAACTTTCAACTGAAAGTGAGGAGTGTAGGGTGCTGGAGATCAGAGTTGAAAGTGTGTTGCTGGAAAAGCACAGCCGGTCAGGCAGCATCCGAGGAGCAGAAGAATCGACGTTTTGGGCAAGCTTTTCACTCTGATTTTTAACTTTATCAACCACAGTCCAACACCAGCATTTCCACATCAGATGTAAATTATATTTTTTTTGAAGAGTTAGAGATTTCTTTCAGAGCAACATCGTTTTTAATATACACAATGACAGGCTGAACAAATGTATTCTGCTTGAGTTTTATCTTCTTCAGAATAATTATTCTGAATCAGTAACATTTGAAAAAAACGATGGTACACCAAGTTGTGCTACAATGTGTTCATTTCCATTTGACATTCTACTGGATTGGCTATGCCATAGTCTTTGGCAGTGTATAGATAAACTGCTCATGTCCCATCATGTTCTTTATCTTATATTTTCTTGCTATTTTTAAAAAAACCTTCAATGAAATATTGCAATATATCTACCTGGGTTTCTCCCAGTGTTGTACAGAATTGTAACTACACAGAAGGAGGCTATTTGGCCTGCGTGCACCTACCTGCACCACATACTCTGTGTATTCCAGCTCCTCAACACATGCTGCATTTTCTCATCATATGTTCTTTGCTTCTTTTGTCAATTACTTTAAATCTGTGTCATCTTGTTCCCCATATTGCACAATTAGGAACAGATTTTTTTCCACTTCTTTGTCAGATCCCTCATGACCTTGAATAACTTTACCAAATCTCCTCTCATTCTTCTCTCCACTAAGTATAAAGGTCCAACTTCTCCAGTCTATCTATTGTAACTGAAGTTCCTTGCCTCTGGAACTACTTTTGCAAATCTTTTCTGAATACGCTCTAATCTATCCTGTATATCCACCCTAAAAGTGTGGCATCCAGAACTGGCCACAATACACCAGATGAGACTGATCTAGAGTTACACATTTAACACAGCCGTAACTCTTGTAAAATTGAATCTAGGATGCTGAATCCCTTATTAACTGTTCTCTCAACCTGTGCTACAACCTACCGTAATTTATGCACTTGTGCACCCAAGTGCCTTTGGTTTTTATACCTTGTTTAGAATAATGTCCTTATTTTATACTGTCTCTGCGTTCTTCCTACCAAAATGAATCATTTCATACTTCCCCATATTAAGTTTTATCTGCCATTCTCTGCTCATTCCACCAAGCAGTCTATGTTCTTTTGAAACTCTACACTATATCCTGTTTGACAATCCACAATATTTCCAAGTTTCAAATGGTTTCATTTGAAATTGTGCCTTGTACACAAAGACTAAGTCATTTATATATATTAGGAAGAGCAGGAATATTAACCAGTACAATACCCCAATATAAACTTTCAGTCCAAAAAACATCCATTAATCACTACTCTCTTTCTGGATACTTAGTTCATTATATATGCATTTTGCTATGTCTCTTTTATTTTGTAAAGTCTATTTTTTCTCAGGTCTTTTGTGAAACATTTTATCAAAAATGCATTTTGGAGTCTATGTGCACAATGTCAATGGTTTTACTCTCATCACTTTAAAACTATTCCCAACAATTTTCTTATGTGATTTGTCCTTAACATATCCATGTCAACTTGCCTTAATTCAACCAAATTTGCCCAAGTGATTAATAAATTTATCTTAAATTGTCATTCATACAAGTTTCTGAAACACCTAGGTTAAACTGACAGGCCTGTAGTTGGGTTTACTTTTACAATGCATGCTTTGGACAAAGGTCTAAAAGGGATGGCAAGGTGGCTCAGTGGTTATCACTGCTACCTTACAGTGCTAGTGCTCCACATCCAATCCCAGCCTTGAGTGACTGTCAGCATGTTGCATGTCCTCCTCTTATATGCAAGGGTGCTCTGGTTTTCCACCACAGTTCAAAGGTGTGCACGTTAGGTGAATTGGCAATGCTAAATTGTCCCATAGTGTCCAGGGATGTGCAAGCTAGGTGGATTAGCCATGGTAAGCATAAAATTGGATTGGATGAGATGATCATTAGAGGGTCAGTGCATATTCGATGGGCTGAATGGCCTCCTTCAATACTGTAGACATTCTATATGATTGCCCTGTCTTTTGCCTGACTCTAAGGAAGTTTCAAAAATTATGATTAATGCCTCAACAATTTTAACTCTAACTTTCCTATGTATCCTTCCATTTATTTGATCCAGTGTCTTTTCAAATATAAGTACAGATATCCTATCGAATATATGATTGTCATGGATACCCATATCCTATCGAATATATGATTGTCATGGATACCCACTGGAGTCATCTGGCATGCCTAGATTTGCTGTTACCGATCATTCCTGCCAGCAGTAGTCTAAGGTGGAGATACAATGTGGGAAGGATACCCACATGACATCTTCAGCAGAATGTGGGATCAATACTGAAGAACAGCAAATGTTTTATTATGTAGCACTTAATAACTGGTTACATTCCATCTGACATGAATCATAGTTTAAACTGACACCAAGCTCAGTTTAATGTAGGTTCACACATATACATACAAACTAAAGAATTCTCAGACAGAATTGGTAACAAACACAGAATCAGGACAGAACAAGATGCAGTATTGTTTAGCTCCTTCCTTTATATATTGGTGGGCAGAGCCTATTTCATGATGTTAGTTAAACATTTCTAATATTGTCTTATACAACATCTCCTCCCAAGTTTTTTTTTCCAGTTGTTTGTAACATTCTTTGAATAATCGTATCAAATAAGTAAAGTAGGTTTATCACTACCCTATCTAGCCCCAAGGTTTTGATTTTATAAATGATTGGTGGTTTTGTTGGGTTTAAGCCCATTGCTTAAGGATGAAATATTCAGGTACAGTTAATTTCCACACTGGAAAGTTGGTGGATCTTTGATTGAAAGAGGTTGGAGAGGGAAGGGCTGGGAGAAAAGAACCAAGAGGGAAGTTAGGGAAGGGTCAAGATGGGAGGAGGGAACTACCCTAGACTTTCTCTGCATCCCTTTACTGGGACATGCCAATCTGACCTTGCCCCATTTGCCAGCATTTAATCCATAACATTATAAACCCTTCCATCCAGATGCCTTTTAAATGTTGTAATTGTACCTGCCTCTACCATTTCATATGGCAGCTCATTCCATATAACCCTCAGTCTCCAGTGCTCCAGGGAAAAAAGGCCCAGCCTATCCAACCTCTCCCTAAAGTTCAAACCCTCCAGTCCCAGCAACATTCTTGTAAATCTTTTCTGCACTGCCTCAAGTTTAACAACATCCAACCTATAGAAGGACGACTAAACTTGTATGGAGTATTCCAGAATTGGCCTCACCAATGTCCTGTATAGCCACAACATGACATCCCAACTCCTATCCTCAATGTACTCTGACCAATAAAGGCAAGCACGCCAAATGCCACCTTCACTGCCCTGTCTACCTGTGACTTCACTTTCAACGAACTATGAATCTACACCCCTATGTCTCTTTGTTTGCCAACACTCCCAAGGGCCCTACCATTAAGTGTATAAGTCCTGCCTGATTTGCCTTACAAAAATGCAACACCTCACATTTTCCTAATTTAAATTCTATCAGCAACTCCTCGGCTCCATTGGCCCATCTCATCAAGCTCCCATTACTCTGAGGTAGCCTTCTGCGCTGACGACTATACCACTTATTTTGGTCTCATCTGCAAACTTACCAACCATGTCTTCTTGAAGGAGCTTTTCAAAAAAAAAATCTGGATCTTTTCAGGGGAAAAGCAGATTTGAACAGTACAACAAAATAATTAATATTAGCTTATTTCAGTATTCAAAATGGAGAATGTAAAAGGTTCTGCACCCTGGATCTGAAAAATAAAGATTGAAATATTTTCTTAATGGTGAGAGACTAGGACAGGTGAAAGACTTGGGTATCTAGGACACAAATCAGTAAAAACTAGTGCAAAGTTGCAAAATTGTTCAAATAGTCTTATTAGGTGTTGGTAATTACCTGAAGAGAGTTGAAATACAAAGGGAAAGGCTTAATTTGGCTAGATCCTACCTGGACTACTCCATTCAGTTTTTGGTACCAAGCCTCAGGTAATATGAGGTCTTCTCCCTCACTTATTTTTTCAGTACTTTAATGACTGCATCACTACTACTTGATGCTCTCATTTGTACAGTAAAATTTAATTTACTTTGCTTCAAATTTCAATCTCTCCTTTTGTCTTCACAAGATCAATTTATGATACATCCCTCTCTTGCCCTAGTTATCTCAACTTCTAAGGATGTCAGCTATTACTTTAAGCCCACAGCTATTTGATTACTTTGCTTATAGTCTGCTTTGTGAAAGATCTCCATTCCCCCAGTTTCTCTACTCGGTAGATCTATTCTGACAACATTACCTTCTACACTTTTATATTGCTTCAACCAAGGATTCTTTCCACTGTGGTTCCCAGGGCCATGAGCCAATTCTGATCCATTTCCCATTCTTCTGCCCTCACTCCATGTCTGCTTTTCAAAACAATGAAAAGGTGAACTCCACTTTCCAACACACCAGCCTTTAAGTCAAATGCACCATCTATCAACATTCCAAGCATCTTCCTTTCACCACCTCTCCCATTTCAGTATCCTGAAGGGACCATTCATTCTATGTCACTGTGGTCCACTTCCATCCCACCCCAGTATCTATCCTGCTTTACACAGCACCTTCTAATAAAACTGTAGAAGATGCAAAGCCTGCCCTTTCATCTTTTCTTGCCAAGGTCCAAGGACCCACAATTCCTTCAGATGAAGGAGTGATTTAATTGGACATGGTCCAATTAGTATACTATATTCACTGATTACAAGGTGGTATCTGGCAGATTTGGGATTGAATTGGGTAAATACTTTGTATGATCCTGAGCTTCCAGTTTTCCTTTCCCTGTTTCCAAAATCTGTGCAACAAGTCAGAGCCATATATTAGTTAATTTCATAGGATTCAAAATTACATCACAATGTCAAAGAGCAGGTTTCTCCTTTTCAACAAAATATGTAGTTGCAGCAGGAGGCTATTCTGCCCATGGGGTCTGCTCTCGTATTCAATGAGAATGTGACCAACCTGATAATTCTCAGCTCCATTTCCCTGACTTAGCCCCATAATCCTTTATTTCCTCCATAATTAAAAATCTGTCTATCTCAGCCTTGAATATACTTAATGATCCAAACTCAACAGTCCTCTGTGATAAAGAGTTCTACGAATTCTCTACCGTCTGAGAAAAAAATTCCTTTTCAGCTGTGTCCTAGCTGAGTGACCCTTGAGATTATGCCCTTGGTCCTGGACTTTCCTATAAGGGAAAACAACATCTCAGCATCTATTTGTCAGGCTGCCTCAGAATCATAGGTGTCTCAATAGGGCCACATGTCATTCTTTGAAACTCCAACGAGTACAGACTAAACATGTTCAACCTCTCCTTACAAGAAAATCCATCCATACCTGTGATCAATCAAGTGAATCTTCATTGGATTGGCTCTAAAGCCAGTGTTTCTTTCCTCAGAAAAGGGAATCAAATCTGTTTACAGTATTCTCAGTGTGGTTTAACTAGTGTTTTGTATCGTTTTATCAAGTCTTCCCTATTTTTACACTTCATTCCCATTGAAATAAAAGCCAAGATTCCACTTGCCTTCCTACTGAACATGCATGCCAGCTTGTAATTTATGCACAAGGACCCCTAAATCCCTCAGTGCTGCAGTTTTCTGCAGTCTTTCTCAATTTAAGTAATATTCAGCTCCTCTGTTCTTCCTGTCAAAATGCAATGCCACACAATTTCCTACATAATAGCCCATTACCCAAAGTTTTTGCTCACTTACTTAACCTGTTATATATGTCACTTTGTGGATTCTTTTGTGCCATCCTCACCATTTGCCATCTGATCTAGTTTTGGGTCTTCCACAATCCTGGCAATAGTACGTTCACTTCCCTTATCCAAGTCATGAATATTAGATTAGATTAGATTAGATTACTTACAGTGTGGAAACAGGCCCTTTGGCCCAACAAGTCCACACCGACCCGCCGAAGCGCAACCCACCCATACCCCTACATTTACCCCTTATGTAACACTACAGGCAATTTAGCATGGCCAATTCACCTGACCTGCACATCTTTGGACTGTGGGAGGAAACCGGAGCACCCGGAGGAAACCCACGCAGACACGGGGAGAACGTGCAAACTCCACACAGTTAGTCGCCTGAGGCGGGAATTGAACCCGGATCTCTGGCGCTGTGAGGCAGCAGTGCTAACCACTGTGCCACCGTGCCGCCCACGGTGTATTAGTACAATATATATTGTAAATAATTATGACCCCAGTAGCAGTCCTGGTTGCCATCCTGAAAATTCTTATTCCAACTATCTGTTTTTGACTGATTAGTCAATCTTCTGGCCACATTATCATGCTACCCCCAGAATTGTGAGCTCTTGTATTATTAAGTAGCTTAATGTGCAGTACCTTATCAAACACCTCTTGGAAATCCAAAGATATTAAATCCACTGGCTCCCTTTATCAATCCTGCTTGTTACCTCAAAGAATTCTAATAAATTTGTCAGATATGATTTCCTTTTCATGAAGCCATGCTGACTCTACTTGATTATATTATGTATTTTGAAATTCTGTTATTGCATCATTTTATAATAGAGTTCAGCATTGCATCAACTAACAATCTATTCTACATATTTTCCTTTCTTTTTCAGAAAAATAATGGTATTTTTGTTGTTGAAACATTTAGGATAATCTAAGTAATTTACAGAATAATAAAAAATAAAATTGTCAAAGATGTGGAATTTATCTTTTTTTTTCTGTCTGAGTAGCCATTATTTAAAATTGCAAGCGAGATGGGGCTAATTAGTAATCTTCTGGTAAAGGATCCCCTGAACAATGGTCATATTTCAGAATTTTATTTTCAGTTTAAGATTAATGAAGTTCTCTTAAATTTGAACATTGATAATGATGGAGGTATGATGGTTGATCTAATTCCAGTTAATTGGGAAATTCTGTTCTTCCTGCCAAAATGGACAGGTTCACATTTCCCCACATTATACTCCTATCTGCTGAACTTTTGCCAACACTTTATTGGTATTGTGCTCCTCTTGCTCAATGTAGGAGCTCAGGCTGATGTCCCTGACTCTTTCATGTGCAGGAAGTCTGTCCAGCTGCAGCTCCTGTTAGACCACATGATTGCTCTGGAGGTCCTACAAGCAGAATTTAGGGAGTTGGGAGCCAAGTTGAAAAGTTGGTCCTCAGAGGTAGTAATCTCAGAACTGCTATCTGTGCCACATGCTAGTCAGAGTAAAAATGAAAGAATAGGCAAGATGAATGTGTGGCCTGACAGATGGTGCAGGAGGGAGGGGTTCAGATTTTTGGGACATTAGGATCAGTTCTGGGGAAAGTGGGATGATTACAAATTGGTCTAAACCTGGGCCAGACTGGAACCAATGTCCTAGGGGGTGCTTTTGATAACGCTGTTGTGGAGGGTTTAAACTAATGTGACGGGGGATGGGACCAAATAAGGAGGTTAGTGGACAGTAAGGAGGTATAAATAAAGCCTGTAAGGAACTAGATAATGGAGTCAGTGTGATTGAGGAGAAGCGTAGGCAGGGAGCAGATGATGAAGGCAAAGGGACAGGTGTTCTGAGGTGCATTTGTTTTAATGCAAGAGGTGTAGTAGGTAAGATAGATAAATTTAGGCCTTGGATTAGTACCTGGGAGTATAATGTTATTGCTGTTACTGAGACTTGGTTGAGGGAAGGGCATGATTGGCAATTAAATATCCCAGGATATCAATGCTTCAGGTCGGATAGAGAAGGAGGTAAAAGGGGTGGAAGAGTTGCATTACTAGTCAGAGAGGATATCACAACTGCGCTGAAGGAGGGTACTATGTAGGACTCGAGCAGTGAGGCAATATGGCCAGAGCTCAGAAATAGGAAGGGTACGGTAACAATGTTGAGGCTGTACTACAGGCCTCCCAACAGCAAGTATAGATAGTGGAACAAATATGTAAAGATTATGGAAATATGTAGGAGCAACAGGGTGGTGGTGATGGGTGATTTTTAATTTCCCAACATTGATTGGGATTCATTTTGTGTTAGAGGTATAGATGGAGCAAAATTTGTGAGGAACATCCAGAAGGGTTATATAGAGTGGTATGTAAATAGTCCAATTCGGGAAGAGCCATATTGGACCTGGTGTTGGGGAATGAGCCCGGTCAAGTGGTTGAAGTTTCAGTTGGGGATTACTTTGGAATTAGTGATCACAATTCTATAAGTTTTAGAATTCCCATGGGCAAAGGTGCAATTGGCCTTAAAGGAAAAGTCCTAAATTGGGGGAAGGCCAACTATACCAAAATTCAGCAGGAGCTAGGGAATGTGGATCGGGAGCAGCTGTTTGAAGGGAAATTGACATTTGATATGTGGGAGGCTTTTAAAGACAGTTTGATTAGAGTGCAGGACAGATATGTCCTTGTGAAAACAAGGGATAGAAATGGCAAGATTAGGAATCATGGATGACAGATGAAATTGTGAGATCAGCTAAGAGGAAAGAGGAAACATACAAAAGATCAATGCATCTGAAAACAGATGAAACTTTGCAAGAGTATTGGGAAAATAGGACCAATCTGAAATGAGGAATTAAGAGGGTTAAAAGTGGTCATGAAATATCTTTAGCAAACAGGTTTAAGGAAAACCCCAAAGTCTTTTATTCATATAAAAGGAGCAAGAGGGTAACTAGAGAAAGGGTTGGCCCACTCAAGGACAAAGGAGGAAAGTTATGCGTGGAGTCAGAGAAAATAGGTGAGTTTCTTAATGAGTACTTTGTGTCGATATTCATCGAAGAGAGGGACGTGATGGATGTTTAGGTTAGCGATAGATGTTTGATTACTCTAGATCAAATTGGCATAAGGAGTGTGGAAGTGTTGGGTTTGCTAAAAGGCATTAAGGTGGACAAGGTCTGGATGCGATGTAACCCAGGTTACTGAGGGAAGTCAGAGAGGAAATAGCCACGGCCTTAACAGATATCTTTGTGGCATCCTTGAACACGGGTGTGGTCCCGGAGGACTGGAGAATTGCTCATGTTGTCCCCTTATTTAAAAAGGGTAGCAAGGATAATCCAGGTAATTATAGACTGGTGAGCCTGATGTCAGTGTACAGTACTAGTTGCCACATTATCAAAAGGATGTGAATGCTTTTGAGAGGTGCAGAGAAGGTTTATGAGGATGTTGCCTGATATGGAAGATGCTAGCTATGAAAAGAGGTTGAGTAGGTTAGGTTTGTTTTCATTAGAAAAAAGAAGATTGAGGGGGGACCTGATTGATGTTTACAAAATCATGAAAGGTATAGACAGGGTGGATAGAGACAAGCTTTTTCCCAGAGTGAAGAATTCAATAAGGAGAGGTCACACTTTCAAGGTGAGAGGTGAAAAGTTTAAGGGGGATACATGCAGCAAGTACTTCACACAGAGGATGGTGTGTGTTTAGAATGCATTGCCAGCAGAAGTGGTAGAAGCAGGCATGGTAGATTAATTTAAGATGCGTCTGGACAGATGCCTAAGTAGGTGGGGAACAGAGGGATACAGATGCTTAGGATTTGAGCAACAGGTTTAGACAGTAGGTTTGGATCGGCTCAGGCATGGAGGGCCGAAGGGCCTGGTCTAGGCTGTAAATTTTCTTTGTTCTTTGTTCAGTGGTTGGGAAGCTGCTGGAAAAGATACTGAGGGATAGGATCTATTTACATTTGGAAGAAAATGGACATCAGTGATAGGAAGATCATGTCTTACCAACTTAATAGAATTCTTTGAGGAAGTGACAAAGTTGATTGATGAGGGAAGGACTGTAGATGTCATATACATGGACTTCAGTAAGGTGTTTGATAAGGTTACCCATGGTAAGCTGATGGAGAAAGTGAAGTCACATGGGGTCAAGGGTGTACTAGCTAGATGGATAGTAAACTGGCTGGGCAGCAAGAGACAGAGTAGTAGTGGAAGGGAGTTTCTCAAATGGAGACCTGTGACCAGTAGTGTCCCACAGGAATTGTGCTGGGTCCACTGTTGTTTGTGATATGCATAAATGATCTGGACGAAGGTTACAGATGGTCTGATTAGCAAGTTTGCTGATGACACTAAGATTGG